>NW_023270454.1:27532150-27868399 GCF_011800145.1 Mirounga leonina
AAGCGAGGGCGCAGCTGGGCCGATCTTTGTTCTTTTGAGCTCAGCGCGCAGCCGGGGGCGGCGGCGGCGGGGGCGGCGGGGCCATGGCGGCGGCGGCGGCGGCGGCGCGGCCGCCCAGCCTCGAGGGAGCGAGGGGCCGCTGCGGCTGAGTAACTCTGCTCGGCGTCGGGGCCGCCGGAGGCCGGTCATATGACTGAGCCGGCCCGCCGCCGCCGCCTCGCGCGCTGACAGTACCTCCTGCGGGAGGAGCCCGCAGCCCCGCGGCGGCGGCGGCGGCGGCGGCGGCGGCGGCGCGGGAGGAGCGCGGCCGCCCGAGCGGCGGTCATTGGCCCGGCGGCCGCCCGCCCCGGGCGCACGTAACCCCGGCGGGAGGCGAGGCCTGGATCGGGCGGCCCTGCGCTGCCGGCGCGCGGAGAGCGGAGGCGGGGCGGGCGCGGCGCTGAAAGGGGCCCGAGAGGCGGGGGCGGGCGCCGCGCGGCGGGGTGGGCTGCCGGAGGGGCGCGGCTCGGCGAGCGGCGAGTTGTGCAGGAGGTGGCTGCGTCCTTTCGAAAGCGAGGGCGCAGCTGGGCCGATCTTTGTTCTTTTGAGACAAAGCCCCTGAACTTGGGTCCTCGCTTTGTGCAGGTGCAAGTGCTCGTGCATGCAAAGCCCGTGGTGGGGAAAGGGTTTAATACAGGAGGTCGCCGTTTCACAGGACTGGTTCGAATCTCACGACACCCAAGGTATTGGCTTGTTTCTAACATCTCCAGATTAGATCTCTCCGTTTTTTGTTTTTAATTTAAGCTGTCTCGTCGAATTATTTGCTCTTTAGCATCTTGGGTCACTATACCATAGTTATATAAAAAGTTGCTTGTGAAATTAAAAAACACATGGAATGCACTACATAGATTTAGAAAATCAAGAGAAGCTATTTCATAGCAAGAGAATGCTTTCCTAATGCATATTTAACAATCAAGGCACATAATAATCTGATGTCAACAGCAGATAGATATTATTTGATTTGGGGAAGGGAGGAGTTAAGGTATTTGAGTCGGCTTTCCTACCCAGGCCCACCCAGCCTCCATGAGAACTTTAGCCTCTGGTGTAGAACTCTCCCAACAGCCTGTGGGGGTGAAGGAACGTGCCAGACTCAAAGGAGCTTCTTAATCTGCCTTACAGCGTTAGCTCTTCAGTTTTTCTGATGAGGAGTAATAGAGAGAAAAGGAAGATTCCAACCCTGCCTCTCCTAGTTTCCCCTTCATGAGCAGTGAACAGTGACTCACCTGGATTCTCTTAGACTTGTTCAAAGGAGGACTTTTGGTAACTCAAAAAGGCAAATGTATTTCCATGAACATAAGTAATCAAAAAATGCTTCTTTCTGGCTTCGGTAGGAAACTAGCTGTGAATGATGATGTGCTGAAATTTCACAAAGGTAAGGGAAAGGTGGTAGAAATTGAAACTCAGTCATTTTTTCCTTTCAGATTTCTGCTGTTAAAATGGTGGATTAAGTGTTCATGCCAGTAAGCAATCCTTGTTTTGCACAATGCAGTGTACACAGAACCCTGATGTGCAACTTTGGTATCTCTCTCTGTTTACTGGGAGCATCTACCTCATGGAACTGCCGGTATTGATCAGTATCCTATGTAACAGGTATTGACCTCATCTCTTGTGACTTTATTAAGACATGGTCCCAGGTCATGTTACGGCTGGCACTTTACCACCCTCCCTTCCCCAATCCTTGCTCAGAAATTGTCCTTTATTCTCCAAACTCAAGTGCATTCTCTTATGCCTACAGCTTTTTCTAAGTGCACACCGAAGAGGAATTAGGTATGGTGTCCCTTGTGTCCCTCCACCTCCAAGGACTATTTTAGTTCCAGCCCCAGTCCAAGTGTGCAGAATCACCCAAAAGAGGCAATTCAAAAACCGCCTCTCCAGACCTTACCCTCAATTTTGATCTTCACTGGGCAACTCTAAAGGGAGTGTGTGCATCTCAAACTATTAAGGATAGATTTCAGTTAGGCGAGAAAAAAAGGAACTAAAATGGTTTCCTTCTCTCCCTTTTCTCCCTTTGCTTCCTCTCAACACCACATTCTTCCTCATTCTGGTTCTGGCCACACCTCTCGCTCTTAACTTTAAAAGCATGTAAAAATCCTGACCAGCAAAATGTGGGGAGATAGCTCTAGACAGCTTTCCTATCCCAGTTTCATTATTTCTCTTCTTGTCTGTTCAAGGCCTCTTCAGAAACCCTGTCTTTTGCCTGTCATCCATTGGTCACTACCTCATTCCTGAAGGTTGTCATACTCCCATCCCAGGCTCCAGCACGGTCGTGTGGCTTGGCTCCCGATTCCATACATCTCATTCACCTCATCTCACTCACTCCATCTTAGAAAATCTATCGGCTGGCTGCTCCTGTATGCAGCTGGTAAGAGGAGAAGGGAGTAAAACAATAGCCAGAATTCTTGGGAGATGACAGAATAACACTTAAAATGGGAAAGGAGGAATTGTAAAGGGCTAACTTACTTATCCTATTCTGTTCTGAGTCCTGGTGACAGTTCTCTCCAGTTAATGAATGTATGTTCTGGAAGTTGCTTTAGGAGTTTCACTTGTATGATTAGACTGCCTTGTACTCTGTAGCCTACCTAATATCTACTACCCCTGCTTCCTAACAGAACTCCAGTTTTGTTCAGGTGCCCATTCCTCCCCTAGGCCAGCGTGCCTTGGGTAAACTGACATTATCCCCAAACTGGTTGAATGATCTGAGGGTAATTCCATTGCTTTAGCAAGGTATTGGTTCGGAAATGAGCTGGTGAGGCCATTCTAGCCAAGGAGGCAAGAAGGAAAGGAGCCAGAGGAGTGATTTCTCACTGTTAATAGAGAACTATAAGGAGAGATGTGGGTTGTTGTCATTTCTTCCTTTGGATGTTGTTTGTCTACATGTAATGCTACAGCTATCTTACTAGCAGCCTGGGCATGAAACCAGTTAGTTCTGGAGATGGCAGAGCAGAGAGGTGGAAGCAAGCTGTGTCTTGATAATACTGTTGAGCCACAATACGTCTACCCTAAGCTGACCTTCCCCATTTGATGAGATAATATTTCTATTATCTGAAGCCAAAAGCAGTCTATAAGAGGGTCCAGTTTTGTGTTCTCTGTTGCTTGTTATGTGAAACAAATAAACCCCTGCTTGTTTAACCCTCAGTACACCAATCATCACCAATGGACCTGCTTTATTTTTTCATATTTTTTAAAAAAATTTTTTGGATTTTATTTATTTGAGAGAGAGAGAGAGAGAGAGAGAGAGAACCAGTGGGGGGAGGGGCAGAGGGAGAAGGAGACTCCTTGTGGAGTAGGGAACCTGACGTGGGACTCGATCCTAGGTCCCTGGGATCATGACCTGAGCTGAAGGCAGATGCTTAACCAATTGAGCCACCCAGACACCCTATTTTTTCATATTTTTTAAGTCATTTTGCAAATCATTTATAAGAAGCAAGAATAAAGGATAGTAAAACAATTTTAAAATAAATTTTAATGAGAATTTAAACATAGTGGGGCACCTGGGTGGCTCAGTCGGTAAACTGCCTTCAGCTCAGGTCATGATCCCAGGGTCCTGGGATCAAGCCTCACATTCAGCTCCTTGCTCAGCCGGGAGCCTGCCTCTCCCTCTCCCTGCCACTCCCCCTGCTTGTGCTCTCTCACTCTCCTCTGTCAAATAAATAAATAAATAAATAAATAAATAAATAAAATCTTCTAAAAAAAGGATTTAAACATAGCAAATTCAAATTTTTATCCTATATTTTCCTGCAGTTAGAGAAATATTACCCTAAATGGGCCATGCCCCCCCCCTTTTTTTTTTTGAATAATCCCTATGCCCATCATGGGGCTCAACCCTGAGATCAAGAGTTGTATGCTCTGCCGACTGAGGCCAGGTACTCCAAGGCATATCCTTTAAATACAACTGTTGATCAGTCAATGTATATGAACAGGGAACAAAATCATCTCATAAATATTGACTCCAAATTAAAAATACATCTCTAATGTGCTAGTGTATTCTTACTTTTGCTGCTTCTTGTACTTGAATCAACAAAAATACTTTTGAAAATGTAGGTGGCTTGGAATCTTGTTGAAAAGAAGATAGCCATCTTCTTAGTTGTAAAACATTTTCATATTTAGATTTATAAACAACGATTAGAACTAGTAACTTAAACACATTAGACTTCTTGAACTTACACAATGTATGTCAGTTATATCTCAATAAAACTGGAGGAAAAAGAATTAGCCATTCAATGAATTTTTCCTCTCTACATCATGATTTCCTTCCAGTCACCTTTGCATTGACATTGCCTTTAGCATTTGTTGACTTGTAAACTATATCAACCATATATGACACAAAACATCAAAAAAGATGACAAAATACCTCACATCTTTTTTGGATGGCTTGGGTTCTTGTTGCAAAATATTAAATAATGAAGTCATTCCTGTTGAATGGATAGGAATACCATATTTCCTTTTTATCTTTAAATATATATTGTTGAATTAGCAATTCTTGAGTTTGAGAAAATTTAGGATATCATCATCTAAAGACTCATCATCTGGGGCTGCCTGGCTGGCTCAGTTGGTAGAGCATGCGACTCTTGATCTCGGGGTTTTGAGTTTAAGCCCCATGTTGGGTTAGAGATTACTTAAAAAAACAACAAATAAAATCTTTAAAAAGTAAGTAAATAAAGACTCATCGTCTGGTATTCCACTTGTGTGATAAATTTCACCATCATCATTAATGTCTAGTGTCCTTTTGCATTTTATTTTCTGATTTTTCTAATATTTTTGAAGTGTTTTCTTCTGTCAGTTTTGTTTTCTTTACCATAGTGGAACAAAACATGAAATTTCTGAATTTTCATCAGTGATTAATAAAAGGTATAATAAAAAACTATGACGATAATGTCTCTGGATTTTTTTTATACCTTCTTAAAAGATGATGTAGTGCTTTGGACAATACAATAAGATAATAGAAGAATGATGTAATGGTGATGATTTATTTTACTATTGAATCAACCTTCTAGGCAATTCCAAATTGTTTTCTTATTATTTTGTCTTCTCTAACGTAGTTGGGAATAGTTGTTGAGTAATGTTGAAATAATTCCTAGAATGATAATATAGCAAAATGGTTAAAGCTAAAGAAAATTAAGATCACTAAGATCCCATAAATTATGAAAGACTTCAATGTACCCATATGGTAATTGCAAAACAGAATGAGTTATTACATTTTTTAAGTACATTTACTTTTTGTTTTTTGGAAAAAACAGTTTAAGAAAACTCATGAAATATCCATCCTTATAAATAGTTAGAACCTCTCAAAAGATACTCAAACTCTAAAATTGGATCCAATGGACTCTGATGGTGCAAGGGTTAATCCACAGTAAACTGATTCTCTGATATTTGCAGCAGAACTCAATGCACTTGATAATCTCATCGAGCAATCAGTGACCTCTATGGTGCCAAAATCAAGGGACATTTTCCTGTCTTCTTTGCAGTCAATACAATTGACCACTTCCTCCTTTTTGAAACCCTCATTTTTAGTACTATAGACCTCTTCTAGTTTTAAACAACCTGACCAGCTACTCCCTCAGCCTCTTCTGGAGGGTCCTCCTCTCCCCATCCTTTAAAATATGGAATTCCTCAGGGCTTTTCTTCTCCTCCTCTCATTCGTACTCTCCCTCTCCCTAGATAAACTCATCCATTCCTGTGACTTTAAATGCCATCTATATATTGATGATACCTGACCTTTTACCTCCGATCCTACCCTCCATTCTAGATCTTTATAACTGGCTATCTACTTGATGTGTCCAATTGGATAACTGACAGTTATCTCACATTGAACTCTCAATCGTTTCTTGTTCCAAAGCCTGCTTCTCTTGCCTTTTTCCTCTTTACACATTTATAACGCCTGCCTTTACACATTTGTTTACAACAGAAACCTAGGAAGCATCCTTAACCTTTTGCTTTCTCTCCTCATCCAAAATATTTCTCACATCCATTTTTCTCCCTGTCCATTGCCACCCCCCTAGTCCAAGTCAGCATTACCTCCTGCCTGCAATAGTTGTAATTGGTTACTTTCTTGCCCTATCTCAAATCTATTCTGCATGCAGCTGCCATAGGGATAATTTAAAAATATAAATTGTTTCTTGTCACTTTTTTGATTAGAACTTTTTATTTTATTTATTTTTATTTTTTATTTTTTTTAAAGATTTTATTTATTTATTTGACAGAGAGAGACACAGCGAGAGAGGGAACACAAGCAGGGGGAGGGGGAGAGAGAGAGAAGCAGGCTTCCCGCGGAGCAGGGAGCCCGATGCGGGGCTTGATCCCAGGACCCTGGGATCATGACCTGAGCCGAAGGCAGACGCTTAACGACTGAGCCGCCCAGGCGCCCTTGATTAGAACTTTTTAGTGGCTTCCCATTGCACTTAGTAAAAGCCAAAATTCTTCACATAACCTTCCATATAGTTAGGTCCTTCCCTCCCTCTCCAAACTTATCTTACATCCCCCCTGCCTCACTATCCTCCAGCTGCACTGGTGTATTTTCATTTCTTCTCCCAGGCCTCTGCCAGTAATGCCCCACCCCCAGCTCACAACTCCCTGTGAATAATTATTTATCTTTCAGTTCTCAATTTATTGTCACTTACTCCCATTGACTATCTGACTCTCAGTCTCCATTCTTAATTAAGGACCCTTTTTCCCTCCAGTGTTTGTCATAGCACCCTTTTCTGTTCCTTTAAAGCACTTATCAGGGGTACCTGGGTGGCTCAGTCAGTTAAGCCTCTGCCTTCGACTCAGGTCAAGATCCTGGGGTCCTGGGATGGAGCCCCACATCGGGCTGTCTGCTCAGCGGGGAGTCTGCTTCTCTCTCTCCCTCTGCCTGCCGCTCCCTGTGCCTGCCGCTCCCCCCTGCTTGTGCTGTCTCTCTCTCTCTCGCTCGCTCTCAAATGAATGAATAAAATCTTAAAAATAAGTAAATAAAGTATTTATCAAAATTTATAATTAACCAATAAATAAATATATAACACCTTTGTTTCCCACTAGACAAATATATTTCTTTAGTTCAGGGGACTATGTCTATCTTGTTGACTAATATGCCTGGCACATTGTATCTTCTCAAAAGTACATTTGTTGACTGAATGAATGAATGAACCAATGAGTGAATGAAGTCCCTACTGCATGTAAGCTCTAGACCCTCACAAAAGAATTCTCTGTAATAATCACTAGATGAGGAAAACTTCCTGAACTTTTTCCACTTATTTGCTTTGATTGGAAAAAGAGATCACTGCCAGCCAATTCTAAGTCCCCATTAGGAAACTGATCATTTATGGGGCTCACACTTTCGTTCCTAATTTCCTGGTTTAACCTTGAAGCCCTTTTGCCTGAGCATCACCAAATTGGTTCAGCAGAGAATCCTGCCCCAGGTGTAAATTTTATCTGTCAAATTTGCCTAACATTTAATAGTACCAACTGCTTTTTCTCTCATCAGCCCCTTGCACCAAAGCCCCTTCCTGAGACAAAGCATACTGTATCAGTGAGGATGCCTTTTGCTGCAAGTACCAGAAGCTCCAGCCCAAATTGGAATAAACAATAAAGGGATGTTTTTTTCTCAGAAAACAAAAGATCCAAAGGTAGGTCATAGTCCAAGCATGCTGCATCAGAGTTCTGGTTCTGCTTCTCTAGGTTTCTTTTGGCTCTACTTTCCTCTGTGTGTTGATTCTTCTTCAGGCTGCTAGCAATATGGTCACCAAAGCTCCTGGGATTATGTGCAGATGCAACAGCATCCAATAGATGACGGGGGTGGTCGATTCCCATGTGTCTTACTGTCTCAGAAGCTCTACAGGTTTTAACCATTGGCAAGGGAAATAATGGCGTTACCATGATTAGCTTTGACTAATGGAGAGGTTTCCTAAATCACACGTGGGAAGGGTGAAGTCACTGGAACAAAATCAAGGCTCTAACAAAGAGAAGTGCAGAGTGGGGAAAGTGACTGTTGGGTAGAAAACCAAGAGAATCGACCACATATGCATTCATTTATACATCATAAAATGCAGGCAGCTGTATTTTCCCTGAGTGTTTTTCAAGAACCCACCACACCATCACTATGAATTCTTAGTCTAGCCTACAAATTCTTTTTTTTTTTTGAAGATTTTATTTATTTATTTGTCGGGGAGAGAGAGAGAGTGAGTGAGGCAGGCAGAGAGAGAAGCAGGCTCCCCGCTGAGCAGGGAGCCAGATGCGGAGTTCTGTCCCAGGACCTTGGGATCATGACCTGAGCTGCAAGCAGATGCTTAACCAGCTGAGCCACTCAGGCATCCCTAGCCTATGGATTCTTGATCTCCATCTCTATGCATAGAATCTGTGAGATGAGGCACCAGATACGTGTTTTTTGTTTTGTTTTGTTTTTAAACAAATTAAATGTAAAAATGTCGATAAGATACTATTGCTTTTCAGTTTAAAAAATTGCCCACAAGATCCTTCCTTCTTCTAAACTTTTCAAAAACAGTTTCTTTTTCAGATCATGATTCAGAAAATATTTACCTGTTTATTACTGCCTCTGAGGTATGGTACTTTGGTCTAGGCACTCAGTAAAAGCTTGTTCAATTAATCTGTGGACTTCATTTCACCTCCACAGTTGAGGTATTGGGAAAGGTACAGAAAGTTTCTCCCATATACCCATTCACACTCAGAAGTAATGATCCACGGTGCATGAAATTTAGAAAATATAGAAAAGTACAAAGATGAATATAATAATGTATCCATAGATAGAAATACTACAGTTAGGGGTGCCTGGCTGGCTTAGTCCGTGGAGCGTGAGATGCTCGGTCTCAGAGTCATGAGTTCGAGCCCCACGTTCTGAGTAGAGATTACTTAAAAAAAATAAAATAAATGTAGGATATCTTTTTAAAAAATAGCTACAGTTAACATGTTTGTGACTTTTCTTTCTTCCTATCTTTTTTTTTTTTCTTTCTTATTCATTTGTTTGTTTGACAGGAATTTTTATTTCAGGATCTGATGATCCCCCCAGGTCAATAATTCAACAAACATGATTGTTTGTTTTTCTTAAATCATTAATTCTGTATAAATCCATCAGTTCTTGTATTTAGTCAGCAGTCATCCAGTATTCCAACTGTGTTCTAGCCAGTGGCCCTCAAGTGTGTGTTGCCCAAGATATACTTTAGAATTCTCCCTTAAAACAATGATTTGTCTACAAGTATTTGGCCTCTAGCCCCTCCCCCACTTCTTCAAATCTCTCTAAAATGACAGCAAAGGAATAAAAAAAGGCATTAGCTTACAAAGAACAAAGATAAGAGGAGGGCAAGACAATGATTACAGATTTTAATAAGTGTTTGGCCAAGGATAAGTGTTTGGTAGATGGAAAGTGGATGAAGGAGTAGTAATTAATTGAGCAGAGAGGAAGAATTCAAAACCTAAGAATGAAGATGAGGGCCAGTTCCCCTCAGAGGATCTGTAAAGCCTCGGCGTTTGGGACCTGCCAGGTCCATGAAGGGGAGGTCAGGTGCAGGCTGAAAATAGGAGGGATAGGTTAAAGTCTCCATATGAAAGAGTTAGACCCCCAGGTTCCTTTCTATACTCACCCTGCCTAGCCAGACAACTTTTGGTCAGTGGATCAGAAAAGGGGCATTAAGTGAATGCCCAGTTCTCAGAGAAGTAGAATGATGACAGAGAACAGGGAAAAAAAATTGGACATTTACAATTGGATGAGCCCAGTAAAAAGCCAGTTCATTACTAGAGCATCGACTTTTGAGTTTCCCAAATCAATACTCTACACAGGGAATTCTAATAAAGTGTTTAGAGTCTCATCCTGAAATATGAATGGCAACCTAAGAATCACTAGAAATTCGATGAATACCTCCAACATGGTAAGAAAAGTCACACGAAAGTGGAAGGGATCTGGAGGGAATAGAAACAATGCAAGGAGAAAAGGACTTAAAAAAACTAATTATTATCATCAAAGAGACAAAAAAATATATATTTACAAAACAAAAAGTGACCAAAAAAGGAAAACACATAAAGAAAGAGCTCATAAAAATAAAATCTGTGGTGGTGTAAATAACATATTCAATACAAACACTGGAGGATAAAGTGGGGAAAGATGGAAAACAGAAGAGGAAAGATGAGAACATTATAGAATCCATCAGTGACTTACTAATATGAGTTTCAAAAAGAGAAATCAGGGGCACCTGGGTGGCTCAGTCAGTAAACCATCTGCCTTTGGCTCAGGTCATGATCCCAGGGTCCTGGGATGGAGCCCCACATTGGGCTCCCCGCTCAGTGGGGAACCTGCTTCTCCCTCTCCCACCCCCCCGCTTGTGTTTTCTCTGCCTCTCTCCACCCCACCCCATCAAATAAATAAAATCTTAGAAAAAGCATCAGAGAAAACAGGGGAACAAATCATCAGAGAAATAATAGAAGAAAATTTCCCAGATAGGACTCACCCAGAACAACGAATTTTTTTGAAGACCCACTTCGAGGCATATCATCGTTACATTTCAGAACACCTTGGATAAGGAAAAGAATTCTAAAACCTTTCAGGGAAAAAAAGCTGATCTCAAAAAATGGAATGACTCAAAATAGCATTGGAATTGCTGCTAACCACTCTTGATGGTAGAAGACAATAAAGCACTACCTTAAAAATTCAGAGGAAAAACTATTTTTAGCCTAGAATCCTTTATGAAACTAAACTGTAACTCAACGTAGAATACACACAATTTTCATATATATAAGGTCTCAAACATTATACCTCCATTCTTCCTTGGGAAGCTGGAATATGTACTTTAGCAGAATAGGGGATTAAAATATGAAAATGGAAGATAGAGGAGAAGATCCTAGAAAGAAAAGCAGCAGGAAAAGTTGTAAGGTGGCAGGAAGGAATGTCCCAGGGCTTCTCGAAAACAGCCAGGCCAAAGAGGAGGCGGAGGGAAGGAGGCTTCCAGAGCAGCTCAGAAAAATGGAATAGAAGTTTTTGGGCAAAAAGAACATGTTATTAATAAGTATATGGCAGAGATGCCAGAACATTGGGGAAAAATTAACAATAGGTAGATGGAAAACCAAACAAATGATAAAATGAGGCAATTATTAACTTCAGAAAAATGGAAAGCTCATACAGGAAAAGAGGTGTGATTGCAATGCATTACTTGGCTCAGTGGACAATATTTATATAGTTTTAATGATGTAATGCTGACCATTGATTTCACACAAAAAAATTGTATATCATTATATTGGGGTGAGAAGAAGAAAAATGGAGTTGGGAAGCAATATTCTAGTATTTATTCACAATGGCAGGAAGTCAACAGGCAAATCAAGGAACAGTGACATAAGTATATAAAGATATGGAGGAAAATTATCTGTGAAATTAGCTAGAAAAGTTGAGTCTGTTAACATGTCATGCTGGGAGTGGGCCTGGGGAAGGGTGGGGTAGGAGACTACTGGCTTTTATCATAAGCCTTGCAGTACTATTTGACTTTTAAAATGATACACACGAATGTTCATTTGTGTGTGTGTGTGTGTGTGTGTTTTCCTTTGACAAAAAGTAGTTTATTTGGGGGTTGCCTAGCTGGGTCAGTTGGTAGAGCATGTGACTCTTGATCTTGAGGTTGTGAGTTTGAGCCCCACTTTGGGTGTGATTACTTAAAAATAAAGTCTTTAAAAAAATAGTTTAGGGGCCTCTGAGTGGCACAGTTGGTTAAGCGTCCGACTCTTGGTTTCCGCTCAGGTCATGATCTCAGGGTCTTGAGATCAAGTCCTGCATCAGGCTCGGAGCTAAGCGAAGAGTCTACTAAAGTTTCTCTCTTCCTCTCCCTCTGCCCCTCCTCTCTCTCTTTCTCAAATAAATAAATCTTTAAAAAATAGTTTATTTTTAAATAGTCTCACCTGTGAACATTGTTAAAAGTCTTATTTCTGGGCTTGATCCTATGATTCCAATCCAGTAAGTCTGCAGTGGGACTCAGGAATCTGAACTTTTAACTAGAACCTCATGAAATTTGGATGCAGATTGTTCAGTCGTGATCCTTTGAGAAATCTTACCCAGATCCCCTGAAATTATATATAAAGTTTCATAAGAATGTGCAGTTTTTTGGAAGGAGTCCATAATTTTTAGATTCTCTTTGATTCCTCAAACCCAAAAGAGTTTAAAAATTGCTCTTCTATGTCTGCCTTCTCCTTTCCTTCCCAGAATAATTGAGATTCCATTAATTATTTAAGGTCAAAGCATAGCTAATTATTGTTATAGTGGATCAAACACTTTATAAAACTCATTACATAAGCATATGTATTGAAAGCATTGGCAAAATTCTTAGACAATTGCTTAGTGTATTACCAAAGTAAATACCAGTGCATTACTACTGCAGTGAATTGAATATAAATCTAGTAGCTTGAAAAAGTTAATACAAATCCATCAGTACCTACCAGTGGTGTTGACCAAATCTATAGTTAAATTTATTCAGCCGAAGAAAAAAATGTCCATATATGGTCATTCAGTGTTATCTTTAGTGCTATAATAGTGCCATATAAATGGCACCAGCATCCAACTAGAAAATTTAATGCAGGTATTTTGACAATCTTGTATTTTTAACAAGTTTAGTAATTTTATGGTGAAAGCCAGCCTTCCTCGAACTTAGGCTTTTAGCCTTTTAAAAACGGATTTTTCTCTATAAAACATTACAAAAATTCATGAGATGTGATTTGGATTAAACCAGACAGCAAAATGTGACTTCAGATTAATTGCTAGAAGGAATTAAATTTTATGTTTTTCTTTAAACTTTGTACAATAAGGTAGAGAAATCTTCTCATTTTAGTGACTATAAAAGGTATAAAGTATTTAAAAGGTAAATCACAAAAACCATCACAAACCAGTAGCTAACAAGTTAATATTTGTTGTATGACCAATAACATACAGCATGACCATTATTAGTTATTTGAGCTGATTATGCACCAATTTGCATATCAAATGTCCCTTCTTCATATATCAAGTCATCTCTGATATTCTTAGGTGTGGCACACCATTTTTAAAAAATAATAGCAAGGTCATCCATAGCATTTACTGTGTCCCAGACCTTGTTCTAAGCATTTTCCTTGTAGTATCTCATTTAACTCTGACAACAGCGCTATGAGGGAAGTGTTATTATTATTCCTTTTTTACAGACAAGAAAATTGATACATGCGAAGCCTGGGTGGCACAGTCAGTTGGGTGTCTGCCTTTGGCTCAGGTTATGATCCCAGGGTCCTGGGATTGAGCCCTACATCGGGCTCCTTGCTCAGCGGGGAGTCTGCTTCTCCCTCTTTCTCTGCCTGCAGCTCCCCCTGCTTGTACTCTCTCTCTCTCTCTCTCTCTCTCTCTCAACCTCTCTCTTTCTCTGACAAATAAATAAATAAAATCTTAAAAAAAACCCTCCAAGTTTAAAAAGAAAGTTGATCCACAAAGTTACGTAGCTGTATACAGTCAGTGAACAGCTGAGCTGTGAGCTGAACTCATCAATCTGACATTGGATCGGCTATACTCCTCTGAGGCATATTAATGTAGAACAATCACATAAACAATTACATCAATATATATGGAACCTTCTCATATGTAGATTTTTTTTAAAGTTGCATCTTAAAAGAAAAATAGCATTATGAAAAAAAAATTGTTTTTCATCGTTTTCACCTAACAACTAGCAGCTGACATCTTGAAACTTCATGTTTCAGGGAACACATTTTCTGAAATGATGGCCTAAGTAACGGTTTGAAATTTTCCTTTCTGTCGTTCCTTTTCGGCTCGGTCCTTCTCTCAGCCCCTTCTGAATTTACTTGCGTCCCCTGAGCTGCTTCTTTTTCAAGACATAGTAGGAAGACACCTTCATGCAACCCTCTGCCTACCAAATGCTTACTTAACAAGCCTGCACTTCCTGTTCCTCCCACCCCGGATTAAATGCTTATTCTTTGAGCTACCTTTCTCAGTTGTTTTCCAGTCAAGGCGTGAGAGCTAAATATCACTACATTTCATTTTTTGGGAAAAAAAAAGTTAAACCATATTACATCAGTGTAAAGAACATATATCATATGAGATCTAAGTGTCCTAACAAAGTGGCACCTCTTCTTTAATAGCCAGAAATTTTTGCATCACTCTTTGATATCCTTGAACTAATACTTCTACTTCAATTCTTCCATGTTATTTTATCTTTTTTTTTAAAGACTTATTTATTTTAGGGAGAGAGAGAGTGAGGGGGGTAGGGGCAGAAGGAGAGAGAATCTCGAGCAGACTCCCTGCTGAACTCAGAGCCCATGTAGGTCTTGGTCCCAGGACCCTGAGATCAGGAGCTGAGCCAAAACCAAGACTCGGTGGCTCACCCCACGTGATTTTATCTTAAATTTAAACAACATTTATATTTGAAAATCTTTGATTATTTGATTGTTATACTCTGTAAAATATATTAATTTATTTCCTGGATTAATTAAAGCTCTAGATAGTAAAATACTCTATCAGTTTAATTATTAGTAGTACAAAATTTATCAATATAACAAATTTGTAATTCTTTTTTTTAAAGATTTATTTAAGAGAGAGAGAGCACGAATGGGGGGAGGGTCAGAGGGAGAAGCAGACTCCACCCCAACTGAGTGCTGAGCCTGACTCAGGGCTCCATCCCAGGACCCTGAAACCATGACCTGAGCCACAGTCAGATGCTCAACCGAGTGAGCCATCCAGGCGCCCCAACAAATTTGTAATTCTTAAACAAAAAATTAAATTGTGTTATAAATGCATTTCTCAGTGACAGATGGAGCTTAATTCAATTTTATTCACTCTTATGGATAAAGATTACTCACCATGAGAATGAGACCGTTTCAATATTAATTTATGTTTTTTGTTTGTTTTTATAGTTATAAATGCTGAGAAACCTTATTTACATGAATAAGGAGATGAGAATTCAAAGAGTTTTGTTACAGCATTATGTTTTTTTCCATCCAAGTTTTATTTTAAAAATCATAAATTAGACTGGTGTCCAGCTTGTGGAAAACCCTTTGTTGTAAGTTAGCATTAAGTCTCAACTCTTTTTAATGGACTTTTTATTCTCTTCTATTTGTTTTTTTCTTTCTAGTTAATTATCATACTCTGTAATTATTAGTGATTTAGAGGATATTTTGATCTGTCAAGGGCCAGTCCCTCGCTCTTAAAATTATTTTGGCTCATATTAACTGTTCCCAAAGATTTTTGTGATCAACTTGTCAAGTTTTAAAATTTGGGGTTAGTATATTTACTGAAGTGCACTGAATTTTAGATTAATTTGGGCATGTTTGATATTGCTCCAATACCGAGTTTTCTCATCTAGGACCTCAACAAGTCTCTCCATTTATGCAAGCCTTGTTTCACATCCCACAGTAAGGTTTTATAGTTTTCTTTTCATGGGTTTCACATATTTCTCTCTGAATTTAAGATAACATAAATACTTTGACCTCTTTAAATGCATTCCTTCTTTCTTTGTCCTCCCTCTCTTACTTTTCTTTCCTTGTCCTTTTCTCTTGCTCTTCCGAATAGACTGTAAACTCGCACAGGATTGGGAATGGATTGCCCTTCTAACCTCCTAAGTGGTTAAAGCTTTGATAGAATGGTTGCTAAGGAAAGAAATACTTGCTGAATAAATAAATGAATGAAAGGCTTGATTCATAAACTAGAAATGCAACAGGAAGAATCGGGGGATATTCCAAGAAAGGCCTCAAAAGAATTATAATTCCTAGGGCGCCTGGATGGCTCAGTCGTTAAGCGTCTGCCTTCAGCTCAGGTCACTGATCCCAGGGTCCTAGGATCGAGTCCCACATCGGGCTCCCTGCTCAGCAGGATGCCTGCTTCTCCCTCTCCCACTCCCCCTGCTTGTATTCCCTCTCTCGCTCTCTCTCTGTCAAATAAATAAATAAAATCTTTAGAAAAAAAAAAAGAATTATAATTCCTTAAAATGGATGACAAATTACGGCTTGGTTATACCACAGGACAGATTTGACAAGCTATTCGATATATTTATATATATTATTTTTTTTAAAGAGACAAAATGACCTAGATATTAGATAAAATTCTCCTACCATGGATTCACTCAGAGACCCAGAGGAGATAAATATATGCTTCTGATTTCCTCAGACTTTGAGAAAAATGCTAAAGTTTTTCTACCTATGAGGTTTTCTGAAACATTGAATATCAAGGATAATTTAAACTTTTTTTTTTTAAAGGATGACTGCTGCCTAAACATCACAGACTTAATTGGTCTTTTAAATAAGGAACATTTTATTTGTTTTTTTTTTTAAAGATTTTATTTATTTATTTGACAGAGACACAGCGAGAGAGGGAACACAAGCAAGGGGAGTGGGAGAGGGAGAAGCAGGTCTCCTGCGGAGCAGGGAGCCTGATGTAGGACTCGATCCCAGGACCCTGGGATCATGACCTGAGCCGAAGGCAGACGCTTAACCGACTGAGCCACCCAGGCGCCCCTAAATAAGGAACATTTTAAACCCAAAGACTAAGTGGTATTAGGGGTGGAGAAGGGATTTTTGAGAGGAGCCCTTCTGTACATTGTGTCTGTCACTTCAACCACTCACATTCAGTCTGTTGCCTGAAAGAATGTCATCGCAGCAAATGGCTCCCATCCTCCTTTGCCTACCTGTTACCTTGTAGACAGAGCCATGGAGGTCAGGAGACATGGCCATGGGCTAGAAAAAGGCAAACTTGGGGCAGGGGTGGGGTGGGGGAGGGGGTGAGGCATACATTTTTGAGGCACTAGAGAGGTTGCACCAGCAGAGACCCTGTCTGTTCTGGAGTTAGAAATTGAAAGCGAATAAAACTTCTTAGGCAGCAGGAACTCATCCTGACAGAAAGTTCCCCTGACCCAGGACTCCTGCCACAGCTTAATGAACAGAGCCTGGGGAGTGTGGGGAAAGAACTGATCTTGTTGCTGCTTCTCCTGCAGGCTTCCCTGTTGCTGTGTGGTCCCAAAGTGAAGCTGAGGAGCCACCAGAAAACATCAGAAGCTTTCATCCAGAAGCCTGAGGAGAGCCCTGCCCTTCCCCAAGAGAGAGAAGTCCTTTAACATAACAGCTATTTTTCTTAGTCTTGGAGGAATTCACACCACTCCTTTCCCCAGCTTTTTCCCCCAGTGGCAGGAGCACAGAGGTGGTCTCAGAATTTCTAGAAAGGCCTCAGTCCTCCCTACCCAACAACAGGCACAGCCTTGCTAGCATTATCTACCCTGAAACCATCAGGATTAATCACATTATCCCTTTATCCCTGTTTACATCATCACTGCAAGAAGCCGGTAGACTCCCAGGTCACCCTGCACCTCCTTTACTCCAATCCCCATATAGCTCTTAATCTCATTCTCCTCCCTTCTTCTACCCTCCCCTACTCTCAGAATGCATCCCCTGTGCTCACTGTAATGCCCAGTCTGTGAGCAGCAAATTTCCTACATACTCTAAACCTCTCCTGCAAAGGTCCCCTTTACTATCCTGCTCCAGCTGAAATCTAAAGCTCCCCAGATGACTCCTTCCCCTGTAGCCCTCTCTAGTGGTGGCCTTTATCTCTACCATCTCTACCGCATCCTACCTGACCACAGAGTGAGGGTGCTCCTTGCTCCTCATTGCCATTTTCAAACTCCTCCTCCCCCAAATCCCCTGCTTTGAATTGCACGTCATCAGATATACCCCCTACTGTCCCTTATTGTCACTTGCTCTTATTTCTCAGAGAGTTTAGCAGCTGATTCATGGTCACTTTCTCCATTGGTCCTAACATAATTCTAGGTAATTTCAATATCCATTTGGTCAGCTTTCAGATATCCTGGCCTTAGTTCCTTGACCTCTTCTTCCTGTAATTTTGCCTTTCACCCTTTATCAGTCACTCACTATGAAATCTGTAGACCTTGGCATTATCTGTAACAGTAACTCCTTCATATTCTCAGTGTCAGGCATCCCTCTAGTACCACCACTATGCATGCCAGAGCCCCGACTCCAGCAGCCCTCTTGTTCTGCCAAGACCTATAGTCCCTTGACTCTATCACCTTTCAGTTATGGGTTATGCCTCCTCCTCCTCAGATCCTTTCATAGCCTCGTTACCTAGCATTAAATCCCTTGGTCAGTTACTAGAATCACTCCCTTGCAGGGAGTTCTAATTATTTGCTAAAATCTATCCTCCTTTCTTCCAAAATCAGAGCATTGTAGCTCAGCAGAGAGCTGACCATACACACCACATTTCTCAGGCTTCCTTGCATTTAACTGTAGCCATAGGACTAAAATTTTTATAATAGAATATGACCCTAAGTAATGTGTGGTGCCTGCAGGCTAGGCCCTTAAAACTAGGACAATGCTTGCTCCTTACACTCTCTTTCCCCCTCCTGATAACTGGTAAAAGGTGTGCCTGCTACCCAATTTCTAGGATTTAGATGAGAATAAAAGCCCTAGGTCATGAAAGAGAAATAAGGTAGAAGGCCCCTCAGTCCCTAAATGATCATTTGAAGCTGAGACTCAATGGCCTGGAATGGTTATTTCTGCTTAAAATTGAAATTTGTCAGAGAGAGAGAGCAAACAAGCAGGGGGACCGGCAGGCAGAGGGAGAAGCAGGCTCCCCACTGAGCAGGAAGCCCAGCGTGGGGCTTGATCCCAGGACCCTGGGATCATGACCTGAGCCAAAGGCAGACCTTAACCGACTGAACCACCCAAGCGTCCCTCCACCTTGATTTTTTTTTTTTTTTAAGATTTTATTTATTTATTTGACAGAGAGAGCAAGAGAGCACAAGCAGGGGGAACAGTAGAGGGAGAAGCAGGCTCCCCGCCAAGCAGGGAGCCCCATGCGGGGCTCCATTCCAGGACCCTGGGATCATGATTGAGCCAAAGGCAGATGCTTAACCATCTGAGCCACCCAGGCACCCCCCACCTTGAAATTCAAGCTTCCTTCTCTTCCTGCTATCACTTCATCTTTCTGTTCCTGTTTAAAGCAAAAAAGCCCGAAAGAGATACCTGTATTTCTTGAATTTAACTTTCATCTTATTTTCTTTTTTAAAAAAATTATTTTGAAAAATTTCAAACATATGCAAGGGTAGAGAGACAGCAGAATGACCTCCATATATCATCACCCAGTGTCAGCAATTATAAACATTTTGTCAATTTTATTTAACCCATCCTCCTTCCATAAATCATCTGGACTGTTTTTTCTTCTTTTTTTAAATTTGAGTATTATTGACATATAATGTTACATTAGTTTCAGGTGTACAACATAGTGATTCACTGATTCACCTTCTCTTTTGGGCTATTTTAAAGAAAGTTCCAGACATCATTTCACTGTAAATACTCCAGCATACATTTCTAACAGATAAGGACTGTAAAAAATGACAGTCACAACACCAACTTAATATCCAACAAATCTAAATACATGGTCAGAGTTTAAATTTCCTATATTGTCTCAGAAACATCTTTTTATAATAGATTTGCTCAAATCAGGCTCTAAACACACTGTGTTTGGCTGGTATGTCCTTTAAGTCTTTCTTCATCTGTAACAGTTTCCCCTCCACCCTTTTCTCATGCCATGTGAATGTATTTGTGTGTGTGTGTGTATATATATATATATTTTTTTTTTTAAGGTCATTTTTTAAAAGATTTTATTTATTTATTCATGAGAGAGAGAGAGGCAGAAGGAGAAGCAGGCTCCTGGTGGAGCAGGGAGCCTGACATGGGACTCTATCCCAGAACCCTGGGATCATGACCTGAGCTGAAGGCAGACACTTAACCGACTGAGCCACCCAGGCGCCCTTAAGGTCATTTTTCCTGTATAAGTTTCCACATTCTGGAGTTGGCTATTTGCATCCTCATGATGTCATCTAGCATGTTCTTCTCTCCTGTATTTCCTGGAAACTAGTAGTCATATCTTGAGGCTTGATTCTCTGCTTTCTTCAATCCATTCCAGTCACACATGCACCCTCCTACTACTGTGTGTGTGTTGTCAAGTTCATTGATGACCCATATTGCTAAATCTAATGGCCCATTCTCAACCCTCTTCTTCCTTGATCCATTGGCAGTATTTGAATGGATCACTTCATCCTCCTTGGTGCATTTCCTTTATTTGGCTTATTGGACACCACACTGTCATGGTATTACTTTGACTTACTTGTTGCTCCTTTTCAGTTTCTTTTGCTGGTTCCTGTTTACCATTGCTACCTCTAAACGTTAGAGTGCTATAGGATTATTTTTTGGTTCTCTTCTCTATCTGCACAAAATCCATTGGTGATCTCATCCAGTTCTCAGGCTTTAAGTACCATTTTATACATGCTGACTTTCTAATTTATAGCTTTAGCCTGGATCTCTTCCAAGAAATCCAAATTCATGTAGCCGACTGTAGATTTGACATAATCATTTGAGTGTCTAATAAGCACCTCAATTTGATTATGTCCATAATTTGACACCTGACCTTCCTCCAAATCTGCTCCTCTCTTAGACTTCTCCATCCCACTTGATAGGAGCTCCATCTTTCCAGTTGTTCAGGTCAAAAATCTTAGAATCATTTTGGACACTTTCTTTCTCTCCACCCCAAATAGAATCTGTCAGCAAATCCCACCGTCTGGTCATTTATCCCCACCTGCACTGTTGTCATCTTGATTCAGTCCATTGTTTTTGTTTTTTCTTTAAAGATTTGATTTTAGGGCGCCTGGGTGGCTCAGTCAGTTAGGCAACTGCCTTCGGCTCAGGTCATGATCCTGGAGTCCCTGGATCGAGTCCCGCATCGGGCTCCCTGCTCAGCGGGGAGTCTGCTTCTCCCTCTGACCCTCTCCCCTCTCATGTGCTCTCTCTCATTCTCTCTCTCTCAAATAAATAAAATCTTAAAAAAAAAAGATTTTATTTTATTTATTTGAGAGAGAGATAGAGCATGAGAGGGGGGAGGGTCAGAGGGAGAAGCAGACTCCCCGCCGAGCCGGGAGCCCGATGTGGGACTCGATGCAGGACTCGATGCAGGACTCGATCCAGGGACTCCAGGATCATGACCTGAGCCGAAGGCAGTCGCTTAACCTACTGAGCCACCCAGGTGCCCCCTCAGCTTACCTTCTGTTCCCTCATCATAAATGAGTAAGGAAAAGGTTAAGGTCTAGGCAGGGAGAGGTAGGGGGCCCCTGACTAGGCTCTGAAACACTTCCTGGCAGACAAAACCACTAAGCCAGACTGAACAAGAGATAAGGGACTAGACCAGACCACCTGGCCCCGGTTAGGGAGTATTTTTCTTTGGCGGCTACAGTGCAATCACAGAAAATGACCAGACCTCAAAGAAGTCAGTCATTAAGGGGGTCATCAATAGTCCTTGCTCAAACCAAGATGGCACAAGAATCTCAAGGCCACAAGTTCCCTGGTCAAGTTTTCAATAAAAGACCGGCCTAAAAACCTTCAGGGGCAACCCATTCGGGACCCCTCTCACTCTAGAGAGCTTTCTCTTTCCTTTCTGCCCTCATCTTCGCTTTAAAAACTTTCACTTCATTTCAGCCTTTTGTGTCCATGAGATTCATTCTCCGACTGTGTGAGACTAGAACCCTGCAATCCTGCAACAGAAACACACCAACAAAGAATTTTATTTATTTTATTATTTTTTTAAGATTTTATTTATTTATTTGACAGAGACACAGCGAGAGAGGGAACACAAGCAGGGGGAGCGGGAGAGGGAGAAGCAGGCATCCTGCTAAGCAGGTAGCCTGATGTGGGGCTCGATCCCAGGACCCTGGGATCATGACCTGAGCCGAAGGCAGATGCTTAACCGACTGAGCCACCCAGGCGCCCCCATTTAATCAAAATTTGACAGTTCATTTTGCATGACTTATTTTTAGTGTTTTCCTTCTTATTTTATAAATAACCACAGAGATGAAAATCTAGCTTTCAAGTCTGATACACATTAAAGGTACAAAAACTACCATAATACTTAAAAAATATTAGAACAATTATCTTTTTTTTTTTAAGATTTTATTTATTTATTTGAGAGAGAGAGAATGAGAGAGAGCACATGAGAGGGGGGAGGGTCAGAGGGAGAAGCAGACTCCCTGCCGAGCAGGGAGCCCGATGCGGGACTCCAGGATCATGACCTGAGCCGAAGGCAGTCGCTTAACCAACTGAGCCACCAGGCACCCGATTCAGTCCATTGTTATCTCTTGCCTCTTATCATAGCCTCCTAACTGATCTCTGACCTACTCCTTTGTTCTTATCACAACAGCGAGAATGATCTTTTTAAAAATGTAGGTTACATCAGGTCACTCCTCTGCTCAAAATATTCCAGTGATTTCCCTGTTTCCTTACAGTAAAAGTTGAAGTCCTTAAAATGACCTATAAGACCCTACATAATCTTATTCTAATACTTCTCTGACATTTCTCCCAATATTCTCCCAATATTCTACCCCCTACTCAGGCCATGCTGGCCCTCTTAACTGTTTCTGTCACATACCTCCTCTCAACTCACCCTAGCATTTGATGTTTTGCTTGGTGTGTTCCTCCCACATTTTCAGCTTGGCTCACTCCTTCAAAAGGTAAAAGATTTTACCTTTTAAATGGGTCCTTTCCTGACCACCCTCTCTAAAATTACATTTCTCTAAAATTGAGGAGTCAAAGAGCATAAGCATTTGTGTTTTGATAAATATTAAAATATTATCAAATTACTTTCACCAATTATGTATGAGTATACAAGTTTTCCCCATAACCTGGCCAACTGAGGCCATTAGCAACTTTTGAATTTTTGACAATCACAGTGAAGTTTTAATTTTCATTTCTTCTCTTATGAGGGAGTTTAAATATCAATTTAAGAGCAATTTGTTTTTCCATTTCTGAAAACTGGAAGTTCATATCCTTTGTCCACTTTTCTAAGGATGTTGGTCTTTCTCTTATTTATTTGTAGAAGCTCTTTGTATGCTGTGGAAATGAACACCTAGTCTGTCATATGAGTTAGAATAAAATTTTCCCAGTTTGTCATTTGTTTTTGACTTTATTTATGGTGCGTTCTTCCATGCAGAATTTTTAAAAATTGGAAGTCTAATTCATTGATATTTTCTTTTATGGATTCTGAGTATAGTGTCATACCATGAAAGGCCATACCATATCTCCCACCTGAGATAATTTTTTTATCATCCTTTTTTTTTTAACATTTAAATCTTTTATCCATCTGGAATTCATTTTGTTACAGGATGTGAGATACGGTTCCAATTTTATTGTTTTTCCAAATGGCCAACCGTTTGTCCTAACAATTGCTCTGATTTATTGAATGCTCTGTTTTCTTCATTGACATGAAATGCCACTCAGGAGATTCTTAGGCAAACTTTAATGGCCGTGAACTTAGGTTGATGTAACACTGTTTTCTCTTTGTGAAACCTCTGCTGGCAGGCAGAGACCTCAGACTTGCCACTGAGAGCTGCAAACAGGTCAAACCTGTAAAATGCTGAAAGCCCACACCCAGTAAATGAATACATTATGTCTTCAAATTGTAGCTTGAAATGTTGTGAGCACATGATTCTCATATACTTAGTTGCTCCACCCCACCCACATTCTTTCCAATAATGCCAAAAGGTGGCCGGAAAAGAGTCACATGGTTTTTGGTTGTTCAATATTTGAAGAAAACCAGAACTTAATATTTGCAAATCACTTTGAACTGCGGAGGAGGGCGCTGCTACTGTAATCCTCATGTTACCTTTTATACATCAAGCATGTTGTAACATCAGCATTCTGGGCTTAATGAGGTTTTATTCTAATTAGTATAAATTCATCTTTGTTCAACTAGCTGTGAAACCAGGTCACCAGGTGTAGATTATGAGGGTCAAAATTTGGGGGGATGGAATGAAATTTTTCAGAATTGATGATGTCGTATGAGACCATTAAAGCCAGTTCACCTGGCACCTACCTATTAGGATGTTTTTAAAACTAGGACACATATGTATTGTTCAGTGATAATTATACTGATAATGCTGATACTAAGATCCTGCAAAATACTGCTATAGCTTTTGAATTAAGTGCTGACTCATAAAAAATAATTATGAGATGGGCGCCTGGGTGGCTCAGTTGGTTAAGCGACTGCCTTCGGCTCAGGTCATGATCCTGGAGTCCTGGGATCGAGTCCCGCATCGGGCTCCCTGCTCGGCAGGGAGCCTGCTTCTCCTTCTGACCCTCCCCCCTCTCATGTGCTTGCTCTCTCTCATTCTCTCTCTCTCAAATAAATAAATAAATAAAATCTTTAAAAAAATAATAATAATTATGAGAAATATAATTTAAGTTTCAAGGTTATTTGGCTATGTTCCTTAATGGAAATACTGTATGACATAATAGGGGTTTTGTTGACAATGCAGACAGGATAAGTTTATTTTTATTTTAATTTTTTAAAGATTTTATTCATTCATTTGACACAGAGAGAGCACAAGCAGGGGGAGCGGCAGGCAGAGGGAGAAGCAGGCTCCCCGCTGAGCAGGGAGCCTGACGTGGGACTGGATCCCCGTGAAGGCAGACACTTAACTGACTGAGCCACCCAGGTGCCCCAGACAGACAGGGTGAGTTTAATCTTGATTCTTCCACCTTTTATCTAAGTAATTTGAACAAGTAACCTTATTTCTGTAAGCCTCAATTTCCTTATATATAAAATAATATGATACTATTACTTACTGCTTTAGGGATTAATAAGAAAATCCACATAAACCGTAAGTAAGGCGTTTCCTCCCTATCTGATTGGCAAAGACCAAAAAATGTAATGATATATTGGGTGGTGAGAGTATGGTGGAGACAGGTACTCTCATACATTGCTTGAGGGAGTGTAAATTGGTACAACCACCATATAAAACTGTTTGGCAATATCTATCAAAATTACAAATGCACATACATACTTTTGACCAGCAATTCCTCCAGCTGGAATTTATCAAGCAGATGTACTTCTATTTTATTTATTTATTTATTTATTTATTTTTAAAATATTTATTTCACAGAGAGAGATAGCGAGAGCAGGAACCCAAGCAGGGGGAGTGGGAGAGAGAGAAGCAGGCTTCCCACTGAGCAAGGAGCCCGATGTGGGGCTCGATCCCAGGACCCTGGGATCATGACCTGAGCCGAAGGCAGACGCTTAACGACTGAGCCACCCAGGCACCCCCTATTTTATTTTCTTAAAGATTGTTTTATTTGAGAGAGCAAGAGAGCACGTGAGAGAGAGAGAGTACATGTGTGTGCACGCAAGCAGGAAGAGGAGCAGAGGGAGGAGAGAGTAATCCTCCAGCAGACTTGCTGCTGAGCACGGAGACCCAGGTAGGGCTCCATCCCAGAACCCTGAGATCATGGCCTGAGCCAAAACCAAGAGTCAGACACTCAACCAACTGAACTACTCAGGTGCCCGCAAGCAGATGTACTTTTAAATGAATAAATTGATAACCATATGCTGATATTTATTGCAGTACTCTTACAATAAGAAAAGAGTGGAAACAACCTAGATTTCCATCTAAAAAGGGCTGATTTGGACTCATGCAATCAAATACCATGCTGTAATAAAGAACAAGGAAACAGTTTTATTATTAAATGAGATATTACCAAAATATATTATTGGTAATCAGAAGAAGCAAAGTGTAGAACAGTGTGTAAAAACAGGGGATGGAAAGTACATAACATATATACATATTTGCTTGTATAATCACAGAAATGCTCAAGAAAAACACTCAGGAAGTGGTAGCATTGATTTCCTCTAAAGCTGGAATTGCCTGGTGGAAATTTTCTAAGAATTTCCTGAGTGTCCAGGAAACTCTTCACTATATATCCTTTTCATCCTTTGATTATATTCTGTGAATGTGTAACTTAGTTTTTAAAAAATAAATCAATAGACGGGCGCCTGGGTGGCTCAGATGGTTAAGCGTCTGCCTTCGGCTCAGCGCATGATCCCGGTGCCCTGGGATGGAGCCCCACGTCTGGCTCCTGGCTCAGCAGGAAGCCTGCTTCTCCCTCTCCCTCTGTCTCTCCCCCTGCTCATGCTCGCTCTCTCTCTCTCTATCTCTATGTCTCAAATGAATAAATAAAATCTTTAAAAATCAATTAATCAATAGGGAAACACCTGGCTGGCTCAGTGGGTAGAGCACGCGACTCTTGATCTCAGGGTTGTAATTTTGAGCCCCATGTTGGGTGTAGAGATTACTTAAATATAAGATCTTCAAACAAAACAAATCAACAGGGGCACCTGGATGGCTTGGTTAAGTGTCTGCCTTCGGCTAAGGTAATGATCCCAGGGTCCTGGGATTGAGCCCCATGTTGGACGCCCTGCTCACGGGGGAGCCTGCTTCTCCCTCTACCTCTGTCCCTCCCCCAGCAGCACCCTCCCCCCACTGGTGCTCTCTCTCTTTCTCTCTCTCTCTCTCTCTCAAATAAAATAAAATCTTGGGCGCCTGGGTGGCTTAGTCGGTTAAGCGTCTGCCTACGGTTCAGGTCATGATCCCAGAGTCCTGGATCAAGCCTTGAGTTGGGCTCTCTGCTCAGCTGGGAATCTGCTTCTCCCTCTCCCTCCACTCCTCCCTCTGTTAGTTCTTTCTTTCACTCACTCTCTCTCTCAAATAAATAAAACCTTTTAAAAAAGAAATAAAACTTTTAAAAAAATTTTTAAAAAATGAACATAAAGTATATAGAAAACTCATGACATATTAAGCGTACAATACATATTAGCACTTAATATAAAATTTCAACTTAATTGTAACTATCTTGCGCTAAAATAAGATACCCAGAAAATTTTAAAAATCAGCTGCTTAAAAATCTAAATACTACGTTTTTTGTTTTTTTTTAAGATTTTATTTATTTTTTTGACAGAGACACAGCGAGAGAGGGAACACAAGCAGGGGGAGTGGGAGAGGGAGAAGCAGGCTTCCCGCTGAGCAGGGAGCCCTATGCGGGGCTCAGTCCCGGGATCTGGGATCATGACCAGAGCCAAAGGCAGACGCTTAATGACTGAGCCACCCAGGTGCCCCTAAATACTACGAGTTTTATAATATATGAGTAATTTTAAACAAGAAAATTGGTCTTACTATAAATTGTAAAGGCATTTCTCTTAGCCCATTAAGTCTTACAATCTGGGTCTGTTATCATTTAGATTTCTCATAAAGGTATTAAAATAACTAGTAATTTTTTTCAAAGATTTTATTTATTTGAGAGAGCGAGAGAGAGAATAAGTGGTGGGGTGGGGGTGGGGATTGGGAAAGGCTTGAGTCAGAGGGAGGAGCAGTCTCCCCAAGGTGCAAGGAGCCTGATGTGGGACTCAATCCCAGAGCCGAAGGCAGAAGCTTAACCAACTGAGCCACCCAGGTGTCCAACATATCTAGTAATTTAAAAAAATCTTACTTATGCAAAGAACATGATTAGAACGAAAGGTTTTCCATATACAAATGCAAATGTCTCCTGTTAGTCATTGAGCAATTAAGAGTTTTGATAGATAAGAGGTGTCATTTAAACTTCTCTCAAACATTACTGGGTTTTGGGGCGCTTGGGTGGATCAGTCCTTGAGCGTCTGCCTTGGACTCAGGTCATGATCCCACCAGGGTCCTGGGATCGAGCCCCGCATCGGGCTCCCTGCTCAGTGGGAAGCCTGCTTCTCCCTCTCCCACTCCCCCTGCTTGTTGTGTTCCCCCTCTCACTGTCGCTCTCTCTGTCAAATAAATAAAATCTTTAAAAAAAAATTACTGGGCTTTGAAGAAGAAATGAAAATACTTAGAATCATTTATTTATTTATAGTTGCGTTTGCTTATAGTTCTGAGTTTTGAGCAAATTTGGATAAACTGAGAATAAATGGAGAATTTTCTATTTTACTTATATGTACTATCAGGATGCCCTAGTTTCTTTTCGGTAAACTGTGCATCTAGAGTTGTCACACTTACCACATATTCTACTATTAATATCTTGTTCTCCCCCATACTTTGGTAATAATACTTTCTCTGGTTTTTAATTTCTTAGACATAAATAGTTTTTAGGCTATGCTGTATATGTAATATTAATATGTGTCCCTCTAGACTCTAATCACCCAGTCTGGTAAAGTATTTTCCAGAGTGTAAGAAAGACTTCGATCACATGGCGTCTTGCCTATGATATTGTTAGAGATCTCCAAAGCTGGGTCTCCCAATTTTTTCCCAGTGTCTTGAGTCTACCTCTCTATATTATATATATATACTGTAATTGCTTTGTCTCTTTTAGCAAGCAGGAAACACCTTAAAACATCAACTCTATTTTTTTTTAAAGATTTTATTTATTTATTAGAGAAGGAGGGAGAGAGAAACAGCATGAGAAGGGAGAGGGTCAGAGGGAGAAGCAGGCTCCCCGCTGAGCCAGGAGCCCGATGTGGGACTCGATCCCAGGACTCCGGGATCATGACCTGAGCCAAAGGCAGTTGCCCAACCAACTGAGCCACCCAGGTGCCCAAAACATCAACTCTATTTTTCATCCTTATAACTGTGTGCCAGACCTGGCAACCAAGTATTAGGTACTCAATAATATTTGCTGAATAAAGACCAATCTTTTCCAGTAGATGTTATACTTCTAATGAAAGTGCTTCAGCAAATGTTATCACTTTATTACATTTGAGTATTTAATTAAGTATAAAAGTAAATCAAATATAGAGTTTTTATCTAGCATGTCTCAAAAATCTGAATACAGAGGAATTCTGTTTTTCTCAATCAAATTCCAATTTAATAGTGTAATAAATAATTGTGATCTAAATTCCCCATTTTAAGCTTAAAAGATTCGTTTTTTGTTTTTTTTTTTATAACTGAGTGCACAGCCTTCTTCCAACAGCTTGGCCCAGTGATCACTTTTAGGGGACTATTGAAGAAGCAACTGAAAATGTTGGCTATTTTTTTCTCAAAAGCAACAAGTCACCTCATTAATGATAAAAAACAAAATTGTTGGGGCACCTGGGTGGCTCAGTCGTTAAGTGTCTGCCTTCGGCTCAGGTCATGATCCCAGGGTCTTGGGATCGAGCCCCACATCGGGCTCCCTGCTCCACGGGAGGCCTGCTTCTCCCTCTCCCACTCCCCCTGCTTGTGTTCCCTCTCTCGCTGTGTCTCTCTCTGTCAAATAAATAAAATCTTAAAAAAAAATTGTTATTGGCAGATGTAGATGGACAAATAGGGAAATGCTTTTTCTGACCTAGGGGGTCTGTTTTGGTCTGAGATAGAAGCAAGCAGGACTCTGACAGTTTGGCCCGGAGGTACATTCTTCAGCCTCCTTCAGCCAGGTTCTTCCTCTGTGAAATGGGATCCAAACACCGGCCTCAAAGTTTTTATAGCCAAGGTTGTCTGTTTTTGGATGATGCTCTGTAGTACAGATTTCTGGGGCTCCCAACAGACTTCCAGAATCTAAATAGATCCACTGTTGCAAATTGAGAAAAATCCTAAGCCCCTCTGAAAGGTTCCTCCTTAAGAAGGTGAGCTATTCTTTCGGTCGGCAAAAATACAGACTCATTTCTTTGCTGCCCACTGGTCTGGTAGCTAGGGCGCTTAAATTATATTCTTCAATCAACAGCACAGAAATCCCTTATTCCACATTGTTACCTGTGATCTCAATGATGTAGCCACATGCAGAAACTGTTAAAATCTTAGCTGGTAACAAGTGAAAGTCAGCAGGAATTGCATTAGGAACATAATAACCATTAAGTCCTATGGCCTCACTAATATATCCATCCTTCAAATTTGAATTCTAGAAATCTGTACACTTAGGTAGACAGCACTATTCTGGCCGCCTATAAAAATGACTTAACAATATGTTCTTTTGCATGTTTGTTTTGAGGGTCAATATAAGAAAAGACCTGGGGGAGTAGTACATTCTGTGTTTTTGGTATTATCAGCAACACCATCCATCATGTTATTTAATGTTCCTCTTATAAATTAGGGGAGAACCTAGAGATGGCAGACCCATTAATAACTATTTCATTTAAGTTTGAAAGCTCCTGAACAGGAGGGAGGTGGCTTTGAGAGACATAATTTGAAAGACAGGAGGGAGAATAGACAAATTGTGACAATGAATGTTACTGACCTACTGTGTGCCAGATGCCTTAATATTTCTAGCCTATGGTACCTTTTAAAAAAAATAGAGAAGGGCATGTAATTTGAGTGTGGGGATTTGTAGAGGAGAGTTCAGATTTGAACACAGCAGCTTTGGTGGGACAGGATATAAGAAAGAGGACTTAAAAACTTCCATGTGCTAACTCATCTCTTTAAAGAACTTCAGACTGTCACCACCAGTAATCAATACTTATCTAGAATGGTTGACACTGACATTAGGATACAGAAGATAAGTATTAGATATATAAATCATCTGGCATACAGTATATATTCAGCAATGTTACTTTTACTTTTAATTCTCACAAATCATTCTGCCAAAGGTACTGGATCTCACCATGGAAAAAATTTCTTTTTCCAAAGACATTTATATGTCTACAGGAATTCTGTATTGTACTTTCTATTTTCAGTAAGTTTAAGGACATTCAAATAATATTGATTATTGGGAACAAATGTCAATATTATAAATTTAAGACATTGATAAACCCAAATTATTCCATTAGAGATATGATGACATTGATTATTAATATCTCAGCAATGTCCCCAAAGACCTCCATGTCACTAAATTCAGTGGGTATTTATCAGTCCTCTTTTTACTTAACCTCCCAAGTTTACCAGTCAACCTGTTTTTCACTCCATCCATCCTTCTATGTCACATCCCATGTCCAATCTATTACTTGGAACTGTTGATTTTATACCCTCTCCCTATATGCCTTTCTCATGCATCAATTTTTGTCCATCTTTACTATCATCACTTAAGTACAAGCTAGATTCATGTCTCATTACCAGTAATTGCCCCACTGCCCTCCCTACCTCCATTATGGCTCCCTTTGATTTTGTTCTCCATGTTAGAGCCAAAATAGTCTTTTAAAAATGCAAATCTTTTAATGTTAACCCTACAAAAATGCCTACATTGGCTTACTTAACAGGTCACAAAAGTCTCTTGTCAATCAATAGGACCTAACAGACCCTCTCAATATAAACTCTTCTACTTTGTGTATATCTTTTTTTTTTTTTTTAAGATTTTATTTAGTTTTCAACACAGAGAGAGAGACAGTGAGAGAGGGAACACAAGCAGGGGGAGTGGGAGAGGGAGAAGCAGGCTTCCCGCTGAGCAGGGAGCCCGATGTGGGACTCCATCCTAGGACCCTGGGATCATGACCTGAGCTGAGGGCAGACACTTACCGACCGAGCCACCCAGGTGCCCTTTGTGTAACTCTTCTGTCAGAGTCACCAGGATTTATAACTACCTGTCTTCTCTTGGCTTCTTTTGCCTTCTATCTCTGCCTCAAATTAGGGAAATTCATGGAGATGCCAATAAGTTGGCACCAACTCTCCTACCTCCATGCAAAGTGATTAGGAGGAAGTTTTATTATTGCTTTCATTTTCTGTGGAAAAAAATGTTTTTTTTTCTCACTTCACAGTCTATAGATATAGAATACCTTTCAGAAGGCATAGAAGCCTAATCTGTTTTAGGATGCCAGATCAAAGCCAAGTTACGAAAGGATAAAACAAGTCCAGTGTTAATGCCATGAGGAGCTCAAGGATCCTTTATATGTCATTATGTCTCTTATACAATATCTAAACCTTGTATATTTAAAGATAGATCTCAGGTTCTATCTTTCTAGTACATAGGGAAGTGGCTTTGGAATCAGATCAGGCAACTTTCTTAACCTCCCCAGCACTCATCCGTCTGATAAAGTAAATAGGATAGTAAGATTACTGCTGACACAGAGTTATTTTGAGGATTAACTAACATAAAGTAAGTAAAGCACTTAGCAGAGAGTCTGGTACATATCAATGACCAATATGTTCTAGTTACTATTTTTGTTTGTGATAGTCATAAAATCCATTTTAAGGAAGTCCTTTTAGATTAATGTAAATTTTTTTCTTTGGAGGAAGGGAACACTAGGATTTGAACAATACTTTTGTTGGTTCAAATCACTGTATTATTGATTTTGTTGTATCAGATAAATACACATTTCACAACTGAAAACAGTTAAAATTAATCTTATTACTATTCTTCAGGAAAGGAATACACAAACCCTGTCTTACCTGGTGTTATTGTAACCTAATAATCAATATCCTTTTTTGACCATATCACTTCCAGCTCCTAGAAGATTCTTATCATTTTGGGAGCTCTCAAGCACAAAGTTCACTGCACTATTTCTGTCTGTGGGATGATTTCTGTTGGTGGCAGAGACTCTACTGTCCCCTGGTGGCATCTGCTGTCTTCCATTGGTTCAATGTTCTAGCTCAGAAAAAATTGTAATTATTCTTAGTCATAAATTTTAGCAGGCAGGCAGAACTTGAGAGTTGCTTTTCCATTCTGATATGGAAGAGTAGGGATTCTTAGTTAGGCCTCTCTCCTACATATTAGTATCTCAACACCAATGCTTCCTCTAGAAGCAGAATCGTTTTGTCTCCTTAAAGAGTTATGCATTAGCCTCTTGGAGTTCCAATTTTGCAGTCAGAGCCTAACTCAACAGATAGAACCCTGAAACTTTCTCCCCAAACTCTGGTGTCCTTTCTGACTTCTTACCTGTGATGAAGGGGTTGGGTGTTATTTCAAACTTGTGACCAATCTATGACCCTATAAAGGTATGAACTCAGGTGTGTGAGACACAAGTTTTTCCTATTACTTACCTTAAGTTCAATTTTGAATCGCCTATTCCGAAGGGTTGGTAATGCCATAATTTTGCCAATTTCTGGTATCTCACTTTTTCCCTCTTGGGATTGGATCTAAACTTGATAATGTCTAGCAAATTTTTGGGTTGGGAGCCTCTGGTTCTCAAAGTCATCTGTCTACATAGGCATCCAATGAGAAACTAGACATCCTTTTCAATTCTCCCAGGCCTCTTGAGTTCAGATTTCCCTTCTGCAAGCTCCCTTGAAGTATGGAGGCCATCTTTCCTTTTCTATGGGAATACAGGGGTATTGTTTTGCTCCCACTCCAAGTTAGGGCATAGGAAATCTTTGGGAGTCTGTCTAGTTCCCATCTACCTACTCACACCATTAATCCATATTCTTTCTAGGGCCTGCTGCCTTCCTGAGGCTGTATTTGGGAATCCGGGCACACCGTTCCCTCTGCTCTCAGATCTCATAAACTTTTGGAGGTTTGCTGACTTCCCAGGGATGTGACTGGGGAACATGGTTCAGAGACTTCTCATCTCTGGGATAGTGGAAATCTGCCCTGCCGTTGCTGCCCCTCCTACTCTCCTCACTCTACCATCTGTAACCCCCTCATTCTCCAGCATGGGAGATGGATTTGTTTGAGTTTTACTATTACTATTTTTTGCCAGTGGAAAGCCATGCTCTTAGATGCTCTTACAGCCATTTTTGTTCCGATCTCTTGCTATGCCAGGAGTCTTTCTTGTTTCTGTAAAGCCAAGCTTTTTGCACTCCAAAGCTAGGAAAAGACTCTGTTTTCCCTAGTTTTCTTTGCTGTCACATGTTTTCTCCTTAAGGAATGAGCACAGAATGCCTCGCTGCTTGTTTGGGTGGAGTAATGAGAAGAGATCGAGAGAGGATATTGGGTGGGGGATGCAATCTGTTAATATTATCCTCCCAAACTTATAGGGAAAATGACAGAAATAACAATAATGATAATAATGATGATGATAATAGAGCTCTTAGAGCAAATATTCATCCCTCTTTCCAGATGAAATTGTATAACCTTAGCCCTAATAAATAGTGCATGCTCCTTAGTCTGTCTTTCTACACATAGACAAGACTTCAGAACTCAGAAGACGGGTTTTAAGTAAGCAGACTGACAATGGAACAGGTTGTCTTCTAGGAGGATTTATCTTTTCACTAGAGATCAGTACTGGAGTGGTTTCGAAAGGTACGATTCCGTTATTCAAGTTTGTTCTACGAAAATGACAGTTTACATAAAGCTGTTACATTACTGTGAGAAATCTAGACACAGTGAGAGTAACATTTAGTCTTTTACACCCAGAAACCTGTATAACAGAAAGAATCACGTTATATTTTCTGAGAATGCAGAGGCATCTTCAAAGTACCTTTGCAGTTTTAACTTTCATTTTGAAATACGTTGATACTAGTAATTATTTTAATAAAGTATTAGCTATTTACGATTAATAATTGCTTATACTTGTTGAGTACTTACTATGTTTCTGATACTACAACATCTAAATAACTCTTCACCTAATCCTCATAAGGCACCTGGCTGGCTCAGTCAGTGCAGCATGGGACACTTGATCTTGGGGCTGTGAGTTTAAGCCGAACACTGAGCGTAGAGCTTACTTAAAATAAATAAATAAACAAACAAACTTAAGAGATATATATCATTATCCTAATTTACAGATGAGGAAACTGAGGCACAGAAAGGCTAAGTAACTTGTCCAGAGTCACAAGTTAGTTAGTATCTATTAGTGATTGAATTTGAACCCCAGAAGTGTGATGGCACAGAAGTGCTTAACCATGTTATCTACTTAATGATAATAATGGTTAGGAGGATATGGAGTAAAAGTGACAATTCTTGGACTTAATGTGCTAGAGGCTAATTTTAAGCTAGTAGAGCAGAATAAAACTTTTAATGTGAATTTATCATTTGATATTTGTGAGACAAAGTGTAAATTACCAGTTTGCAGCCTGGAAATGAGACTGGATTAGTGAGCAATTTATTTTGACTCATATTCATCAAAGGACACAGAGGTTATGTGCTGGGCTGACCTAGATCCTCGGGGAGCTGTAACGAATAATCACTATGGAATTCAAGGGCATCAACTCATAAGGAATTAACATTTTACATTAATTTTAATGTGCTGGAATTTGAAAGGATCAGCATGAAGTGCTGGTAATCTTCTCAAATTATACATAAATACACATGGAAATGAAATTTCTTATGAACATTCTTATAAAAATTCTCAAGGCCATTCACATTCTGTATAACTAGTTCATTCATTCAAAGACATTTATGGAGCACCTATGGGGTGCGTGGGTGATGCAGTTGGTTAGGTGGGATTCTTGGTTTTGGCTCAGGTCATGATCTCAGGGTCCTGAGATCCAGCAAACCCCTCCACTCCAGCTCAGCAAGGGGTCTGCTTGAGGCTGTCTCCCTCTGCTTTCCCCCCCCCCCACCCCGCACTCTTTCTCTAAACAAAAAAAATAAATCTAAAAAAAAAAACCCCATTTATTGAGCACCTACTATGTGCTGGACACTTAGAAGTGCTCTGAATAGAGCAATGAACAAAACCAAATTCTTGTCCTCGTGGAGTTTAATTCTAATGGGAGGAGATAGATGAAATAAATGAATAAACAGAATATTACCAAGTGCTAAAAAACATACCACTTCTCTCCAAAATTAGGCTTTATCAAGAGGTGAGTCTATGTTCATATAAACAGGTAAAATGTTTACACAAATTCCCAGAAGGGAAAAGTGGACTATAACACAGTTTTATCAGGAAACTAAACTGTGCTCTCTTCTGGACGTTCAGCTTCAGAGCCTTTGCCTAACCTCTTTATCACTTACACAATGTTAATAGCAACTTGTAACAAAACGGCAGCAGTAACACGGTCACTACAGATTAGCTACCACCTGGCTGTGTTAGGCACTGTGCTCAGCAATTTGCGTCTTTAATTCCCAAAACGACCCTCCAAGGTAAGCATTTTTATTCCTATTTTCCAGACAAGCAAGTTGTGTGTCAGAGAAGCAGTCACACGCCCGTTATCACAGTAGGAAAAGCGATGAAACACGCAAAAAGAGTAAAAAGGACCGGGGCTGCAACTTCAGTACACGAGAAGAGAGGAAGGACAGAGAAAAGGACAGAAAACTACGGAGTACCAACGCCGCCTACACCACGCGCAGACGCCGCCGGAAGGCGGCGCCGGAAGTCGGGGCGCGGCTTCCGGACCTCACGCCGGAAGGGGCTCGTCAGCGCCGCCGACAGATCTTCGTGGAGAAAGTCGCTTCTGGGTTGAGCTGCCCGTTGTCCACGAGGTTCTTTGAGTTCGCTCCCAAGCGTATCTGCAATTCAAAATGTCGCACCCGTCCCCCCAAACTAAGCCCTGCAACCCCAGTAACCCCAGAGTCTTCTTTGATGTGGACATCGGAGGGGAGCGAGGTGAGCGGAGTCTGATCCTTGCGGGATGGCCCCGAGGAAGCTCTGCTTCCCGGGATTCGGGGGATTCCGATGGTGGCGTGCGGGTCGGGCCAGGGGCTGCTCTGTGGTGTGGAGGGGACGGCTGCCCAGACTGGACTGCTGGAACAAATCCAGGCGTCAAAGGCTGGGTCGAGCCAGCGCCCTTGCACCAATGCCATCGGTCTTGCGGAAGTTTCTGGAAATTTTTGGTTTGGGGATTGTGGCGGCCTTTATGTTTGCCTCCTGATTCGGTTGTACCTCCTCGCCACCTTGCACTCTCGAGCAGGCATAAAATAAGATTATTTTATGTTTGCAGTGGGACATTCAGAAAACTGATAATGGGTTTGTTGGGTTCCAGTCACGCCGTGTCTTAGGCCACGCGAGATACACCAGCAGTTGCCAGGCTGTAAATTAAAGCGACTCTTGCTGGTTGGTTTTTCTTATTACCGGTCTTTAACTTAGAGGTCCCGTCAGATTGGCGAACGTTTTCTCTGTGTTGGCACTGGGGAGAATGAGCTCAGTGTAGCAATGTGGTTGCCTAGGCTACGTCAGCATCGGGAGCTCCTGAGGTCTTGTGAATTAGCGTATTGCTTTGTAACTGAAATACCCTTGTTCTCGAACAGGTTAGAATTGTTAGCTGGTCTGTGTGAATGCGTATATAAACGGGCACATCGGGATTCAGGGACCCCCGTGGCTGATTATGGACACACACGTGTATTTATATATACATTTATTTTGTTTTGAAGTTAGTGCGAAGTTTGTTTTTACCTGCCTTTAGGCGTTGTCTAAAATGGGAACTTTTTCATCTTTTGCTTCAGCGGCTGCACTGGGGGGGTTCCATAGAGCACAAAGGCTACAGCTATACTTAAAACTCAGCCAAGCCGACGACTCAAAGGATATTTGATTTTTCTCCTATTGGTTACTTGGTGGTTGGAATTGCTGAGTACAAGTATAAGAAATTACTCAGAATTTAAAACCATTTGTACTTCATGCTGTCCCTTATATGGTCCTAATCTGCTGGCTCTGTATTTTTGGTCCTTTGTTAACATGTAGAAAAATGATTGTTTCAAATTCATCTAGATACATGACACTTAACATTAGACTAATTTTGAATATTTAGAAAAATGACCAAAAAGAGAACTTGGTATCTCAGTCACTATACTTTCGCCAACCATCCTTTTATCATTTGCTTATTTAGTTGCTTGTTTTCCATACTGACATGTTTTCATTTTTTCTTTTAGTTGGTCGAATTGTCTTAGAATTGTTTGCAGATATTGTACCCAAAACTGCAGAAAATTTTCGTGCATTGTGTACAGGGGAAAAAGGCATTGGACCCACCACTGGGAAACCTCTCCATTTCAGAGGATGCCCTTTCCATCGAAGTATGTGTAAATTTTTTAATCTGATTCTTATAAATAATTCTGTTCTATAGCAATTAGGGAAGAAAATACTAAGTAAAGGGAAGTAAAGAGTGAAAGTTAAAAATTACTGTTAGTTTCAGGAGAATGCTTTAACATCTGAGGCAGTAGCTCAATTTCATAAAGGTTGGGCTGTGAACAGTGGACATATGAGAGGGTACTAAGGTTTACTTATAGAGAAATGGACTACCTAGCTTCACCAGTGCCCTAGCTCTTCACTCCATTGGGATTAGATTGAGAAAAAAGGGTGTGCCATGATAAAGAAGCAGACCTTAGATAGTTTGACTGCCTGGTGGCAAAAAAGTTATAACTACCACTTGGGCAAGATTGCTTGGGAAGGCTGTAGCCGATTTAAAGATTCAGTGTCTTGGTGTGATATTTAATTAAAAAATGACATTTCAACAACAATGCTTATCACACTTTGTAACTATACCTTTGTTTAGTGATTATTTGATGCTTCCCCTAATAGACTGTAGGTTCCATGAATTAAGGAACTGTATCTTTTCACCATCTTGTTTTCAGCATGTAGTATAGTTCATATACTACATATTCAATAAATATTTGTTTACTGAATAAATATGTTAAAATATAATCATGAGTAGTTTATTAAAAGCAACTTAAGAAAAAACTAACATTGATTTTAAAATGTTTAAACTGTTGGTTTATATTCATGTTTAATAAAATACTAAAATGTACTATAGAATGTAGTATTTGGAAAAGAGTTGACATAGCAGGCCTGAGACTGCTCTCCTTGGAAAGGTTTGCTTGCAGCCTGGCCATTAGCTGGAGTTTAGGAACTTGGCACTGGAACCATTCCCTGAATCATAAAGATGGTTTACTGTGCCTGGATTATTTTACAAACACTTTGATTTATGCTAAACACCTGCTTTCCTTTTGGGAGTCTGGAATTTTGGTACATGCTAGGTAGAGAGTAACTGCATGATCTGGCCTGGTAAAAACCTTGGGCTTACTTGGGCAACAACATTGTGCATATGTTGCAGCATTTTTTTTTGCTGGGGGAAGAATGTGCTCTCTGACCTTTCATGGGAGGGAGAGAGTATAAGGAAGCACATAGATTTCTCCAGACTCTGTTGTATCTTTTCCTTTTATCGACTAGCTCTGTGTCCTTACTTTATTGCTGTAATATGACCAAATGCTGAGTCCCATGAATCCTAGGAAATTTCTGAACATGAGGGTGGTCTTGGGAACCTTTGACACCAAGTGATAATACTTGCTGAAGTACTCGCATTATGGTATAACAAATCTGGGAATAATTGGTCTTAGTAGACATCAGTGAGTAACACATGTCTAGCCATATACACAATGAAAAACAGTTGCTGTACTTAAGGAATTAATGTTTCCTGGAAGAGACATCATTACGATATACGTCATGAACGTTATAAAGTGGAGGTAGAGTCAAGATATTGTGGGAGAAAAATTATGAGATCCAACTTTGGGGTCTCAGTGACAGTTATATAGGGGAGGTACCATTTGAACTAATTCTTATGAGTGATCAGTCAATAAAAGTAGTTTGGACCCAGGCTATGAAAAGTTTAGAGTTATAGGGATGGGTGGGGAAAGACAGGATAGTGGTATGACTAGAGTCATGTTTTAGGAAGTTTCTTTCTTACTACATGTTCATTAGTTAACATTGCTGTAGTCATCCATATTTTAGTTTCTAATAGTTATTTTCCTTTTTTGTAGTTATTAAGAAATTTATGATTCAGGGTGGAGACTTCTCAAATCAAAATGGGACAGGTGGAGAAAGTATTTATGGTGAAAAATTTGAAGATGAAAATTTCTATTATAAGGTAAAGTAGGCAAAAGTGTTTATTGCTAATAATAAAGGTCGTTGTGTGGTCTGGGTTACTAATTGGATTAAGACACCAATAAATGTCTCAAGTGTGCGTAGATTCGCCTTTTCTTGTAAAAGATACCATATTTGTGAATATGCTCTTTAACAATCAAAAATTTCATCCACAAATTTTATTTGGCAAAAATATGATGGTTATGTCAGTATGATCCAGGTTTACATACTTCACTAAAGCCAATGTTTTTTTGTTTTTTTTTTTAAAGATTTTATTTATTTATTTGACAGAGAGAGAGAGACAGCGAGAGAGGGAACACAAGCAGGGGGAGTGGGAGAGGGAGAAGCAGGCTCCCCGCAGAGCAGGGAGCCCGATGCGGGACTCGATCCCAGGACCCTGGGGTCATGACCTGAGCTGAAGGCAGTCGCTTAACCAACTGAGCCACCCAGGCGCCCAAGCCAATGAGTTTTTAAGAGCAGCCACCATATGGCAAATTGTTTCCAGGAAAAATGTTCTCATTATCAGAAGGATGGTAACTTGTGCATTTTTACGCTTGAATTTGAAAAGCAACAAAACCATCGCTAACATCCAGATGTCAGGGGATTTGCAAAGTAGCGGATGTGGTTAATGTCCAAGCTCCTAAAGGACATTAGTGGTGCCTGCGCCTTCTTACCTTCATTGTCCCAAGATGTAATCGGGTATATTGCATCATTCAAGTTGTAAGAATGGACATGTAAGTACAAAAGTAGAGTACTATCTTTGGAAATGAGGAATATGAGCAAGGTAATTAGGATAATTTGAAAAGAAAATGTCATCAGTCTTTTAAACAGTATTTATTGGCTGCAGCTGTTAGGTATTTAGTACTGTCACTGGCACCAAGTTTATAAAAATGAATAGCCTTGATAACAAGGAATTTATGATATTTACGGGGAAGACAAGATTAAAACACATGGGACAACAGGAGAATAATATAATAATGGGCAAATAAATGCTAAATTGATTGAGACTTTCAGTATATATTATAGGAGAAAGAGATGATTTATATATTCCAAATTATGAGGGAAGATATTGAAGAGGAATGGGTACTTAAGCTGGGCCTTGCAGGGTGGCCAAGACTTGGTTAGACAGGAACTAAAACATAGATTCCAGTTTGAATGAGGGATATAAGTAAGTAAAGACAAAGGCAATAGGAGGCTGAGAAAATAAAGTTAATATTCTATTTGTTATTATGGGAAAAGCACCACACTTTTGGAAAGGAGAAAGGGAAGCTACCTCTGAAGGATGAAAACTAAGATTATGTGATTGCTTTGATCAAAAGAAAGGACATAGTTTTTGCCTTCTGCAAACTTGGTAGCCCTGAAAGCTGAATTTTTTGGGTTGCAGGGGTAAAAGACATTTTCAGTGGGAAGACTAACATGAGAGTACAATGCATGGCCCAATGATGAATAATTTAGAAAGCCTAAGGATAAAGTGGAAAGATGAAGAAATCTGGTTTCACAGCACTTTTGAACAGGTTGATGCCAAGTAGAAATTTGATTTCAAGATGTATGCAGCAGTTTCTTTAGGTCATTCCCTGAAGAATGGTTCTCTGAAGATTCACCTGGGATGAAAGCCATGTTTGGATTCCTTTGAGGTTAGGGAAGTACCTAAGGAATGTCCTGTCTAAATTGAATATCCCATCACTGTTCCCAGTTTATTGATGTGTAAAGGAAGAATCATAGCGTAGGCCCCTAAAAATGGGAAGATTATTGAGTTCTTCTCAGAAAAGAGAACATTCATTATAAAAAAGGACAAAGTGTAATCATTAGATTTCCTTAATGCAGCGTCTTTGTCTTAAAGTTGAGATATAAGCCTGTTCTAAAAATGGCCAATTTAGGAATCTACATTGTTATTTTATTTGGTTTCATAAGGTTTTTTTAAAAGCCTAAAAGGTGATTAAGTACCCCATGTTTGTGAATTAAAGGTTGCAATTTATACAAAATAACACTACATTGTTTGCTCTAAATGATATTACAGCCTGCCCTAGTTTTCTGTGAATGGTCAGTAAAAGAACAGTTCACACTAGGACCTCTAACCTTCGTTTTCTTTTACTGATTTGTATTTCTACAGCATGATCAGGAAGGTTTATTGAGCATGGCAAATGCAGGCTGCGATACAAATGGTTCTCAGTTCTTTATCACAACAGTCCCGACTCCTCACTTGGATGGGAAACATGTGGTATTTGGCCAAGTAGTTAAAGGAATGGGTGTGGCAAGGATACTGGAAAATGTAGAAGTGAAAGGTGAAAAACCTGCCAAAGTAAGTAAAAAGTTACAGTGAAATACACTTGTTATCTTAATTACTGTCTTAAAGAGATGTAAGTAAAAGGATCAGATGATTATTAACTGGGAAAATGTTAAGATGACTTTTGGCATAAAAGCCTAGACCTGCCACTTTTTCTTGAAACTTTTCTACAGTGGGAAGGATAACATCAGGGTAATTTAAAAAGAGATTTTTATTATTTCCACTTCAATTTTGGTGATTTTTTTTGTAGGTTTCTTAACTCTTCTATACCTGCAAAAGTTTGAATCAGTATGTACACTAGTCATAGTAGGAAGAGGATAGGAAACCAAGAATCCTGTTGAGACTCTGCTGTTTAACTGGTGGTTTGGCCTTGATCTGGTTATTTAAATTTTCTGGGCATGTTTCTTCATCTTATATAAATTTCTTTAGGGTTTAGACTAGATTATGTAACTCTAAAGAGCCTTGTGTTCTAAATGTCTGTGAAATCACAGTGGCCACAAAACTACCTAACCTAATTGGCAGGGCTGTGATTGGGAATTGGAAACTGAAATACCTGCAGGAAGTAGGCTGTCACCATTGTATGAAAGAAACAGTAGTGGAATTGCAGTCAAATGCTCTACCACTGAGCTATACCCCCGAAACAGTAGTGGAATTGAAAGGACATGCCTCACCTAAAGAAAATTACATAGAGAATGATAGTATTTTCAACATATTCTTCGTATACTGAGCTGCTGAATAGCAGTAAAACACTTTCCTAAAATAGTGTCATGGTATTACTGGGAATGTATATAAAGGGCATTATTGTAATTAGAGCAGATAGAGGAGACTTCTGTCAATCTGTCATTTGAGAAGTGACTTGGACAGTGTTGCACATGACTGACAGCTGTATAGCTTTTAAACCCAGATTTCTTGTTTTTAATCTCATTAATATGGTAGTAGACCTCTACAATTTAGGATTATTTTTACAGTTGTGCGTTATTGCAGAATGCGGAGAATTGAAGGAAGGGGATGATTGGGGCATATTCCCAAAAGATGGCTCTGGTGACAGTCATCCAGACTTCCCTGAGGATGCAGATATAGATTTAAAAGATGTGAGTACTTTCAGATTAGTCAAATTTTAATTATTAAAAATAGTACTAAAATTTTGAATTACTCATATCAATCTGTCTTAGTGATAGAACCTAGCATTAATTACTAAAATGCAACATATTTGTATTTTTTAATACAGGTAAATAAAATTTTACTAATAACAGAAGATGTAAAAAATATTGGAAATACTTTTTTCAAATCTCAGAACTGGGAGATGGCCATTAAAAAATATGCAAAAGTTTTAAGGTAATAAAGTATTTTTAATTAATTAATTCTAAGAGTTTGTAGATTGAATTATAAACTGAAATTCAGAGTTGTTTATTGTCTTTTTGGCAAAATTACTTTGCAGAATAACCAGCTGTGTTGAAATAGTTTCACATCTTTTGTTTCCTCCAGCTTCTTACTTTGAAAAATTTCAAAATACAGGAAAGTTGAAAGAATAGTATATGAATACACCTGTACCTTTATTTCTTTACACTATTTTTAACTCTTACTATATTTGTTTTTGTAGAATCATTTTGAAAGGAAGTTACAGATACCATGACACTTTACCCCTAAATAGTTGAGCAGGTAATTCCTAAGAAACGAAAACGTGCTTCTACGTAACCTTGATACAATATTATCTAATATGTAATCCATGTTCAAATTACCACAATTACTTCAATTTTCTTTTTTTAGTCCAGAGTCCACTGTATCATTTGGTTTTATGTCTTTAGTCTCTTATCTTTAGTAGTCCCTACTCTGCACTAGGTTTTTGTAGTCATTTGTATCTTGTGGAGTCTTAAGTCAGTTGTCTTATTGAATACCATCTGTATTTATTTGATTACTTCCTCAAGATTAGTTTGAGGTTCAATATTTTGGTAAGAGGACTTAAATCGGTGGTGAATATTTCCTTTGATATCACATCCTGAAGGCACACGTCAGTTTGACCTATTTTGAGTTTTGGCACTTGGTTAAAGTGGTGTCAGCCAAATGCTTGTGTCATAAAGCTACCTTTTCCCTTTCGTAAATAAGTACTTTGTGAGGTGATCCTGTGAGATTGTGTGAATATCCAGTTCCTAACCTTTCTTTCATTCAGTGGGTTTTTGCATCATTGAAGATCCTTCCCTGAATCAATTACTATACTGGTCACAGAACTGATGTTCTAATTTTTTCATTCTGCAGTTATTTTCTTGCATTCTAATGTTTACAAGAGCCTCTTCCTTCTCCCCAGCCCTTTTTAGTATTATATACTTGGGATTTTTTTTAAGTTCAACCTATTATACTATCATTCTTTTTGATGCTCAAAGGGTTCCAGATTTGTCCAGTGGAAGCCCCCTTTTCCTGTATCCTTTGGACATGTTCCTATTAGTCTGTGAGCACTTGCTTTCTGGTACAAGGTGTTTCAGTTTCATCTTTTACTTAACTGTTTCCAGATCTGGTATTAGCAGTTTCTCCAAGGAGCCCTGGTTCTTGGTTCTTTTTATTGGGTTCTTGGTTCTGGGTTCTGGGTTCTGGGTTCTGGGTTCTTGGTTCTTTTTATCTATCGATTTTAGAAACCATATTCTGAGGGCCAGGTGTGCCCATTGTTTCTGGGCCCTTTTCCGTGAGCAGAGCCAGGAACTGTATTCAAATACAGTTCAAAATCAACACTGCAAAGGTTCTTCACCTTGCCTCATTCTATTCTCTCTCCCACGGTGACAACCTTGGCCCAAACATACTTAATGTTGGAAAATACATAATGGAGACCTGAGCTTTAAAAATTGGGAAGTGTTAGTAGTGCATAATTATCTTTAGATTTGAGGAATCCTGTTAAATTGGTTTCTTTGAACACTTTGGGGAAAAAAGTTGGAACAAATAAAAATCTTCTAAAGGAAAATAAGATTGTGATCATTAAGAATATTAATATTAGCATTTGATGAGCTTTTTATATCAGAAATGACCTAACACTTTTTGCCATAGTTGAAGGAGCAGAGTAAGTTGTGTGTGGCATTATATGCTACCTTTATTAATGTATTCTCCAGATATGTGGAAGGTTCAAAGGCTGTTATTGAGAAGGCAGATAGATTGAAGCTGCAACCTATAGCTTTAAGCTGTGTGCTGAATATTGGTGCTTGTAAACTGAAGATGTCAAATTGGCAGGGAGCAATCGACAGTTGTTTGGAGGTAAGTCTCTTTGACATCAGACTTTTTGAAGGAGTGGGATTATGATTTTTCAACTTGAAAAACAATTTTATGTACAGTAATATATTTTATTACAGAGGACCAAATGAGACTTGATGAAGCATAACTTAAAAGTCATTTTATCTCTAAATATTTTGGACCTTCAGTTCTTCCTGTTAATCCATTTATTTAGCTGATGACATTATGTAACTTAATATCTGTGAAGATACTTTCCTTTTTTCCTCAGAGCACATGTATCATTTATTCATTGAACATATTGAGCACCTTTTGTGTGCAGGGCATTGGAATATGGGTTGCAGAGCTAGTCAGACTTGGTGTTTTTGTTAGACTTCTGTCACTAACTTTGTGATCTTGGTTAAGTCCTAATTTTAGAGTTTTTTTGTTTTTTTTTTTAAAGATTTTATTTATTTATTTGAGAGAATGAGAGAGAGAGCATGAGAGGGGCAGGGTCAGAGGGAGAAGCAGACTCCCTGCCGAGCAGGGAGCCCGATGCAGGACTCGATCCCAGGACTCCAGGATCATGACCTGAGCCGAAGGCAGTCGCTTAACCAACTGAGCCACCCAGGCGCCCTAATTTTAGAGTCTTAACATCTTTGTATTAAATGAAAATAATCCGTGCCTCACAGGATTGTTACAAAGATTATATAACATATGTAAACCATTTAGCATAGTTTTGGGCACATGTTAGGCATCTAATAGAGATTAGGTGCTTTAATTAAAAGACTCAGACTCAGACTTGTGTTCCCTCTCTCACTGTCTATCAGAAAATAAATAAAAATCTTAAAAAAAAAGGGGGGGGGAGCACATAATAGAGGAAAAAACTTATCCAAGGAAACGATGGGTCTTCACTCTGGATTTCTTTCTTTAAGTAGGCTCCGCACCCAACATGGGGCTCGAACTCATGACCCTGAGATCGAGTCGCATGGTCTTCTGACTGAACCAGCCACGTGCCCGAACTCTGGATTTCTTTTTGACCTTTGAGAGGCAGATAATACAACTTTTTCAGTAAAATCTTAGTATTGACCTTTAGAAGATGTGAAGTAAACAAAATTATTTGTAATATGTTTATTTTAAAGGAGAGACCTATTCAACTTTACTCACACTCCTTAAAAAACCCTGTAGGTTTTTGTTTTTTTTTTAAAGATTTTATTTATTTATTTGACAGAGAGGGAACGAACACAAGCAGGGGGAGTGGGAGAGGGAGAAGCAGGCTCTCTGCCGAGCAGGGAGCCCAATGTGAGGCTCGATCCCAGGACCCCGGGATCATGACCTGAGCTGAAGGCAGACGCTTAACGACTGAGCCACCCAGGCGCCCAACCCTGTAGGTTTTAAGTAAAAGAGTATAACAAATTTTTTATTCATAACAGTTTCTGTTATCATTTAGGGCCCAATCAGGAGATAGAAACTATACAGTAATTTGAAAAGAGAAAGTTTAATATAAAAGTATGTAAGAGGGGATTGGAATAATGAGGGAATGGCTAATAAAGAGAATTCTAAAGAATATGGGAAAGCAGATATATCTATCTGCTATATATATGGAGCAGTCACTCCCCCTAGGCTAGGATGGAGCCCCCAAGGAAGAGGCACCTCATGACAGCCCCTAGGCTGATGTCCAGATCTCACTGGGGAGGGGGGATGGCTGTGACTTACTGGGTGGCAGAGAAGTTCAGTGGCTACCATACTTATGGGACTCCGCTGTAGCGCTTGGGTAAGTTGCCTGCAGTGAGCTGCCGTGTGCTCTCGACCAAGCTCAATGCAGGAGCCTGCAAGAAGTGTACTGGAACCTGGAAGAGAAACAGCTTTTCTCGTCTGTGTCCTTTTGGTGCCCTCTACTGATAAAATGTAATGTGCCCGCTGGCAGAGAGAAGAAATTTACAGGGTCCATCCAGCTCCATTATCACAGAGCAGTGAAGGGTTGATTTGGAGTTGAGTGGCAATAAATTGAAATTTAGTACATATATTTAATAATATTTAGGTAAAAATATTAATTTTATAATTTCTTGTAGGCTCTTGAAATAGACCCGTCCAATACCAAAGCATTATACCGTAGAGCTCAAGGATGGCAAGGATTAAAAGAATACGATCAAGCATTGGTAAAATTTTGTTCTAAGCTTTAATATTTTTAGACAATCACCTTCATAAATCATGTATCTAATATTTTTTTAAATGTCTTTTTTCAATTAAAGGCTGATCTTAAGAAAGCTCAGGAGATAGCACCGGAAGATAAAGGTAAGTTGGCAGTTTTTATGGTCAAAGTTCATTTTGTCCTGTTAAGAATGTATCTTTATGAACCATTGTACCCTTTGCCACTTAGATATTTGTTCAACAGATACTACATAATGACTGTTATTGGTACTGATCATATGGCAGTGAACAAGTCAAGGTCCCTGCTCTCAAAAGAGCTTACATTCTAGTTACTCTTCAGAATACTGATTTTCACATACCCAAATATTTTTCTCTCCTATCATTTGAGATCTGGTTCCTATTACTTTAATTCTAGTTGAAAGCACAGCAGTAAAAGATACAGTATTTATGATGAATTTAATGTCTGGGACCATTCCTTAAGCTGAATGAGGCCATAATACAAGTATTCTAGTTACTGGATGTGTATTTTAGGAAAGCTTTGGAAAGTTAGGACAAAAATTAGTTTGTTTTTTTCAAATACGCCTGCTACAAATAGTGATACGAGATCTAGATGTTAAAATATATCTTCAGTCTCTCACTGCTAAAGTAAAACAGGGGAGGCACTTAATTGCCTTCTCTCACAGGGAGAGAGAAGGCAAATCTACACATAATTCAGTTAGACTTCTCTCAAATTGACAATCTTCTAAAGTTATGTTTCATGGTTTTTGTGTTTGTGTGATTGCTTTGTCAGTAAAATAGTCTATTAATTGAGCTCAGTTACTTTACAGAGAAGAGTTGTATCAACGGGGAGAATTAACTATCATATGTAAAACATTAGTTGTTGGGCATCCTAATTTTTTGGATGTTTTGAGAAATAACCCCTATTACGTATTTATTTTACAGCTATCCAGGCAGAATTGCTGAAAGTCAAACAAAAGATAAAAGCACAGAAAGATAAAGAGAAGGCAGCGTATGCAAAAATGTTTGCCTAGTAAGAAATTCAGTTTTATTTAAATATGCATTGATTGTTATATAAAGGCAGTAAGAAAATTTAAAGGTTTTTGTCAGTTATATATGATCCCTGATGTGTTTCCTTTGATACTTCAGTTTCCCATTGTTTACATTTCAGGAATACTGAAAAGAGTTCACTCTTAATAAAACAGTGTTGCAAAATACAGTGAAGTTTGATTTTTTTTTAAATGGCTTTCTGCATTAATCACAAAGAATAACGGTGTCTGTTATTCTAAACTCGGTACCTGTTTCTAAACTCCTGAAGACACATCTTGTTGAATAAACAGTTTAAAGCTTAAGTTTGTATACTGTTTCCCTCAATTCTTTGATGTATTTCTCTGTGGTTGGTTTTTGCTGGTGTTTTGTACTTATGTACAAAATATTCAGGGGTCAACCCACTTTCCCCAAAGGGCCAGATAGTAAATATTTTAGGTTTTGTGGACCATTGTCATCTGTCACAACTGCTCATTTCTGCAGTTGTAGCCACAGACCGTATGTAAACCATTGGGTATCATGTGTTCCAGTAAAACTATTCATGAGAAAAGTGGTGGGCTGGATGCTAAACTGGTATAGAATATACATTTATATTTGAAGTTTTGAATTTGACAAGTCAAATCTACATTAAAGGCCAGTAGTGTATTTGCTATTGGTACTGAATCTTTGAAGAATTATAGAGGTAAGCAGATGCTACCTCATTTGTAAAGTTTTATGTAGGAGGAATATTCATAATTTCAGGTTTAAGTATAAAATGTTTATTTCTTTGATAATTTTATGAACATTCTGATCAGTAATATGCAGTAAAATATTTTGACACCTGTTGACTTCTTAGCATTTAAAGTTAGTTTGCCATACGTTTTAAAGAAACTATCAAACGTGCCTGCAAACGAAATCAGTTGCAGTTTACATTCCATTGTAAGCAGGTCCTCCACCACCTTCGGGTACCACCCAGTTAATATTCTGACTTGGATCTTTAATATCACATGTTTTACAGTGCACGCAGTTCTGAGCATTTATCTGTAACCGAAATCCATCACCTTGTTCCAAAGGTACAAATTCATAAACTCCTATAAGGAAAAATAAATAATATTATGAAGTACCTGTTTTAACTTCTGAGATTCAAAAGTAGAAACTGAAGTCCTGGAAACAGTAGCTACAGAAACCTTGAAGGTTTGTTTTCTTAATGTTTACCCATAGAGAATATTATGAAGATCTTGGTGTGTGCTATTGCTATTAGTATAAATTAAGTATGGATAAAAGCAGAAAGTATACAGTTATTTGGCCGAGTCAGTCTTACTAAATAAGGGAACAACATTTAGCAATTTTTGAGTTCCAATTTTATATGTGTGTTACAACTAAAAAGACAAATTGGATCCAATGCTTACCCCTTGAAGAGTTTACAAACCAGTGTAAGGACAGAAATGATTTAAGAAGTCAAAAGACAGTCAGGGTCCCTGCCCTCAGAGTTTACATTCTAATTCTAGTCCCTCCAGAATATACTGATTTTCATATATCTGCATACTGTTCTACCATATTAGAGATCCAGTTCCTATTATAATTCTAATTGAAAGTTTACATTAAAGGATAGAGTATTCATGATGAATTTAATGTCTGGGACCATTTTTTGAGCTGAATGTGGCTATACCCTAATGTTTTAGTATATATATAATGTGTGTGTGTGTGTAGGAGCAGCCATGACAAATGATTTAAGTCATGGAAAGAGGTATTAGGTGTTCCATAATCCTTGGTCTGAGGGTAAGGGAAAGGCTTTTTTTTTTTTTTTTTTAATTCATGACCTGGAGATCAAGACCTGAGCTGAGATCAAGAGTCAGCCACTTAACCAACTGAGCCACCCAGGTACCCCAGGAAAGGCTTTGAGAAATGTCAACTGCATTAGGCTTACCAAAAATTCCCTATTACTTTAGCATTGCTAGAGTAAGAACCACAAAAATGAGTTTTCTAATGGAAGCTGGATGTACGGGGTCATTTACAGTTTCCATGCAGTGGAAGGAGACATTTCTTAAAATAATGGAAGCATATTTCCAACATGGTTAAAACAAGTATGTGTGTTTTAGGAATGGACAGAAATCACATTACTGACCTGCAGGGCAGAATCGCTGCTCCGGTCCATCATATATTGACAGATTTCTATTTACAGGAATACTGTCGTCCTTTAAGGTTAAATGTGCTGGCTGGTCATGTTCATGGTTAGTACCACTCAGAGCCACAGATGACAAAAGGTCAAAACTGATCTGTCCATCAGGTTTGGGATACTCAATAGGTGTGCAGTCCTTGGCTGGCTTGAGCTGATCAGAGTCAGAACCTTAAACAGTTTTGAGGAAGATTTTGAATAAAAATAACACTAATGTAAAAGTACTTTCTCAAACATTTTTATGAAAACTTGAAGATATTATACCAAAGAAGTAAGACTTTAGTCCTCTTATAGTAATGATAAAGATTAAAGATACTGAATTTATTATTTCTCTAATAAAACAAGTTTGAAACAAAAAACTCACTTTATTACTTAATGGATCCTATTCGTGAGGTTTAAAAAAAGTAAATTTTCTTTTTTTTTTAAAGTTAACTCTACCCTCAACATGAGGCTAGAACTCACAACCCCAAGATCAAGAGTTGCATGCTGTACTGAATGAGCCAGCCAGGCGCCTGCATTCATGAGTAGCATGAATAATGATGATAATATTCATACTCAAATATGTTAGAATTACCTTTATGTTTTAGAGTCCACGGCTCCATTCCTCTCAATATCCAGTAAAAGACTCCAGTGTAAAGCATCCCGCCATATACACCCAGTATCCCATGGCAGGATGGTCTGATATTTCTAACAGTGTATAGCTCTTTCCACACCCAGGATTTCTTTATATTGTCTTCATATTCAGGTACATGAAGTCCTTTTGTTAAAAACATGAAATTAACTGTTAAGTGTCAAATTACCTTAAGGAGTATAAAATACTTTATCAGGAAGGTATTTTGCTACTGAAATACCTGATGAGTGAATCTTAAATTTAAACAGGTGGTCATGTAAGACCACACTTGAAGACTCTTTCACATACAAATGCTGGCATCTTCCAAAAAGATAACCATTTGATATATGTTAACAGGTGGTAACGCATTTGATTTCTTAAACTTAGTAGTATGGAAAATTAGTTTTAAAATTCAGTGAACCTGAAAAGGTTAAAGAGTTCATGCTACCTATAAAAGTGAAAAATTTTTATAGTTGATTAAATGAAACACTTCTACCTGTTAAACGTTGAACTGTGCCCCCCCCAAAAAAAGATTATTTTCAAGTCCTAACCCCCAGTTATCTCAGGATGGGTCACAACAGGGTCACTGCAGATTAATTAGTTGAGATCATACTGGAATAGAGTGGGTCCTTAATCCACCAACTGGTGTCTTCATGAGATACACGGAGAAGAGAGGAGAAGACGGAAGCAAGAGATTGGAGTTATTCTGCCAAAAGCCAAGGAATGTCTGGGGCTCTCAGAAAGCTGAGGGGCAAGAGGACTAAAGACAGGAGAGAGTAAGGTGCTATCAACACCTTAATTCTGAACTGCTAGCCTAAAGAACTCAGAATAAACTCCTGTTGTTTTATGCTGTCCAGTTTGTACTTTGTTGTGGCAGCCCTAGGAAATTTATAATACCGAAATGGTGCATGCATTTAATATTTAATGGGACAAACTGGTTCTTCTTACTAACTGGCCCAAACGCCGTAGTGGCTATACACTTTCCAGTCACTGTTCTGTTCTGGCTCCATTCCCTTTCCCTCAGGCTTTAATCCTCCCTCTGTCTGGTCTTCATTGATCTACTTGCACCAGTACTGTCTGTGCTGGTACTGTGTGTACATGAAGTGCAAGTATGGCTTGTGGTCCCAACAAGGAAAGCTACTTGGCAAGAAAATGAGAAAAAAGTTCCACTACTCAACAATTACACTTCTTACCTATTCTGTTCTCTCTGGCCTCGCCTATGTTCTACCTATCCCCTTCCTCTCCCACAACCTAGGCCTCCATTTCTACAAAGACATTTGAAGGCATAATCAGGTTTCATATTTCTCCCTGGAGGAACATTTGTTTTCTGGAATTCTAAGGAATAAGGTTTATTTATCAAATATCTACTAAGTTGTTACTATGTGCCAGGGATTTGGGATTCCTGGTGAACAAAGTCTCTGCTCTCTCGGAGTTTTCCATCCAAGAGGCAGGAGACAAAGTTGGTAATTATGTGCCAAAAGGGGGAAAATACTATAGGAAAAAAAAAAAACCAACAGTCTGTTGGGGGAAGGGGTGGGAGTGCTCTGTGTGCATTGCAAATTAACTGGTACAGTCCATATAAGGCCACCATGAGGGAGAGATCTGAGCAAAGGGGAAGGGAGCGAGGGAGTCAGCCATGAGTAAAGACCAAGAGATGGTCTTACAGTCAAGAAGCCAGTGTGGCTGGAATGGAGAGTAAAAAGAGATGAAATCAGAGGAGTGCGAAAACTTAGGCTTTTATTTTGAGAAAAATTGAGAATTACTGAACGGTTTTCATAGATTAAGGGTTTATGGAGGTAGAAGAGTTTAGCTCTTCCTCTCCACCAGAGCAGAAGGGTCACATCTATGGTTGTGCTTGCAAAGCCTGCAAAGGAAAAGGTGCTGCTGGATTCTGCAGTCTGCAAAGAAAGCTGTTCTGTTTTCAGATTGAAGATACTGCAGTGTTTCTGAGGTATCTTAGTGTGTATATGATACATATAAAATGTAACAAAGTACAGTCAAACTTGAAATCATTTTTTTAAAATTTTTTAAAAAGTTTATTTATTTAAGCAATCTCTGTACCCAACTTAGGGGTCCAAACTCATGACCCCAAGATCAAGAGCCGCATGCTCTACCAACTGAGCCAGTCAGGTGCCCCAAACTTTATTTATTTTTTTAAGATTTTTATTTATTAATTTATTTGACAGAGAGAGAGACAGAGAGGGAACACAAGCAGAGGGAGTGGGAGAAGGAGAAGCAGGCTTCCCGCTGAGCAGGGAGCCCCATGTGGGGCTCGATCCCAGGACCCTGGGATCGTGACCTGAGCCAAAGGCAGACGCTTAATGACTGAGCCACCCAGGTGCCCCAGATGCCCCAAACTTTAATCATTTCTAAGTAGGTGGGACATCACTGGTACTATTCTACTTTTGATGTGAATAAAACAGAACATTGATATAAAAATCTAATTACTGAGATTAAGTCACATAGTCATATAGTTCTTTGCACAGCATACACCTGAATGCTTTGTGAAAAGGGACAGATCTTTTAATGTCACCTGAAATATGCATAAAGACCTCAAGATTTTTAATTGTATTTATTTTCATCCTCTATCTATATACTAAGTGTATGTTTAAATAGCTTCTTTTTAAATATCTCAGTGAAGAACCTGACAATTTTCAATGCTTTAAATAGGAAGTTCTTACCTATTGTCTTTGATTGGAGATTTTCACTAGTTAGTTGATTAAAAATAGATTCTGCTGCCAAAATTCCACTTTTCATTGCTGTGTGGGTACCTTTGATCTTGGGAACATTCATGAAACCAGGACTACAACCAATTAGTAAGCCACCAGGAAAGGTGAGTTTTGGTATAGACTGAGGAAAGAAACATTCAAAGTGCATTTTCAGCTTAAACAAAACTGAATACTACAGATTATTATCATCTCTTAAAGTCTTCTAAAGCTGTAGGGAAAAATGTGAAGGGAAAAAATCAGAGCAAGGGCAGTTTTTTCCCCATTTCCTAAGAATGAGGATTAGAACTATTACTATTTTTCTAAGACTTTTCCCTCTTCTTCCCCATGACTAACCTATATGAGACAGATTTAGGACCATATTAAATAAAATGTTATTTTTACATATCCATGTCTAAAAATACTCCCTAAACCTAAACAACTATTATCTAAATTGTAATCTGCTTTTATGTGCATTCTCAGTAACACATGATTTACAAAAGGATGTTAACTCTATATGCCCTTTTTGTTTTACTTTGATATCTAGGGATGGAAACTTAGGTTCTCATCATGGCATCATTACAATTAGCTACTTCCTTAAAGAATATATTTTAATATATGAATTTATGATTATGGTTCTCAGACTGAATTCAATATTAGAACCACCTAGATAAAAGAGCATGAAATCAGGATCACAGAGTAGATAAGATGGGGGAGGGCTTTCTGGAATATTACTAGCTGAAAAGAGAATAAGAATTTGGATAATGGCAACATTTTTCTTAAATAGGGCTGTGGCCTTGCTAACACTAAGTTTGATTTAATAACCAGAAGACTGTGAAGTTTAAGAAAAGGGCATGGATTACTAGTGCAAGGTCTTCCAAACTGGTGCATAAGTCCTACGAATAAAAGTCTTATGGCCCAAGCAAACATATTTTTACATCCTGGGAGGATCCTACCCTGTAGGGGCAGTGTTACTGGCAGCTGGGTATTTTGTTAAGGAACTGAGGAAAAGTTGCACTGAGAAATGTATTCTAGGATATTCATTAAACCACAAATTATTGGAAACCCTCCCGAAGAGGTAAGTTTTGGTACAAACTGAAAAAGAAAAAGTCATGTATATAGAAACAACCTTATTTATAAAGAGAACTGGTGGTTGCCAGAGGGGAGGTGAGTGGGGGGGACGGCAAAATATGTGAAGTGGATTAAGAGGTATAAACTTCCAGTTATAAAATAATGATTTAAAAATTTTAAAAAGAGGGAAAAAAGTCAGGTTATATTTGTTAGCTCAAAATAAAATCAAATGTTTTAAATCATTGCTTAAGGTTCTTCAAAAACTTACTAGAACTACATTTCTGAATCTTTGACTAACTGAATCAGAAAATTTAAGCAAAAAGTGAGTGTGTGTGTATAAGGGCATGTGTGCGGTCAACTCTTCCTGCCATTCCAAAAAATCACCTGAGATGTTGAAACACACAAGGCAGATGTTTTTAAATACAGATCTGTATGTCCTATTGAATATACTGGGAACTTTATAAATTAAAAAGAGTAGAATTAGACTGACATGTATTATAGAGATAGTGCAAAAGAGCTGAATGGGCTTGAACACAGTTATGCAATTTAATAAATATTTGTTGCAAATGAATTACTACAGAAACAAAACCTCGTGAGAAGTAATCCCATAGCAACAGAAGTTAGGGATACTGTTATTTTAAGATTCTAGTGATTACATTTATAATTTAACTATGATTTTACTTGACTTTATGAATTATTGTTACAGTAATAAAGTATTTGGAACTTCATTTTAAGGGTTAACTCCCCTCTCCCCCAATTTTCTACCATCTGTTACTTCTACAACAGAATTACGGAAAAAAAAAAAAAGAGATATCCAATCTATAAAATGGCTCCAGATTCCTAGAATATTAGAGACAGAAAGGATCATCTATAAAATAAAGGCCAGAGAAGATAAGTAACTTGCTTTAAATCACTTGGTATAAATTTTAGTAAGCTAATTTTTTAGATCATCTTACCTAATATTTTTACAGCAGTACTAACAGCTTTTATCATAGCTACCTAGGTTTTTTATCTCATTGACTATATATACTTAATACATTAACATTTTTTTTATAACCATGCTGTTTTATAGCTTGTTTTTTTTATTTTTACTTAATGTCGTATCTTTAACATCTTTTCCATGTCAACATCTGCAGATGTACCCATCATATTTTTAATGACTACAAAATTCTTTGTATAGACTTGAGCTACCAGTTTCTTCTTTTTTGTATGTTATATGTATTATATACTGTATTCTTTTTTAAAATTTAAATTCAACTAATTAATATATAATGTTACATTAACATAAGATTTATTATGAACATATACTAAAATAGACAATTAAGGGCAAAAGCTTGCCAGAGGCCACCTAAAAGGCATGGATGTTACTAGGTAGTTGGGATGGGTTACTAGGTAGTTTTGAAGAACAAAACTAAATCTTTGTTTCCTGGCAGCTAAGGAAAAAAAGAAAATATCTTCATATAGTTTTAATTTTCTGGCTAAAAACCAACCAACCAACAAAAAGCCTATAAATTTATCTCAAGAAATCAATATATTCTTAAAACTAAATTCATGGTGTAATTTTATTTAACTATGGTGTAACACAGTTTTATAAACACTAGATGCTCTGATTAAAGTTTCTTCCTATGACATAATTTTCTATTCTTTATCTGAATTTTTTACTTTATAATACAGAAATAAGAAAAAGTTGGATGAGTTACCTGAAAGCCACCTTCATTCAGGGCTCTGGCTCCATATGCAATCCTTTTTCCACCTTCCAATGTTGGCTGAATGCTGGGATGGTGTTTCCACCTCTGGAACTCCTTAAATGGACTCAAATATGGATTCTGGTAGTCTAGACCAACCTTAAAATTTTTATATTTGGTAGATTTATACGATTAGACATTTTTATTTCAAATTATATCAAGCTAAAATGTGATCAATATTTATAAGAAAATATGTATGTTAAATTTCTTATATTCAAAGTACTTGGAGAAATATATGCAGTAACCCAAACTTAAATAAATGAATAAAATCTGTTTGGAAAAGAAAGGGTAAACAAAAGGATACCTGTGTTTATAATTGGCCAAACTTTAAAAATTTAGAACATATTAATAAATCATTGTGCTCTGTAAATAAAAGCCCAAATTAGAAAAATATTTGTAGGTAAGTGTCTAACATTATGTTTCTACAAAAGGAGTTGTAATTATTTTTCATTTTTCAGTACCCATTCTAGTAATCAACTAATAAGCTATCTGTGGTACTAATGAGGCAAAAATGAAGAAACAGAACGTAATCATACTTAGAAAAAAGAGGACAAGAAATATAAGAAGTTACATTTTATAAGGCATTATCAAAATGCTGGAATTAATAACCAAATCTTTTTTGCTTTGAAAAAATTAAGTCACTGGAATAATCATACAAAGATGAGAAACTGAACACTTGGCTGGGTGTCAAAAAACACCAATAATGCGAAAACTTAATAATACATATACAAGTCTAGCTATGACATTAAATTATAAAGCTGCCACCAACTGTAAGGTGCAGAAACCCTTATTTTTCCATTCCTTGCAATGTTCAAGATGTAGTTACTGCAAAGATGTAAGTGGCCAAAAAGGGAGAAAATGCTTACATTTTTTAAAAAGTTAAAGATTCAAACCCAGTGCTGATTTCATTTTTCGTGACAGCATGCCATAGTGAAAATGGGCTTGGAAGTCACACAAACTCAGGTGTGGATCCTGCCTCTGTCATTTAATGGGTGTATTTGGGAAAGTTGTGTAACTTGTTTGGACTTCAGTGTCCCGTCAGTAAAATAAGGATATACATACTTCATAGGACTTTTATGAAACTTATAATTCTCCGTGAAGCCTAGGGCATAGTGTTTGGCATTTAGTAGCTACCACCACAAAAGCTATGTGTGTTTAAAGCTACAGACCAATGCCTGTGAAAGCCCCAAGCACCTTACCTACGGACAAAATTAGAAAGTGACCTTTAAATGAAAAGCATTCTACATGCTCCAGATTTTATAACACTGATGATCCAAGGACTCTAACAGTAGAGTTTTCCAGAATGGGACATGTAACTTACCACAAAACCAAGGGCTACCAGAGGTTCGCCTTCATTTAAATGGTAGAGGAAGGAGCCTCCATAAGTGTGTCTGTCCAAGGGCCAGCCGACAGTGTGATCCACTCTCCCTGGTTTCCACTTCTTTTCATCAATAATCCATAACTTAAAAAAAGAAGTCCTAGGGCATTATTTAAATTTTTTCTACCACCACAATATATCAAACTTGCCAGGTTTTATGTCTTAGTTATGAAAATTTCAAGGGAAAAACTGTAATAAGAGAAGAACTTCACATATCAAGAAAATTGTATCAAATAGCAGTATGATGAACCGAACTAAAAAACAGGTCAGAAAAGCTATGAACTCTTTAAGAAATTTCTTTAAGAAAATGATTAGATTTTCAAATTGGTAAGACTTTCATGCGATTACAGGGAACACCACTGAAGAGATGAGGAAAACTTCTGGGGTGTTGGTAATGTTCTAGATCTTGATCTGGGTGGTGGTTCCATGGGTATGCTCACCTTATAAAAATTAATTGAGCTGTACACTTATGATCTGCTGCTTTCCAGTATATATGTTGTTCTTCAATAAAACAGCTTTTGCTCTCCTGCACTCCCCTTTTCCCAAATGAAACAAACTGTTCATCTGTTTTCAGAATGGTAAGCTTTGTTGTTTTTTTTTTTTTTTTAAAGATTTTATTTATTTATTTGACAGAGAGAGAGTGAGCACAAGCAGGTGGAACGGCAGGCAGAGGGAGAGGGAGAAGCAGGCTCCCCGCTAAGCAGGGAGCCCGAGGCGGGGCTCGATCCCAGGACCCTGGGATCACGACCTGAGCCGAAGGCAGACACTTAACTGACTGAGCCATCCAGGTGCCCCTGGAATGGTTAAGTTTTAAATTTTTAAAAATTTCCATTTGAAATATCTAAAAATCAGATAATATTATGTGCTACGTGCAACCTACCAAAACAATAAAGCCTTTACTCACAATAAATCTAGCTATATACAGAATTGGAAATGTTCTGAGTTTTACCCCCAAAAAATTTAAACAGAAGCATTGTAATGAATCTTTTACACTCTAATAAGCCTAAGGTTTGGGAAAACAGAGATTGGATAAATTGAGAAAATATATTAAATTTAATCTAATTAAATTTTAGGTTTCAGATCAATACACTATGGCTATATTAAATTATCTTCCTAGTGCAATTTTAAAGAAACAATTCTTGTAGGATGTGGTCACCCTACAAACAGCATAGGGGTATTAAGTCAAATCTTATTAGGACAGATGGCATTACAATGAAAAGAAATTCATATTACAAGTATTTTTGTGATTTCAAGCCATGTTTCTTAAAACAATTACAACACACAGAAACAATTTAGGTAATAATGGAATTTGATTAGTAATATTTTCTAGCCCCTTAAAAATATCCCAAATATTTTTAGTTATGATGAACATTTCAAGTGAATGAAAAATATAGCAATTATAAAATTATATCAGTGTTACAGACTACATTATAATACAAATGAGTTTAAACTCCATAGTTTAAAATTAAAATTACAAAAACAAATCCGGATACCTCCTTCAGTCCAATTCCATAGGTCTGGGGATCACAATTGGCTCGCAAATCAAACTTCTTATATAATTGCTTGGCTAGATGTCCATGGCACCCCTCTGCAAAAACTGTGACTTTTGCATGTAGTTCTAGTCCTCTCTCAAATGTTGTCTAAAAAATAAAAAAACTAATGTTAAATTGCAGCATTTGACAATTCAAAAAATATTCACAATCTGGTCAGTTTTGAATTGAACTATGATTCAGGTATAGAAGAAACAATACAAATACATAATACTAGAAATAAAACTACTGTTGTAAGTGGAATCTAATTTAAATTTTATAATATATCCTATGTCTTTGTTGTATTTTTCTTTTTTACTTCCAAAGTACCTGAATGGTTAAGTGTGTAAGAATTAAAAAAGCAAATAAAGCATGCTCATGCTAAAAATATTCTCTACAAATGAAAATAAAGTGAAAAGTGAAAATCCATTTCCCCCCTGCTCCTGGTTTTCCAGCTCAATCATCTGAAGCAAAAAACACTATCAAAAGCTTTCTTGTGAATCATGACAGAAAATTTCCATGAATAAAAAACCATATAGAGCCTATTAATATCCTTCTAACACAAGTAGAATGATACTAAATATACTCTTTAGTTACTTGCTTTTTTCACTTTAATTTTACTTGTTCTCTATTGCTGAATGTATATTCTAAAACAGAATTTTTTTTCCAAGTGGAAAAAAAGCCGTAATTAAAGTCTTTACCTCTCTTTTGCTCTCTGTATTTTGTACTTACACCTACCACAAGGCACTCAATAAAGTTACTTAATAAAGGAATACAGAATAATCAGTGAAGTCTCTTATGAAATATATCTTTTCTGATAGTTCTCTATTCATTCTATGTGCATGTCTGTGTATATGCAAAGACAAAAAGTAGTTTTACACTGAGTTTTATAACTGTTTTCACATTAGTTGAATGTATACACCAAGAAAAGAATTCTTTTTTTTTAAATAGAGAGAGCTCACGAGGAGGGATTGGGGCAGAAGGAGAGTCTGGAGAGAGATTCCTAAGCAGGCTCCATACCCAGCACAAAGCCTGATGCTGGGCTCAATCTCAGGACTCTGAGATCATGAGGTGAACCAAAATTAAGAGTAGGGCGCTCAACTGACTGAGCCACCCAGGCGCCCCTAAAGCATTCATTTTTAATGCTTGAATAGATTCCCCTAATTTTTCAAATAATTTTCAATACTGGGACAGTTAGGCTGTTCTAGTGTGTTTCACTATTATAAAGCATTGCCTAGATGAATATACTTGGTGCTAAATATTTTCAGTCTGAATGGTAAGAATTATCTCATTATTAATTTAATAAATTGATTACTACAAAGTCTGAACATCTTTCACACATTTATTGGTAACTATTTTTTTCTCGTGCAATGCTTATTAGTGTCATATATATGCATACATGTATATTACACTTACATACACATCCTGTAATTTCACTCAGTATCTTTTTATTTTGTTCTTGCTTGCTCACTCTCATTATACTTCACTCATCCATAAACCATGTTAACAATCCAGTATGTACAGTTTTACCCAAATATCTAAACACACATACATACTGAGATACATATACACTTAAGCTTTTTTGGTTCCTGATTTATTTTACAAAAAATAGGATAATTTAATACTGTATCTTACTTTTCTCACTTAAGAATACTTCATGGAAATCTTTTTACACCATTGTAGAGCTCAAATCTTTCTCTTCAATGGCTGGATAGTAGTCCATGTGAAAATACCATAGCTTATTCATCTATTCTGCTAATGTTTAATAGCCATTCACTCTGTTCCCAGTTTATTTGTGACCAGAAACAGTTATAAAACATACACCCTTGTGTATATACCTGTATCTATATATATATTCTTTTTTTTTTTTAAAGATTTTATTTATTTATTTGACAGAGAGAGAGAGATAGCGAGAGCAGGAACACAAGCAGGGGGAGTGGGAGAGGAAGAAGCAGGCTTCCTGCCGAGCAGGGAGCCTGATGTGGGACTCGATCCCAGGACCCTGGGATCATGACCTGAGCCGAAGGCAGACGCTTAACGACTGAGCCACCCAGGCGCCCTATATATAGATATATTCTTATAATATTGGTGCTTTTATTCCTGTAAGGTAGATTCCCAGGAGTGGCACTGTTCGATCAAAGGGCACACCTATTTTTATTTTACAATATTACCAGTTTGCATTCCACCAGCAGTGTATAAGAAAAGCCTTTTCCCACAGTATGAAGGTTACCCTACAACCCAGCAATTGCACTAATGGGTATTTACCCAAAGATACAGATGTAGTGAAAAGAAGGGGCACATGCACCCCAATGTTTACAGCAGCAATGTCCACAATAGCCAAACTGCGGAAGAAGCCAAGCTGTCCTTCAAAAGATGATGAATGGATAAAGAAGATGTGCTTCATATATACAATGGAATATTGCTCAGCCATCAGAAAAGATGAATACCCACCATTTACGTCCATATGGATGGAACTGGAGGGTATTATGCTAAGTGAAATAAGTCAATCAGAAAAAGACAATTATCGTATGGTTTCACTCATATGTAGAATATAAGAAATAGTGCATAGGATCATAAGGCAAAGGAAGGAAAACTGAATGGGAAGAAATCGGAGAGGGAGACGAACCACGAGAGACTCTTAACTCCGGGAAACAAACTGAGGATTGTGGAAAGGGAGGTGGGTGGAGGAATGGGATAACCAGGTGATAGGTATTAAGGAGGGCACATGATGTGATGAACACTGGGTGTTATACACAACTAATGAATCACTGAACACATCAAAAACGAATGATGTACTATATGTTGGCTAATTGAATTTAAATTAAAAAAAAAAAGAAAAGCCTTTTCCCTACAGTCCAGTTACTGAGAGATATAACTGTTTATTTTACATTTTTGCTAAGTACAGTGCTAAGTCACTGTTATTTTAAGTTGCATTTCCCTGATTACTGTTTTAAGCACTTTTTCCCTTTTTGAGTCAAGAAATATTAATGAGTACCTACAGTGTGCCAGGTTTTATGCTAGGCAATGGGAATACAGAGATGAATAAAAGTCAGGTCCTTTTCCTCCAGGCTAGTCATAGAGGGAGATATTAAAGAAATACATGAGCATATAATTACAAATTATGATTAAGTGCTATGAAAGAAAGCACAGGGTGTTATGAGAGGGAATAAAAGAAGGAAACTGTCAGGGACTGGGTGAACAGGAAAGGCTTCTTTGAAGAAATGACATTTAAGCTGTGGACTCTGAAGAAAAGATACTTAAGTATCTTTCCTTATGAGTTACAGTAGTCATCTGGATTTGCTCTTCTGTGAATTGTCAATTTTTTAGATATTGCTCATTTTTCTAAAATGCTGTCTTTTTTCTTAATGTATATGTGCTATTTGATATTACGGGTAATAAAAAAAAACCCAATCGACTGTTTATCTATAGACTTTATAGTAACTTTGGTATACAGAAGTGTTTAATTTTTATACAGTTAAAAAGGTATCTTACAGGTTTATTATTTCTTGTCTCTATAGGATGGCTTAGCTTCCCTTTAGGTTATAATTGTAATCTAGGTTTCCTTCTAATTTTTTTATTGTTTTAAGAAATCCTCAGAATTTTTTAAAAAAATAAAGGCCCAACTCTATTTGTTTCCAGATGGCCATCCGGTTTTCCTGGCATCAATTATAAAACAATTCAATCTTTTTTTCTTTTTTTAAAGATTTTATTTATTTATTTTATTTATTTATTTTAAAGACAGTGAGAGAGAGAACACAAGCAGGGGGAGTGGGAGAGGGAGAAGCTGGCTTCCTGCTGAGCAGGGAGCCTGATGAGGGGCTCAATCCCAGGACCCTGGGATCATGATCTGAGCCGAAGGCAGACGCTTAAAGACTGAGCCACCCAGGTGCCCCTAAAACAATTCAATCTTGATGAACTAAAATGTTACTTAATATATTTCAGCTTCCTCTTAGAGGCAGTATGTCCCCTAGTTTTCAAGGGGCAGGCCCTGGAGCCAGCCACACTGTTTATATTCAAACCCCAGCCCCACTATTTATAGCTGTCTGATCTTGGGCAAATCACTTAACGTCTGAAACTTAAAAATGTCCAAATCAGAATTCTTATAATAAGATGGCCATTAGATGTGGCACAGAGTTACTGAATAAGCAGTAGGACATAGGATTCTGGACTTGGGTATTTAGAGCCATGTGACCAGATGTGTGTATGCCTTCACAGCGTGCTCATGACATTCGGTTACAAAGGTGGTGTGAGAAGCCAACCGTGTCAGTGCTGCCTACTAGGATATCAAGTAAAAAAGAGAAGTGATTACTGGGTTGACAAGGTGGGGGTATTTGTGACTCCGACAAGCTGTTTCAGTGAAATGGCAGGGAAGAAAGCCTAACTAGGTGTGTTAAATAGAGTGGAACAACAGAATAAACACAGTTCTCAGTTCTCCCCATGTCAAACCTGTGGCACTAAAACAGTTATTTTAAAAATTTAGATTCTGGAGCTCATATCACCAAGACTCCATGTACTCTTCTATGTTTTTATATCTATATGAATACAATATAGGAAAGATATGTTTCTTTTTTCTTTTTTTTAAGATTTTATTTATTTGTCAGAGAGAAAAGAGAGCACAAGCAGGGGAAGTAGCAGAGGGAGAGGGAGAAGCAGGCTTCTCCCTCTGAGCAGGGAGCCCGATGCGGAACTCAATCCCATGACCCTGGGATCATGACCTGAGCTGAAGGCAGACGCTTGACCGACTGAGCCACCCAGGTATCCCAGGAAAGATATGTTTTTATAACTACAAAGCCCAAAACACAAAAATTTACTTTTGAACAAATTTGAGAACGTACAAAAAATGACATATCAGAATAGTAGAACTTGTGTGCCTCAGTTCTGTTGTAATATTAAATATAAAAATCTTAAAAGAATAAAGTACACTTTAAAATTAAATGACCACAATACAGGAAAGAATAACTATAACACAGGAAAGAATACAGGAAAAACAATATTCTTTTATCATTATGAAAAGCAGTAGGAGATAATAGTTGTTTACAAATCTAGCTATGCACCAGAATTCTTTGGGGGCTTGTTAAGAAATAGCTTCTTGGGCCTACTATAGGACACAATGAGTCCCAGACCTCACAGAATTCTGATGAAACCAGCCAAACACTTAGAAGAACAATGAAGTAGGTAAGACTCAAGAGTTTTGCCACTTGCTTATCTCTAAGCAGGAAGTAATGAGAAGCAGGAAAATCCACTGGAGGAGACTCAACTAGATTCCCCATTGTATTCAAGAATGGCAGAGAGAAGGATAAATTCTAAGTTAACAAATACTTATTGAGGACCTGACATGACATGGCGCTATGGTAGGCACTGGAGTAATCCTCCATGATCTCTGCCCTTATGGAGCTTATGATCCAGTTGAGAAATTATGACAATGAGCAAATAAATATGAATTGACAAATTAATTTACTGAGATGTTAATTTATGTTTTGTTCTGTTATTATGGGAAAGCAAGGTGTTTTTTTCTTATCCTTTCCAAGGAATCTTACACAGTGAGAGATCCAGATCCTGAGAGGTTTTCTTTTGCAAATTCAAAAATAAAAGTTGTAAAACCTGAAAACCATCCAGGATTATATCTGAATGAGAGGAAAGCAATCAGTTTTATATTTGCCAAGAGATATTAAAATCACTCAAAGACTCTATCAGCATTACTAACAGTAATGCAAATGATTCTTGTCCATAGAAATGAAAATTATGGAAGTGGCAATGCAGTTGACTGATGACCTACATATATGTATGTTTTTTTAATTCTCCTTGAACTGGCTGTAACATATTATTGATTCTGTCATTTATTAATGAGTGAAATAAAATCTTTGTCCCATGTTTGTTTTATATTTGTATGAGTCATGTTTTTATCTTTAAAAAAAATTATTCTTAAACATGTTATATCTTCTTGTCTAAGTCCTTTTTAGTTCAAAGATGCCTCTATATTTTTTTAAGAGAAAAATTCCACATTAATAATTATATTCTAACATATACTTTATTAATGTGCAGTTTGTAGCAAAGCTAAATTATTGCATTTAAGTCGATTCTTTTTTTGTCAGTTTGTTAAGCACATAACTGTTAAAATGTTTACCTTTGGTGCACCATCCTTTTGTATCCCTACATCGTTAGTGGCAATTCCTTTTACACTGCTATCTTCGTGAAAAAGTACCTAAAATGAAAACATATTTGGTTATCACCTTAGAGGATTCATAACCAACCTGAAAAGAAGCAATAGATATTTAAGAAAGTGAACATGTTCTCTAGATTACAGAAATAACAGGCTTTAACATGTTTAGGCAAAAAAAGAGACATGTTTTAAAGATACTCCCTTCTAGAGTATAAAAGAACACAGCTCAAACAGTTGGAAATGAAAGAAATGCCACAACCTTGATGAAGAAGAAAAGGGGGAAGCTACTACAGAGGTCACTTAAGAAACCAGTGAGAATAAACAAAGAGCTCTGAAGAGATCAGGTATCAAAAACAAGTATACAGACCCTGAAATCAGGGCCTCTAACAAATGAAGACCATCAGTGTTGGGTGGGAAGACAACAGTGTCAGGAAAGCCTCTGTTCCAAATGAGCGAAGATCCCAAAAAAACAAAAACCAAAGCAAATGAAACAACAAAACAAAACACAAAGAGGTTCAAGACAGTCCGAAGGTGATTAAAGTTTATTTCTGGAGCAAGCAGTATTGGCAAAAACTCATCAAAATTGTAATTCTGAGGATGAGAAATAGCAATATTCTATAATTCTTACTTAGTTTCTGTTTCCTCTCCGGAGGAAAATGCCCTTTAGATAGGAAGTACAAAATATACATTAGACACACAGAAGGCACAGGAGTGGAAAGGTAAAGCAAGCATTAGCAGCAATGGATATGAAAAGAAAAACATAAACCTTTTATTTCATACCCTGAAAATGAATCAACAGTATAACCTGGCTTTGAACTAAAACTGAAGTCTGGCTCAGAGATTAAAAAAACCTGACAAACCTGACATTAATCTATTGATGATGATCTTTAAGGGACTGAGGAAAAGAGGAGAGTTATGACACTGTGTGTGTATGGGGTGTGTGTGTGTGTGTGTGTGTGTATAAAAACTGAAAATCATAGATTCTATAAATCACCTACTTGATTTTGATATTAATCCCAGTCAAGAACATTTTAACCAGGAGAAATAAAAAACCCACACTTGGGTCCAAAAACCCAAATGTATGTATGTATGTATATACCTGACTTCCTGCTTGTCAAAAAATTACAAGAAATTTTATTTTTTTCTCTGGATAAAGACAATTAACTTGTATGTAATGGATTGTATCTGTGTGGCTATGTAAGAGGGTGAGATTTCTTCGTCTTGGCAATCTCCCTAGCAGAGTGCCTGTGACATGCACTGCACTCCTGGTTTAATGCTTACTAAATAATAAAACTTTTAAATAATTTATAGAGGTGATTTTTCTGGGTTGGCAGGATATTTATTTTTAGTCATTTCCCCACTAATACTTAATGAGAGTTAACTCTATGATATGTGTGCCAAAAGAGTTATTTGGAGAGAATTAACATAAGAACAGTTTCTAGAGTGAAGAAAGCAAGAGCCCTGCTCTACACTAGACTTGAAGTAGTTTTTTCATTCTGGATGCCACTTTATAAAGGGGATAAAAAGCCAATGCATTCAGAGTGCACTGAGAATACTGAAGGAACTCAAACTAATGTAACATCATGGTTGAAAGAACTGATAATATTTAACCTAGGAAAGAAAACGACACCAGAGTGAAAGTGGGGAAGAAGAGAGTGGGGCATAATTATAATTGGAAAACTGTCCTTGGAAGAGGGCATTGATTTGTTCTATGTAGTGTAAAACAGAAGATATATTTCCATTCAACAGAAGAAAGAGAATATTATCAACAATCCAAACGTCAGATAGAGATGATCTCATTCCCCGATGGTGTTCAGTCATAAATTAGACAATCACATGATATATATACATACAAGATCAGGAATTCAAGTACTCTTTGGATTAGATCTTTCCAAGATTCCTTCTAATCTTACAATTCTAAAATCCTATGGCTTTTCTAAAATATTTATTTACCTCTGTACCATTCTTGGTTTATATTCAAAAGAAAAAGAGATTATTTCCCAGAAATATTAAAAACAAAATACAACTATACAAACCTCAGCAGCAGCATAACCAGGGTATACTTCAACACCAAGGGCTTCTGCTTGTTCTCCCATCCAGCTCACTAAATGTCCCAAGCGTACAATGTAATTGCCATGATTATTCATTGGAAGACCTACAAATACATGCTTAATTTATCAATCTGACATTTTATCGGTAAAACATCTCAAAAACATAAATACTTAATTTAAAAATTCTAAGCAATGTGTAATTTCTGTGTAAATATACACATCATCCTATGGTCATGATTTCACTTATATTCTACAACTTTGGCATAGAGTTCTAATTATTAAATTAAAAAAACATTACAACACTACATTAAAATTCTGGGTTGCCTTACAAGGCTAACCCAATTCTTCTAGACTGGAAGACGAACTAGGTTCTAGTCCTGTTTTACTACAAGCTAGCTATATAACTTTGGGTTAGTCCTTCAATCTCTGAGCATCAGTTTTCTCATCTGTAAAAAGAAAAGATTTCACCAGATGAAATGTGGTTTCCTCCAGGTACGGAATTCTATGATTCTACAAATATTTATCATACCCTACCTGGAAGAATTGGCACAGGAATTCTGTATTTCTTTGTTAAAATTCCAAATCTGTCTTCTGTTACAGGAGTGTTAAGTGGAGCCTAAAAACAAAAGAAGGAAAGAGAAGGAAGTTTTTAGTTCATATTCATAATGGTAAATACAAATAATAAAAAAACTGTGTCAAAAGGGAAAGTGAACTACTCTCCTCACTTTTCTCTCATCATTTCCTTTAGAAAACTTGGAACTGTAAATCCTCTTTGTCTCTTTGAGATGTATGGGAATCTTTTTAGAATCTAAATAAGCCAGTTTTATATGCCAGAAATCTTTCTTGGGGGCCTTGGAGACATCTTGGATAGGGCTTCCTGTCTCCCTGTCTCTGTGGGAGTTTAGCCTAGGTGCTTGCTCCAAGTTGTAACTTCCTGCTTGATGAAAACATAAGAGAAGTTTTATTTTTCCTTTGGATACAGACAATTAACAGGTATATCATGGATTGTATCTGCTCAGTTATATAGGGCTCTGAAAACCTTTTTCTATTACAACTGCTATGTCAATAATAATTCAATAGTATCTATTTTTGGTATAATATTGAAAAGAGAAAGTTAATTAGATATAACTAAAGTATTTCTAGTTTAAAGGATCTTGGTATTTTAGAAAGAAGAACATAGATGAAATTTTTGGAATTCAATTTACTCCATAAATAATAAAGAAATCATGTAATTTTTTACCTTTACATAGTATATTCACAGGTAGTGAATATTCTAACCTTGGCAGGCATAACATAACCCATCTTACAGAAGAAAAAGCTAAGATATGTAACATGTAAAATTTTAACCAAAGCCATACAAATTATGAAAGGAGTAAAATTAACATTCAGTTCTCTGTATATCATACCAGTGCCTTTTCTTCTTAGGTTATGAGAGGCCATATTAATTTATTCTTTAGAACATCTGATTAGATTATCCTCTTTGGTTTTAGATATTACAATGTCCCAGGAAATTTACATAAAACTTTATTAAGAACAATGATATAAACACCTATGGAACAAGTTAGGAAATACTCTCAAAATCAAAATGCTGTATTTTATTTGGTACAAATATTCTAGTATCTTCTCAAGATAAGACCTTCTCGCATATCCAGTACATAAATACAACATGTAGAAGACATTATACGAGTGTATGAGTTAATATCTTAAAATTATAAGTATAGTTGATATGATTCCATTTTTTGGCTCTTTTTAAGTTAAGAAATACATATCTATAATAATCCTTTAAGAGACAGAATTACATAAAAAGGGTTTTCTATATTCTAGTAGTTTGGAACTAGAGATACGATAAAGATTACATTTTGTATAAGAACCAATTTTTCATACTCCCTTTTCCTTCCAGTCTGGGAATAATTCTTCAAAAGCACGTGGATCAAGGCAAGCCCCTGAGAGAGTATGAGCTCCTATTTGAGCGGCTTTCTCTACTAGACACACACGGATGTCCTTTTCATGTTTAGTAGCCAATTGCTTTAGACGAACAGCTGCAGAGAGTCCTGCAGGGCCTGCGCCAACTATAACTACATCTGCTTCTTCTGCAAACCTCTCCATGTTCACTCCTGGGAGGAAAAAATGATTTAAAAAACACATGAAAATTCTGGGATGACTATGATCTGTTAAAAATCACAAACTGGGTTACAAACACTCACTATGCTTTAGAGCATTTATAGAAATTGCCCCTCTGCTTTGTATGAGAATTATACTAAATATATTATTGTATTAATTGGATGTTCTCTTAGGTTCTGTTCCAGTATATATCTTATTTTGCTTCCATAAACCAACTTTTGGCTTTGAGATTTACTACTACAAACTACGCAGGTATTTTCTTATCTCAATATCAATATGTAATAGATTTGGTAAAGCTATGAAATATTATTAGATGATTTTATACTATCATGACAAATATTTCCACAAAATGATACAAAGTATCTAGAAAAGCCTTAACACTTCTACAGAAATTATTACTTACCTTCCCATCGCTTGTCCTTATCCCGGGGATAAATAGTATAGTGGGTAGTAATTCGAGGTACAACAGAAGTTGAAGACCATCTTGTTTGACACAGAGGTAGATAATTTTTCTTAAATTTTAAGGCATGAAAGCACTGATATGCTGCACAAAAATTATAAACATTAGTATTATTTTTTCAATCAGCTTTCCTCAGAGTAGACTAAAAAAACCATTTTTTTAAAAGGAAAAAATTCTAGGATTGGGAATCAGATCTGGTTTCTATTTAATTTTCTATTAATTAGCCCTAAGACCTTAAATCATTACCTTCTCTAGATTTCAGTTTCCTCATCCAAAAATAGGAAAGGTCACTAGATGATCTCTAAGGTACTTTTCTCATCTAAAATTGTATGATTCCACGTGATGTCTTATATTTGGAAATTTGTGTTTATAGTCTCACCATATCAACACTACAGACAGTGAATAGTTAGATCTAGGTTGTTGAGCCATTAGTTGTGATATGACCTGAAATAGACTGTACTATTTCCTAGATGAACAACTTAGCTTCTTCTCATAAAGCAATGTTTTCAAACTATATTTAAAAAATATCAAATAAACTAACTTATTCAATTTAGCTCATATCAAGCTTAACCTATAAATAGGATGACCATAAAATTTATCAACCAAACTGGATACTTTTTTTTAAAAAAAGATTTTATTTATTTGTCAGAGACAGAGAGAGCGTGCGCACACAAGCAGGGAGAAGAGCAGGCAGGGGGAGAAGCAGGCTCCCTGCTGAGCAAGGAGCCTGATGTGGGACTCGATCCCAGGACCCTGGGATCATGACCTGAGCCAAAGGCAGACGCTTAACCGACTGAGCCACCTAGGCTTCCCTAAACTGGATACTTTTGAGAGTAATAACGGGCAGTATTAATGATTATGCTGGGACAATGTGGGCTAAACTAGGTTTTATGGTCAGCTTTTTAAAAACCTGACTCTCCCATATGGCAATATCTGTACATATTCATCAAGTTAGCAAACAGAAATAAACAGAAGTGTGCAAAAATTTATCTGCAATAATGTTCATTAAATCTCTGTTGTCCTTAAACCTTCAATTCTACTTCTTCCTTCCCCTATCTGAAGCAGATACCCTAACACACCAAACATCAATGAAAGATAGAAGCAATTAAGTGGGAACTTTCCTATATCCTTGGCAACAACCTCTAAAGTAATCTGTATTTGTGTCCACTCTTTGTTCATTTTCTCAGGTTATAACATATCTTTTCACTTAGATTACTGATGATGAGGCTTATCTCTCCCATTTTCATAGGGACATCCCTCCACCTGAAGCCTTCGCTTTCACCTGTATCTTTAATTTCTGTCTCCCTTCTCTGGTACTCTTGTCCTTGACACTCTATCCCATTATATAAAAAAAAGGACAGAGAATACTTCCTTGGAAATAGCCCTGACAGATATAAAAACTTATATTTGGAGTTAGAGTAATTAAAAGTCTGTTAAAGGAGAAGGGATATAATAATCAAAGGAAAGGAAAGGAATAAAGAGTTCAGAAATAGAATACACATAGGACTTGGTTTATGCTAAAAATACCATTTCTAATCAGGGAAAAGAAATGGTTACTCATTAAATGGTCAAATATAGGGAGAAATTCATTTGGAAAAAAAGTATACCTTTCTCTTCCTATCAAAATGAATTCCATTTGGTCTATGGTTTTAACAGAAAAAGTCAAAGTATAAAAGATTATGTTGATATGTCCACAGATTATTTGTTTCTCCACTTTTGAGCGTGGACTGCAACTAGTGACTAGCTTCCAACAAGGAAAGTACAAAAGGGAAAAATATTAATTTTACAGTGGAGAAATATAGCAGACCCTTTAACCAAATGATCAAGTTTAACATTACTGGCAATAAGACATGTTGGTATCACACGCTCCCTGATAGGATAAGAAGGGCTTTTTACCTCTGTGGCATACTTCCCCAAAATCTGTATCCTCAGTTTAAACATGAGAAATCATCAGACAAATTCAGATTGAGTGACATTCTACAAAATGCCTGGCTAGTATATAATATTGAAAGTAGCAAGGTCATGAGAGACAAGAAAAGATACATTACACATGTCAAATATATATAAAATGTACAACATAGAGAGTGAATTCTAATATAAACCATGGACTTGAATAATGATGTATCAAAATTGGCTCACCAATTGTAACAAATGTACCACACCAATGCCAGATGTTAATAGGGAATGGGGGAAAGTTACATGGAAACTCGTGTATTTTCTGCTCAACTTTTCTTTAAACCTAAAACTGCCAAAAAATTAAGTTTATTAATTAAAAACAAAACAAACAAATACAAAAGGGCAACATGGAAAAAGACAGTGGTTAAGTGCATAGGTTTTGGAGTCTGTGTACATTGTGTTTGAATTCATTAACAGTAATGAAACCTTCAGCAAGTGATTTTAACTCTCACCCCATCAGTTCTAAAGCCTATGGTCAATTTTGTCTTGGAAATATTATGGTAGAAGATCTAGTATAACTCTTACACAAAACAAGTGGCTAATACATATTTGATAACTAGATAGATACCTTCCTAGTTACATTTTTCACTGTAATTTAGGAACCTGCAAATCTCTGGTGTAATTTCCAAAAACTAACCTGGGTTATAGAGCAATAAATATAATGAGGCCTTTCCTCATTTTTAACTTGTCTCTTATAATGAAGCATGTATCTGCAAATGAACAAGTTTCTAAAATGGACTATAACAAATAATTAGTAAAGATCAACAAAGACTTTTGCATGGATTTGAAATGTAAAATGTAATAAAATTTACATTTTAATGGATATACTGAACAGTTAAGAATTTTCAATTATAATATCACACCTTATCCTTCAGGACCTTATGAAAATTGTGGGGCAGCTACAATGCCCATTTACAGTAGATACATATGAATTCAGACGATCCCACCCAAGCTCTCAATCCTTCCAACATCAGTCAAGCTCTGAGACTACAATTGGATTTGAAATGATTTGTGAAGTAATGGAAACTGAGCTGTGATGAAAACAAGATTTTTCTTTCTTTTTTTCTGATTAAATGGAGAGATAACAGCCTGGCACATAGGCTAGTTATTATTTAGCACCCAAATGCAGAATTAACATATTTTTATGTTTTACTCTTTCCAATAAAATAATTTTTTAAAGCAAAAATCTGGCATCAGACGTCAATAAAGATTATGATGAATACAGGAAGGGAAGAGATTTAGAGTGGCTGAACTCTAAAGGCTTTTAAACACTAAAAAAATCTGTTTTTGATAATCTTATAGTGGCAAGGAAACTAATTTTCTCTACTTGCAAAGGCATACTAAAAATTATAGTATTGGGAATAATTTTTTAATTATTAGGTAACCTTTCACATATCCTAAGTCTTGAAAAAATGTACATAAGGCACATAAATAAAGATATTATAGGAGAATTCAGTTCTAGAGTTCAAATAAAGCATTATCATCATTCAAAAGAATATTTATTAAATAATTATTTGTATTATTTATTATTAAAAGATATTAAAATCTTTGTCTTATGATGAATTGTAGTTTAGTGTGTACAAGTTATCATTTGCTGCTGAAAGTGATGATTTGGTATCAGATAAAAGTAATTCTATTGCTTATATAGCTAGTTATTTTCTTGAGAATATTTGGAACTGGGTAGTTTGATTTCCCCCACGGGATAAAAATTAAAAAGTCACAACCTTTACTCCCTTTCTGAAAACAAATCTGACATTCCACTTTGGGTATCTGAACAGTTAGGCACCTTGGCTGAATTTTGGTAGAGAAGGTCAAAAAGTCCATTGAACTCATAACATCACCATATCAAAGTCACATTGCCAACACATTTGTGTCCATCTCTTTGCTGCCAGTAGTGTGAACACTCAGGTATGAAAATGGCAATGATTTAAGTATCCATGGAAAATGGAAATGCAAATTTTAGTGGACTGTAATTAACACTTGGTCCAAGAATGATTTCAGCTAAATTAGGCAATAGGGCAGACAGCATCTGACTACTTTGATATTTCACAAAACATAAAGTGTATCTATCTACACATTAGGTGTAGTAATACATGCACAAGTATCAGGAACTTTAAATAAAATTCTAATTTAACCTATGGTGGCCAAATCTGAAAAACTTCTACTTTCATGAAATATACATAATAAGAACATCCTTGAATTTGCAATATGTATACTTGTTTATTCTATAACCAAATATTAATTTAAAAAACTAAACCAAAAAAGCTAAGCCAAATGTGACAAAATGCAAGATCCTGTACTGAACCTTTTTGAATTTTTAAACTTTTAAGTAAAACAAAACAAAGACCATCCAACTGCATTAGTATTTTTACTTAAGAGAAAGGGAAGGTAATGAGGTATTTTCACAAGTCACCGTGATGGTTCTAGGAGCACCCATAACACGATAAGCCTCTAAAGTTAATTTTAGACAATGCAGAAAAACTCCTGGCTCCAAATATAATCTGGTGACTTGGGTAGCGCATATGGATGTTAATCATGCTGTGACAGATCAGACTTTAAATTCTTAAGAATGGACTAGGATGGATGGCTGCAAAGACGAAAGTCAGGGCACAACCAAGAAGAAAAACCGTGCAAGTATTATTTTATCCATTTCCAACAATGCAACAGAAAACACCTGAGCTTTGGGTAAGAGTTAGGACCAGGATTTGGAAGATTCAGCTCGGGAGTCCACCGGAGGGCCGTGTTGCTAAGTTTCCTCCGCTCGTGACCTTTAGCCTAGTTCAATTCTTCCAATTGAGGCAACTCTATGGGGAGGAATCTAGGATCCACTGCCAGGTGCAGACAGCGTGACCTTTACCCGAGTTTAACCTGAGGACGTCAGGAGAGCAGGTGCAGAAAGGTAGGTGTCTAGATTCCCCCCAGGTGTAGCCCTGTCCGTTTCGCCCTAACTCCTCGACCTTCCTCCACTTATCCCCGCCCGGAGTTCCCTCTCACCCGGGCAGGAGAGCTTGGCTAGCGGCACCAACATATTCACTGGTCCCAGGACTCTCGGTGGGACACAACGGAAGGGCTGCCTGTGGCTCACCGCGGGTGCTGGACCTCTAGGCCGCGGGGGGCGCCATCACCTGCCGAAAAAGACAAACACCTCCACTGAAGTTTGCCTCCCAGCTATGCCCAACGCTTTGGCTTCACGGTGCTCCCGCCTCTTTCTCGCTCTGCGCCGGCGCCGCACATGACGCTATGGCCAGCAGAGACATCCGGGTCACGTTCCGAAGGAGGAAAAGGAAAGGGACTCCAAGTCCCAGCACGATCCCGGCTTCAAGCTGAGGATTAGTTCTCCGTTTGCGTCTCACCAAGACATGGTGAGGACGCGGGAGTGCAGGTGAGAGAGACCCACAGATCCCGTGGTATACGCGCGCATCAAAAGTAGTGGGAGGTGGAGCGACGCATACAGCATTCTGGGAGTTGTAGTCCTCTACTGAAGTGCCTTCCGAGCCTGACTGGAGTTTTGCGCAGGCGCGATGAACCGCCCAAGGTGATTGGCTGTCTCGAAAACATGACTGGTATTCGCGGACTTGGGCGGAGACCCACAAGGAGGCTGGGCGGGACTTCAGGCGGGAGGAGGCGGGGCTTCTGGGTGTTGGGCGCGAGCAGTTTGAAAGACAGTTGGTGTTGGTTCGGCTGCCAAGGTCCGATTCCGCAGTGCCAGCCCTGCTCAATGGCAGACCCTGAGGAGGTGCGGATTTCTTCGCCGCCCCCGCCGCCTCCTTCCTCTCCCTCGTCTTCAGACGCCTCCTCGTCAGCATCTTCCCCCGGCGTTCCAGTGAGTTTGGGCTGGCCGGTTGCGAGCAGGAGCAGCGGCCGAACGGTGGACCCTCTGGAGGAAGTAGAGCTGCAGATTGGAGACGTGAGTGTCGCTCGACAGGTCCCGGGCTGCGTCCCCACTTGGCCCTTGTGGAAGACAGACCGTTGCTGTGCAAGGGAGGGAAGGACCAGGAATCCGCATCTCGCCCTTCTGCCCCTGAGGGTGTGGGCTGGGGGGTGGGTAGGTAAACCGGAGACCCGATGCCCCCTGTCCACCATCCCTGAGGACTCCGCCTTTAGAATCAGTGTTGAGGAGTGAGGGGTTATCCCTCCACCCGCCCCACCCTTCACTGTTCTCTTTTTGTCTCGCCTCCTGGTTTCAATCATGCTCTGTAACCTGAAACCACGCAGCTTTGCTGCGCCGGCGCGTGTTGGCGGTGTCTGCCCTCTATTCCTCCTCCTTGTCTGTTGGTGCTTAGGAACAGGCTGTGATTTCTTTTCGTGGGTCTTAAGATCCCGCTGCTCTAGTTGGCCACCTGCCAGAGCCTGCTGGCGATGCTACGATTGCCCGTCTCAGGCTTGCTTCGCGCTGGACCCATTTGGAGGGTTTGCTTAAGGCGCGTGTAGTCCAGATTGGTTTCATTAACCGCTAGGTCAAAGGCCCCTCCCTATGACTGCTGGAGTGCATAGTGTGGTTTCTGTTGAATCTCGAACTCCACTGCCACACACACACACACACACACACACAGTCACACCCACCCACCCACCCAGAGGAGTTTCAGTATATAAGGACTCTTGGGTGAGTCAAGTGAATGAGGTATGTAGGATGTAATCCTCCTGGGAGAAGTTTGTGGAATAGACTCTCCTGTGCAGATTGGAAACTGGGTAATGAACTCGGTTATCTCTCATTGCTTAATAAGTACTTTTTTAAAAAGATGACTAAAGTGCTGATACAGCTTCTGCTTTTGTTGAACGAGACTGGCATCAAGAGAATATGTAGAATGGGCTGCTGATAGGTTATCTAGAAACAGTGTTATTTTATATTCTAGGTGAAGAAAACATTTGAGTAAGAAGTGAATTCCACCAAGAGTTGGGTATTTTCTGTACGCTGCTTTTGTTTGTTTTGATTTTGTTGATGTTATTTGTCCCTTCAGAGTATCTGTTCTTTGGTCTATACATTTTCATGGTCTATATAGTGTTCACAGGTAAAATTAGTGGGACAATGTCCTTGTTACCTAAATATCAGTGAGTTGTTTGTGATGAAATCCTTCAGATATTGATATCTGGTACTTAGTGTCAAGGGATCCAAGTCCTCTTTTTGAGCTATATGAGTCTAGTGTATTTTCTTTCTTTCTTTTAAAGATTTTGGTTTTTTTTTTTTTTTTTTTAAAGCAATCTCTACACCCAGCGTGGGGTTTGAACTCACAATGCTGAGATCAAAAGTCACTTGCTCTCTATGACTGAGCCAGCCAGGTGCCCCTGGTGTATTTTAAGTTAAAAAAAAAAAAAGTACTGACTTGTTATGTCTGGTGCATAATGGATATCTTCCCAGCAGACATATTTCCTCAACGCTTACTTCATAATAAAGAATTTCTTAGGTTCTCTGAAAAAGCTAGTGTTTCAGTTTGAAGATTTTTTTACTTTTATGGAAAATAAGTTGGGCATGGGAGTCAAGGTTTTAAGCTATTTTTAGACTATTTATAAAATGAGATGAAAATCTGAAAGATACACTTATATGGTTTGACTCTTTTATTTTTTTGAATTTCAGGCGGCATTTTCACTCACCAAACTTCTTGAAGCCATATCTGCAGTATCAGCTCAAGTAGAAGAGCTTGCCTTCAAGTGTACAGAAAATGCACGTTTTCTTAAAACGTGGCGGGACCTCTTGAAAGAAGGCTATGATTCTTTGAAGCCTGACAACTGATTTGGCTGTGTACTAATTCATACGTCCTCATTTATGATGTTTGAACGTGGTATCAGGTTGTCTCCAGCAGTTCTGTGTATTCAGAATGAAATTTTCTGAGTGGTTGTCTCACTTTTGTGAAAGCAGAATACCGATGCTATTTTTGATTCTGGCCAATATTTATCTTTAAATATTTTCTGTCCTCTAAACTTCCATAGACTCTTTTATGAAAGTTAATTTCATCAGTGGGTAATGGTAATAATGCTACAGTGTGATCAAACTGAAAGGCTACACTTCCTGGGCCATTGGACTGTCTGTGGCAGATTTGGCAGAAAGTATAATGAAGAATCTTAGGCGGGTGCATCCAATTTCCACCATGATTAAGGGTCTCTATGGAATTAAAGATGTCTTCCTTAGTGTCCCTTGCATCTTGGGACAGAATGGAATTTCAGATGTTGTGAAGGTGACTCTGACTCCTGAGGAGGAGGCCCGTTTGAAGAAGAGTGCAGATACACTTTGGGGGATCCAAAAGGAGCTGCAGTTTTAAAGTTTTCTAATGTACCACTTCACTGTCTAGACTACAACAGGATTTTAGTTGGAGGTTGTGTATATTGTCCTTATTATCTGATCTGTTACTCAAGTAATATTAAAATGGCCTAAGAAGAAACATCCGTTTCCTAAAGTTCCAAATCGGAATGGTTCACCAAACCCTGCAGCTGTATCCTGATGCTGGATGCTACCTGTCTTTGTAGCCCTAAATTGGTTAACGTAAGTTAGCCCCACCGTCTCAGAGTCACCACTGCCAGGACTGCAGAGCTGCGGTCGTGTGTTTACTGTGCGTTCTGTCACTTCGGGTTCCTTCCCCCAACACCCGACATGCCTAGTCCATCTTTTCCAGTCAGTCACATCCTGGGATCCAATGTATAAATTCAGTATTGCATGGACGGTGCATAACTGTTCTGAAGGATCTTATTTTGTGTACCATATATGTCAGAATATAGTGTACATGGCCATATAATGTAAAAAGACAATGCAAGCAACTATCCTAAGTGTCATACCAACTAAAATACCAAATAAATTCTGAACAGTGACTCTTTTTTGGGGAAAAAAAAAAAAAAAAAAAAGCTACAGTGTTAACCAATAGGAAAAAATGGGTAGACCATTATTCTATTTGATTTCCAAGAAGATGCCAAGAGTTTGAAGTTGAGCTTCATTTTCTGGACCAAGGGAAGTAACTTTAAGGTTACCAGTGTTGGCCCAGCTCCACTAGGCCAACTTCCCTGGGACTAGACATTGTGTCTTCTTTATCTTCAGCACCTAGAACAATGACAGTGTCACACAACAACCAGTAAATGTTTGTTGAATAAAAGAGTTGACAATACAATTAAAAGCTGTCTTTTTTTCCTGTTTTTTAGCGTGAAAATTGTAACTTTTTCTAAAAAGTATTTTAATCAGAACCTCACTGACTTGAAGGAAAACATTCTTTTCTTTACGGGAATTTGAAATTTAACTGATGACAACTTTTTAAAATATATGATAAATACTTTTTATTCTTTTTAAAAAGCTTTTAGTTCAGAAAATAAAAGCCGTCTGGAAAGAATGTATATATATATATATATATATATATATATATATTTTTTTTTTTTTTTTTTTTTTTTTCCCTGTTCTGTTTCTCAGGTTAATTGCTTTGTGATGTTGTATGTTCAATTGTTCTCTTTAAAGTGCCTTATCAAAATTATGGCTCTGTACTATTACTCTTTGAACTTTGCACATAATAATTCTAAATTCTAAACATAATTCTAAAGATACTTTGTTTTTAATGCATCAAATTTAAATGATGTGATTGGTTTCATATTTGACTTTAATGACAATGTTCTACTTTACTTGTCCCATATCTTATTATTGTTCTCTTTTTGTTGGTTTATGTCATATGTGTCAGTGATTAAGCCGACTAATTCTCCATAACTTATAGACATCTTTGATGTGGATCTTAATTCTTTGTCGATATGGAGATGTGTACAGAACTATATTCTAAAGCTCTACAGTGGGGTTATGAAAGGGGACAAATAGATGGACAAAGAATTGTTTAGTATATTAAGTCATAGTTCTTGATTAATTTTTTTTAAGTTAAAAATAACACATATGGTGTGTTTATACCAAAGAGATACTTATTTTGATATTGGAAAAATATTTTTATGTGTCATCAGAAGTGCAGTTTTTAAAATGTACAGAAATAAAAGTGTTCAAAACAAATTTTATTTCCATTTCTTTGGGTTCATTATTTTAAAACTTTTATATAAATATTTCAAGCATAAGAGTAAAATATTAGAGATATATTCCCACCATGCAGATTTAATAAATGTTAGTATTTGGCTATACTTTCTTCAGATCTACATATGTTTGTAAATGTTAGATACATTTGAAACTTTTGTTACCTCTTTGATCCCATCCCTTCTTCTCTCCTAGAGGTAACCATTGTCCTAGAAGTGGTGTATATTCTAGTTTGTGTTCTTATATTTTTAATGCATACGTATGTTTTCAAAGCACTACAAAATACTGTTTTGTGTACGTGGTAGCTAGCCTCCAGATGGCCACAATAGTCAGCCTCCTGGTATTCATGCCCTTGTATAGTCTCACACATTGAATAGTGCTGACTTGTGTATCTACTAGGAGATTGAGGAAACGCAGTGTGTGATTTCTGAGGCCATACCTTTATCCATTTTTCTATTATGTTTTGTCTTTCCCTTATCAATTTGTAGGTATTACATATTTTGAATACTAAATAATGATCTGTTATCTATGTTTCAACTATCTTTTGTAGTTTGTGATTTATCTTTATATTTGATTGTGGAGTTTTATGAAATAAATGGTTTTAATTTTAATGAAATCTTACCAATTTTTCCTAATAGTGCTTTCTGGGTCTTGATTGGAAATGTCATAAAGGTACTCTCCTTTACATCTTTCCAAAAGTTAAATTTTTGTTTTTAATGTTTAGGTGTTTAATCCATCTGATTTTTGCTTATGGTGTGATTTTGGGATCTTGTTTATTTTTGTATGTGTATTGGTGTTCCTCCAAGTATCAGTATTTTCAAATGCTACCTCTGTCATTCAATTACCATATAAGTGCTTGGTTCTGAGCTCATTATTCTATTCTGATCTATTTGCTTAACCCTATGCTAAGATTCCCTATAACTTTTGTTATAGCTTTATCCTAAGTATGATATGTACTACTTTGATTTTTGTGTGTGTGACTTCCTTCCCCAACCATGTATATATTTTTTTATGTTAGAAAAGAAAAACCATGTTAGTTGATTTCTAATTTTGTTGAATTGTGGTCAGCTGAGGTTAACCCCCGGTTTTAGGCAGTGAGCTTTCTGTGGACACTTAACTTTATTCCTCAGCACTAAAACTCATAGCTGCTAGTGTCAGGAGTCAGGGAGGCCCAGAGCTCAGCTCTGTTTAATTTCTGTTGCCATGTGTGGCCCACAGAGAAGTTCATCTTATTTTTAAGAGTTGCTTTTTAAAAAAGCATTCCTTTTTATATTTCTTTTTGCTCTGCTTCATGGGAGGGGTTGGGAAGGCTTCAAAACATAAACATTTTCTTAGAGACTTAAATTTTTTTCTTAGTAGCTCATTACCAACTCTATATGAACCTCAGAGGAAAACTTAGTATTTTGACTAATGTAATTAAAGTCTTATGAGGCCAAGGTGAATATGATGAAATTTTTTTTTTAAGATTCTATTTATATATTTATTTGACAGAGCAAGAGAGAGCAAAAGCACAAGCAGGGGGAGCAGCAGAGGGAGGGGGAGCAGCAGAGGGAGAGGGAGAAGCAGGCTCCCCGCTGAGCAGGGAGCCCAACAATGGGCTTGATCTAAGGACCCTGGGATCATGACCTGAGCTGAAGGCAGAAGCTTAACCACCTGAGACACCCAGGTGCCCAATATGATGACATTTTTAATATTAAAAATAATGTGTTTCAAAACTTCTGAGTATGAAATATGTGTTAGGCACTATGCTAGGAGGTTTATAAGCATTATTTCATATTAGCTTTCTGAGGAAAGTGATATTATTCCTATCTACAGAAACAGGATAGGAAAAAGGCTGATATGAAATAATTTGCCTGTGGGTCTCTTACACCAAAATTAATATGCCTGTCTATACCATACCTAGCTACCTAGCTCTTGGTTAGACCTATTAGTATTCAAGCTTACTTTGTGGACTCTCCCCAATCATGATGGTTTATTTTATGTGTCGACTGGGTCACAGGATATCCAGATTTTTGGTAAAACATTATGGGTGTTCCTTTGAGGGTATTCTTGGATGAGATTAACATATTGGTAGGTTGAGTATAGCAGATCGCCCCTGGTAATGTGGGTGAGCTTCATTCAATCAGTTGAAGGCCTGAATAGAACAAAAGCCTGCTCCTCCCCTAAGCAATAGCATTCTACCTGATGGCCTTGGAAAAGTGGCTGGTCTTGCCGGAAGACCTTTGAACTAGGACATTGGTTTTTCTTAGTTCTACAGTAGCTTCTGGCCTTTGGATTCAAACGGAGACATGAGCTCTACAGATTTTGGACTTGCCAGCCTCCATAATCATGTGGGACAATTTCTTATAAATCTCTCTATAAATATATAGATTCGGTGCCTGGGTGGCTCAGTCGTTAAGTGTCTGCCTTCGGTTCAGGTCATGATCCCAGGGTCCTGGGATCAAACCCTGCATCGGCTCCCTGCTCTGAGGGAGGCCTGCTTCTCCCTCTCCCACTCCCCCTGCTTGTGTTCCCTCTCTTGCTGTGTCTCTCTCTGTCAAATAAATAAATAAAATCTCTAAAAAAAAAAAAAAAATATATATATATATATATATAGATTCTGTTTCTCTGGAGAATTCTAACACACCATTTAAAAATGGAACTTACATGTTTGTCCGTTCAGTCACCCATCATAGAATATTTGTGCTAATAACTGTATTATATTCAATTTTTTTTCCCTTAGATTAATTTGAGAGCTCTAAATACTTGAGCAAATTACAACTGGAGGTATAGAAACTTGTTAGAAGGTTATTGCAAATATAGTGATGGGACATGATGTTGGCCCAAACTAAGGTATTCAGAATTGGAATAAAGAGAAGTACATAGATTTAAGAGCTGTTTATTAGATAGAATAAAGGTGAGGCTAGGTGAGTTTGATACGGTGGATAAAGGAGAAGGAAGAGCCAAAGGATAACTCAAAGATTTCTAGGTTGGGCTGTTGGTACCATTCACCCAGATAGGGTCTTGAAGAGACTCAAGTGTCAGGGTCAGAGTCCATAATAATGACATTAAAAAGCCAGTGAGATACCCAAGTGTAAATGTCTAGGGGTAGTTGTATGCATAAGTGGCTAATTTAGGAAAGAGAATAAGCTAAAGGCAAAAATGTGGGAATCATCAGTATATACATAGTAATTGAAACCACAGGTTTCAATAGTAGGTAAGACTGCTAGTCTTTGGATAAAAAGATTTAAAACAGGGTAAATGAGGCTTCTAGTGAAAGATTTTCTCTTTAAAAGAGGGGTACATCAGTAAAAATTAAATACATTTTTGAAGTATCAATTCACTTATTACTTAGTTTATTAAGCAGTGAAATGCATGGACCTCACCATTTTAGCTGCATATATCCCTTTCCCATTTGTTGTTTTCCTTTAACTTTATCAGTGTCTAAATTGCTAAAAGTCAGTAAATAAGTAATTGCTTTGTGAGAGATTATGTACTAGCCTGATGTATTAGGAGCCCTTAAACTAAAAAGAGAAAAGAAAGAAGGAAAGAAAAAGGAAAGAAAGAAAGAAAGAAAGAAAGAAAGAAAGAAAGAAAGAAAGAAAGAAAGAAAGCAAGAAAGAAAGAAAGAAAGAAAGAAAAAAGAGAAAGAAAGAAAGAAAAAGAAAGAAAGAGAAAGAAAGAAAGAAAGAAAAAGAAAAAAAGTTGAGGTCTTTCTGATATTTATTTTTAAATTTTAAAACACTTTGGTTTAACTTAGAGGATCACTCTGACCTAGAGCATGGTCCATGAGTTTTGGAACACAGTTTTTTTTGTAAGAAAACTATGACTTGTATCTGCATTAATTTAGTGCTTCTATTGCACCTTCCACTGATAGTAGGAACTAGTTACATGGTATGCTAGTAATTACATATCAAATTAAATTAAATGGAAGTTATTCTGTTTGGGGAGGTGGAAGGATGGAAGAAATGAGTAGACTGAATAGACAAACCAAATTGCTTCTAGAAAATTATTTGAAAATATTTTAAATGCTAAAAAATAGTTTCAGATGTATATTTTGTAAAGTCACTGCATTCTAAGACTCTTAAACATAGGTTACAATCATAATTTTTATAGGATTACATATTGTCTAGCCTTCATGATTATTGCTTTTTTCTTTTTAAATTTTTTTTTTTTTTTTTTTTAGAGAGAGAGAGAGCATGTGGGGGTAGAGAGAGGGGAAGAGTGAGAGAGAGAGAATCTTAAGCTGATTCCATTCTCAGCAGGGAGCCCCATGTGGGCTCCATCTGGGGCTGGATCTCAGGACCCTGACATCATGACCCTGAGATCATGACCTGAGCTGAAATCAAGATCCGGACACTTAACTGAGCCACTCAGGTGTCTGTGCTTTTTTCTTTTTCAGAAATTCTTTTCAGTCTGTTGAGCATCTGACTCTTGGTTTCTGCTCAGGTTGCAATCTCAGGGTTGAGCCCCAGGTAGGGCTTCACACTCAGCCTGGAGTCTACTTGTCCCTATCCCTCTCCCTGCTGTGCCATACCCCTCACCCCCATTTGCTAGCAAGCGTGCATGCTCGCACTCTCTCTCAAATAAATAAAATCTTTAAAAAAAATATTTTTCTATTCTATTACTTACTAGTAATAAGATTCTTAAGAATAATAAGTAATCCCAAAATAATCTTATAAGAGAATTTAAATATGTTTTCATTTTTGTAGGCTTTAAAAAATTATATAGTCTGAGTAGTTAGAGAATTGACTATATATTTTTTTTTAATTTTATTATGTTAGTCACCATACAATACATCATTAGTTTTTGATGTAGTGATCCACGATCCATTGTTTTCATATAACACCCAGTACTCCATGCAGTATGTGCCCTCCTTAATACCCATCACTGGGCTAACCAATCCCCCCTCCCCCCTCCCCTCTAAAACCCTGTTTGTTTCTCGGGTCCATAGTCTCTCATGGTTCATCTCTCCCTCCAATTCCCCCCGCCCATTTTTCCCTTCCTTCTCTTAATGTCCTCCATGTTATTCCTTATGTTCCACAAATAAGTGAAACCATATGAGAATTGACTTTCTCTGCTTGACTTATTTCACTTAGCATAATCTCCTCCAGTCCCATCCATGTTGATGTAAAAGTTGGGTATTCATCTTTGCTGATGGCTGAGTAATATTCCATTGGATATATGGACCACATCTTCTTTATCCATTCATCTGTTGAAGGGCATCTCAGCTCTTTCCACAGTTTGGCTATTGCGGACATGGCTGCTATGAACATTGAGGTGCATATGGTCCTTCTTTTCACTACATCTGTGTCTTTGGGGTAAATACCCAGTAGTGCAATTGCTGGGTCATAGGATAGCTCTATTTTTAAATTTTTGAGGCACCTCCACACTGTTTTCCAAAGTGGCTGTACCAATTTGCATTTCCACCAACAGTGTAAGAGGGTTCCCCTTTCTCCACAACCTCTCCAACATTTGTTGTTTCTTTCCCTGTCCATTTTTGCCAGAGAATTGACTATATTTTTTTAAAGATTTATTTATTTATTTTAGAGAGCGCGAGATAAAGACCATGTGGGGGAGTGAGGAGGAAAGGGAGAGAAAGTCCCAAGCAACTCCAAGCTGAGCACAGAGCCTGAGGTGGGGCTCGATCTCATAACCCTGAGATCACAACCTGAGCTGAAATCAAGATTCAGATGCCCAACTGACTGAACCACCCAGGTGCCTTGAGAATTGAATATTATAAGAAGAACTATAGCTTTCTATTCTGATTTTTTGTTGAAAGCATAACCATATTCCTCAGGTAGAAAATTTATTGGTATTATTCCAAGTAAGAACGGAAAGCACTCAAAGCAATCCATATTTTTAATAGAATTAAATTGTAGGCAATTTACTTTCAAAAGAAATCTATACAATTATATATTCAATAAATATATTTTTGATTCCAGTATTTTCATGTTTCAAACATTTTTGGTGTATTTAAAAGTACCTGAAAACATTTTATTCCTATTTAAAGATTTCAAATTATGAAAGCAAAAAATTCCAATAGCTCAGAGACCAGAAGAATAACTAGCTAAAAAGTTAATCTCTTATGAACTGGCCGGCCATGCAAAAGGCAGGTAAATCCATCTCTTGATGACAACTACTTCCTCTTTGAAGTAAAACATGTACATGCAGACCTTTCCTTCCTTAACTTCTTGAGTCAGTTCATTCTAGCTCTTTTCTTTCTTTTCCCTCTTACCAGCTTTACTGAGATCTAATTCAAATTCATCCACCTAACATGTACAATTCAATGGCTTTTAGCATATTCACACAGTTGTTTATCCATCACCACAATCAATTTGAGAATCTATTTTTTGCCCAAGAAAATACTCTGTACTCTTTAGGCAGCATCCTCCCAACCCAGTCACCCCCAGTAATCTCTAATTTACTGTCTGTCTCTATGAATTTGCTTCTTCTAGATATTTCATGTAAGTGGAATCATACAGTAGTTGTCCTTTTGTGTCTGGCTTATTTCATACTCATCGTGTTGTAGATGATGTGTCAGAACTTCTTTCTTTCTTATAAATGGTTGAATAATATTCCATTGTATGTATATACCACACTTTGTTTATCCGTTTATTAGTTGATGGGCACTTGTGTTGTTTCCATCTTTTGGTTACGTAAATAACTAACACAATGAGCATTTGCATACAAGTACCTGTTTGAGTCCTGTTTTGTATTCTTTTGGGTTTATACCCAGGGGTGAAATTGCTGGATCACATGGTAATTCAATGATAAGCTTTTGAGGAACCACCAAACTGTTCTCTATTGCAGCTGCATCATTTACATTCCAACGAGCAATGCAGAAGGGTTTCAATCTCCACATCCTTGTCAATACTTATTTTCTTCTTTTTTCTTTTGTTGTTTTAATTACAGCCTTTCTAGTACGTGTAATCTATCTCATTGTAGTTTTAGTTTTCATTTTTCTAATGATTACTGATGTTGACCAACTTTTCAAATGCTTATTGGCCATTTGTGTATCTTTTTTGTGGAAATGTCTTTTTAAGTCCTTTGCCCACTTTTAAATTGGGTTGTTTATCTTGAGTTGTAGGAGTTCTTTATATATTCTGGGTATTAACTCCTTCTCAGATATAGGATTTGCAAATATTTCCTTCCATTCTGCAGATTGTCTTTTTACTTTTTTTTTTTTTTTTAAGATTTTATTTTTAACTAATCTCTATACCCATTGTGGGGCTCAGACTTACAACCCCAAGATCAAGAGTTACACGTTCCACCTACTGAGCCAGCCAGGTGCCCTGTCTTTTTACTTTTTTGATAACATTCTCTGGTGCACAAACTTTTTAATTTAGGTAAAGTCCAATTTATCAATTTTTTCCCTTATTTTTACTTACGATTTTGTTGTCACATCTAAGGATCCGTTGCTAAATCCAAGGTCTTGAAGATTTACCCAAATGTTTTCTTCTAAGAGTTTTATGTCTTATATTTAGGTTGTTTAATTTTGAGTTAATTTTTTGTATATAGTATAAGGTAGGGGTCCAACCTCAATCCTTTGCATGTGAATATCCAGTTGGCCCAGCATCATTTATTGAAAAGACAGTTCTTTCTTCCTTTGATTGTCTTGGTATCTTTGTTTAAAATCAATTGACTGTAAATGTGAGGATGCATAGAGAAGTGCTATTTTGAGTTTATATCAGAACATCTTTTTTCAGAGTAACATTGTGTATTACCTCTCAAGCACACAGGGACTTCAAGAGAGGTAAGATGAATTCTTAAAACAAAATATCTATTTTGCCAACAATCAGATATTTTCTCATTCCTCATTTTTCATTATTTTGAGTATTCCAAAACCTTAAACCTTTATTTACAAGTGTCCATGATTATTGTGTTTGCTGATATGCATGACAGACAAAGCTCTGCCTTAAACTAAGAACTGCAAATGGCCTTCGTATATTCTGTTGTAGCTACACATAATTTGACATTGCAAATTGAAAAGGTTCTATGCTGTGCACTTCCGGAAATTTACTGCAGTGCTACGTGCATAATGGGTACTCAATAAATGCATGGTAAAAGAATGAATAAATCTTTCTGAAATAGATTTCTCTTAATTTCTTATGCAAAATATGTACTAATATATACACATTGTCGATATAATTTATTTCCCTTTATACGGGCCCCCGTCACTTTGATTTTTCAAAAATAACCTCATGTCCTTGTAATAGCTTTATCTTAACCATTATAAATTATTAATTTTGCGGCATTCATTTTATACTAATAAATCCATCGTGAAGCATCCCACAACATTCTCTGCATAGCAATGGGTTTCAGAGTCAGTTATGAATAGGAATTGAGTCTAGTTGATTGAGAAATTAGTGACAATTCACAGGGGTCTGTGAAAAGAGCTGGCTTTATTAACTCAGATGGTATCTCTTGCAGTGGCCACATTTCTACCCAGATGAATGATGGAGCATATGTTTTCTGACTTCCTTTGCTGTCAATAGATCTTCTTTGTCTGTAGTTATACCAAAACTGATGGATCATTTCTTTGAATGGTCTTGTGGTCAGAGTATACAGAATTGGGTTCAAAGCACTGTTGATAGGCAGAATAAAGATCACTACCCAAGAGGTTATGGTACCTAGAAGAGAAAAATGCAGTAGTTTTAGTGTTCAGGGATGTTTACAAGGTACAGAAACCCCTTTCCCTTGTTTCTCCCCCAGCCCCCTTTTGAGTCTTAATTTTTTCCCTTTGATGTCACATAATTAAATACCAAGTCTAATGTGTTTCCAGGATGTCTTTCCAGGGTGCCAGTGTTTGAGGGGAGTGCTGGTGCTGCAAAAAGACAGGGTTCTTTGCTAAGTAGCTTTTCTTGAATACATCCATAGAAGTATTCCATTAGGTAGAAACATTTTCCACCAAGTGATTGCATATTATTGTGATATGATTCCATTTTAGGAAAAACAGTATCGTTTAGCATTCAAATCATACCTTTTCCAGTATTTTAATTGCTGGATAGTACATATAGTGTTTCTCAAAATATATAGATAGATTTCTGCTATTTCTTTGGTTTTAAAAATAAGTATGCATTTTTAGACTTTTGACTAGATATTTCGGTAAAAACATTGTTGGCTAAACTTATCTTAAAAATCACTGTAGTACATAGGTAACTACCAAAAGTTCAGATTTGTTATTATAATTTAATTGATGCTATTTTCCCTCTTTGTTGTTTATAAAATGTAAGATACTATTACCACCAACCATAGGATAAAACAAAATTAAAATTGTATGTTTATAACTTTTAAAAATGTGAATATATACTGCACTATACTTATAATTAACAGCATTTTGCACATTTTTTATTGTGATAAAATATACATAACATAAAATTTACCATTTTAATCATTTTTAAGCGTGCCATTCAGTGGCAATAAGTGCATTCATAGTGTTGTGCAACCATCACCACCGTCCATCTCCAGAACTTTTTCATCTTCCCCACTGGAAACTCCATACCTATTAAACAATAACTTTTCACCCCCTCTCCTCCCAACCCCTGACAACACATTCACAAACTTTCTGTCTCTATGAATTCGACTACTCTGGTTACCTCCTACAGTGGAATCACACAATATTTTCCTTTTGCGACGGGCTTATTTCCCTTAGCATGATGTCTTCAAGGTCCATCCATGTCGTACCATGTTTCAGAATTTCCTGCCTTTATAAAGCTGAGTAATAAACTATTTTGTGTGTATAACACACTTTGTTTATCCATGCATCCATTGATGGACACTTGGGTTATTTCCAGCTTTTGGCTATCGTGAATAATGCTGCTATGAACCTGGGTGTACCAATGTCTGTTTGAGTTCTTGCTTTTAGTTCCTTTAATTCCCAGAATTGGAATTGTTGGGTCATATGGTATTTCTATGTTTAATTTTTTGAGGAACCACCACGCTGTTTTCTATAGCAGCTGTGCTATTTTGCATTCCTACCAGTGATGCACAAGAGCTACAATCTCTCCAAATCCTCACCAGTTTGTGTTATTTTTTGTGTTTTTATTTTTTTTATTATTTTTAATTTTTTTTTTAATTTTTTGTGTTTTTGGTAGTAGCTATCCTAATGAGTGTGATGCACATTATTTTTAAATACCAAGAATGCATTCTTCAATCATCCCTCACACTGTGGGGTAATGTTCTCTAAATTGCTATGCAGGGCACCTGGGTGGCTCAGTTGGTTAAGCGACTGCCTTCGGCTCAGGTCATGATCCTGGAGTCCCTGGATCGAGTCCCGCATCAGGCTCCCTGCTTGGCAGGGAGCCTGCTTCTGCCTCTGGCCCTCCCCCCTCTCATGTGCTCTCTCTCTCTCATTCTCTCTGTCTCAAATAAATAAAAAAATCTTTAAAAATAAATAAATAAATAAATAAATAAATAAATAAATAAATAAATTGCTATGCAATCTGGGAAGAAAAATGTCTTATGTTCTCAAAAAAAATGAAGTAAAAAAAGAAAAAAAAATGAAGTAAATATTTGATAGTCATTTTTACCTGTTTGGTCATCTTAAGCATGACATTATCAGAATTACAAAACACAGAGTGTTATTTATTTGAGTCGTTACTTTGTTCCAATAATAATTGTGCTTTAGGCATTTACGGAAATAACTGGACAGTTTCCTCCCAGTAAACTTTTGATTGATGAACAGAGCCTGAAGTACATGTAACTCTGACTTACAATTCTTAAAATGAGTTGGTGTTAAGGATCTTAATTTTCTTTCTTAGAGGAACGCTGCAGAGACAGACTTATTAATTTTTTACAGAAAGAAAAAAAGTTGTACCTGGTATTTCTACCTGAAGCAATGAAAGAAATTTCAGTACAAAAATGGGTATCCAGCATAATGCATCAGTAAATACAATAAAGAAAAACCGTTTGGCAAGGATCATCTCTTTTTTAACTTGATTCCGTATTTCAGTTGCTGTTATGGCACTTTGATGAACGCTGTAAAACATGCTTCCATAGGAAAAAACTATGATGATAAATGCCGCCAAGTTAACACCTGTTTAGAACGTAAAGATTATTATTGATGTGTATTAGCATCCTTTCAAAACAAACACACACACTCTTAGCTGTTTGAACATGAATATGTTTTTTTGTTCTTCATAAGAATTACTAAGGTACACAAAAATAATGAATTTTTTAAAAATTTGAAGTAATGTTGAACTAATGAGGAATAAGGGAATTTTAATTTAAAAATGGCATATTAAAATGAGATTATAGTGATTCAGTGAATATCCTGGGTCTTTTAAATTAATCTTTATAGGTTTTTTAAATAATTCAATTAGTTTAAGTTATACTTTGAGAATATATATATATATATATATATATTTTTTTTCTTTACCCTCCCCCCGAGAATTTTTTTTACAAGAGAAAAACACTTGTATGTCTATTTTCAAGGCAAAGACTTGTGTGGCTATTTTGAATTTGTTCATATTATAAGTGCAAAGGGTTAAAATATGTTTTATTTAGTATTATTAGGGTGACTGCCCAAAATACAAGTATTTACTGTTTTGTCTTTTATTAAGGACCATGTTGGAATTTATATGATAAAGTGGTAATTCAGGGCAAAAAATCCCTTTAGGGATATTCTGACAGAATTCGTCCCAATGTCAGTGAGAAAAACTGGTTAGAAGATCTGAAATAAAAATTTATAAACATTAGAAGAAATAATGAGACTGACATTATGATTTATTCTAGTCATTAAATAAAAGGACTTATAATCCAGGGTTTCTCACCAAGAAAAATTGTCACTGAATAAATCTGGGCTCCAGTACTTCCGGTATCTTCTGAATGAAGAGGGAAACACACTCCATTGGTGCCATAGTAGTTTTTGAAAAATTCCTTATTGGTCAATGGAATGAGAGCCACTATAAACCCAGTAATCCAAATGAGAATCAGAACTGTAATTGTTCTGCATTTTCTAGGTCTTAAACACCTAAAAGGATAGACAATGCAGATATATTTTTCCAGTGTCAGAAATGTTAGCAGTAACACTGATACTTCAGTGGACAGAATGGCCAAAGATCCCACAAGCTGACAGTGAATACTCTCCATCCACAGCTGCGCATGCTTGTTGTATTCTCCACGAAACTTTAGGTCAAAGGCTCCGATCAGAAACAGATATATTCCCATTAGGCAGTCAGCACCTATAGGATCAGTAGATGTTGCAAATTTAGAGAAATAAATAGGTATAATGGAATTAACAATAACTGGTAATATTTTTAGTATTAGCAAAAAATGCCTAATTTACTTCCATCTTAGGAGGAGGTACTTTTATTCTAACAGTTCATTTATGGGTAAGGACCTCTTCAGCAACTGTCTTCAAAAACCACTCTTATAGCACCCTCTATAGCTAATTATGTAATTATTTCCTCTGTTTTTTAAAATTTTCAAGTCTGTGTGAGCAGGGATTTTGTCTGTTTTGTTTTCCATTCTGGTCTCATCACCTAGAGGTGTTGTTGAGTAAATGGATAAAATGCAATTATGTTGAGGGGCGCCTGGGTAGCTCAGTCGGTTAGGTGTCTGCCTTCAGCTCAGGTCATGATCCCGAGGTCCTGGGATTGAGCCCAGAGTCAGGCTCCCTGCTCAGTGGGGAGTCTGCTTCTCCCTCTGCCTGCCACTCCTCCTGCTTGTGCTCACACTGTCTCAAATAAATAAATAAAATCTTTAAAAAAATGCAATTATGTTGAGCATTCGATTAGGGACCAATATAGGGATGTTATTATTTGGATCACCTCTTCTGCTGAAATATGCTCCTAGCTTAACAAGCTAAGGATATCAACCAAAATCCTAGAGAAAATAATTCAGAAGTTGTTGTGATAGACTAATGACTATGAATTTGGGGGTCTATAATTTAGATGATTTGCATAATTAAGAAGAGCTCTATAGGGGCACCTGGGTGGCTCAGTCAGTTAAGCGTCTGCCTTCAGCTCAGGTCATGATCCCTGGGTGGTGAGATAGAGCCCCACATGGGGCTCCCTGTTCACCGGGGAACCTGCTTCTCCCTCTCCTCTACCACTCCCCCTGCTTGTGCTCTCTTGCTCTCTCTCTCATATAAATAAATAAATAAATAAATAAAATCTTAAAAAAAAAAAAGTGCTCTATAGTCAGTATAATTTTGAAGGGCTTAAGTTATTTACCCAGAGCTGGTCTAAGCAAACCTGTTCTCTTTGATTCTCTCTTCCCATTTTTACATCTTTCTCGGTCTCTTTTTAGGCTCCCCCATCCCCAAAATCAGTTGTTAATGTGATGCACTATTTGGTGATTTTGCTTTTTAAGCAAACATTTCATATCAGAGAGTAGGTGAGATTTTTTGACTACACAGGCAATCTACACAAGGTTTCTGAAATCACATCACTGTATATATCATAAAGCTGTCCCTAATCCTTAAACACTGAAGTTATATTCTAGCCTTCACCAGAGAAATTGAGCATACTCAAGATTTTGTAATTAACAATACAAAGTAGTAACTAATTTCTGACTTCTATTTCTTAGGTAGTTTGCAATGAATAAAACAAACATTAGACTTTGAATGAGTCTGGGGGGAAGACATGGACAGCACACATGAAGCAAAACATCATGTAGGTTGATACTTGCTGGAGAAAGTATGAATACATTGTAGGTCACTTGACACTATGAACAGCCTGACCACTTGCTTATTTCTTGCTTATTTTTCTTTGTAGTCCTCATTTAACACAGTACTTGGCAGTCACATTTCAAAAACTTAAAAAAAATTTAATACTATGTAAAAACATTTTCTTATTCAAATATTTCAAATTACGAATGGAAGAGATTTTAGTAGCACAGAAACCAGAAAAACAGCTATCAGTTAAGTCAATATCTATGATCCAGACATGCAAACAAAAAAGTAAATACAATTCTGAGTGTAAAAATATGACTGTGAAAAGTTGCCATTTTATTCATAGTAGAAGAGTTTATATGCTTTAACAAAACATGCCTTCAGAGAAGAAAACTAATGAACGAGATATTTTTTATGAGACAAAACTAATAAACAAGACCTTCATTAATCTGTGTAAGGTAACTGAATTTTCCTGTTTCAAATACTTATTTTCCTTCTCACCAAAGTCATTTTATTTTCATTACAGTGAATGTGAAAACAACATATAAGCAAAAAGGAGAAAAATGTAAAATCTTGTAATTCTACCACTCTGTTTACTTATTTTTAATACCAGTGCTTTTATGTATTTCAAAACTATAATTCTTCTTCAATCAGGAAATACTTACAGCAGAGAGAAATGATTGACATGGCATGTAGCTTGTTCTCAGACCTGATATAAGGTCTCATACAAATGACAAAGATGTTTCCAAAGCATGTAACTGCAGATACAACCCAGACAAACACTCTCTGAATAATGTTTGCCAAGAGGTTTTCTAGAGATGAGATCCCATCAGTGTTTGGTTTACAGCTGCGAACATGGGGTGCATATCCACAGTACTGGAATTTCTTAAAATATCTGATGCACAAAGAGAAAGTTAAATAAGATTTTAAATTTAATTCAGTGTCACTATACATTCATATTTCTTTTCTACATTTTCTCAGTAGAAAGAAAATGTCTTAATATGAGGCTCACAGTCATGTAAAACATTAAGGACACTAAAGGTTTACATTTTAATTCTTGTGAACTTGATTTCACTGCAAAAGAATATGTGGGTCAGAGCAGCAAATAGGCATCATGAATATACAAGTGTGCATCATGCCTCAAAACATAAATAAACCATTAGCATGGGATCAAGAGAATTAATCCATCTAAGGGAACTTTTATTGGATTTTTAGTGTTTATGTAGCTCCTATTGTTGCTTCATCTAATCTTTTCAGCCCTCTGGGGAAGAGGAAGCCAAATGTTTTCTCCTCTGGCTTCCGAGGCTTTTCTATTATAGAAGTTATTATGTGAGCTGAACCTGCCTGTTCACATGCTTATCTCTCGACCAGATTTTGGTACGTAATAAGGTGTTCAATAAATATTGGTTGAGTTAATTTTTTCATCAATAGAGAGACCTCTCGTGTTGATGAAGACACTACCCAGATAACCAGTAATGGCTACTGTGTTACCAGCAACACCAACACCATTTATTGAGCATCTTCTAGGTATCAGGAATCAATTCTCAAATCAACTCCATGAGCAAGGTATTAGCATCACCATAGGAGGAGATGAATCTTCAGTGGAGGCAGATTATTTGCTATAAATTTTCTAATAAATGTAGAAATTGGAGATCAAATTAGATCTATTTGCCTCTAACGCTATGTACTCTGGCAAAAATTATAAATGATCATTATAGTATAGAGAGCTGGAGTAATATAAGATAAAACCTTGACAATTACAGTATATTGTCCTGTTTTTAACTCTTGCTGCCTGAATTCCTTAGATCTGATATGGTTTCTGCCCAATTCAAGTCTGTTCCTTGAGTTGTTTCTTGGGTTTTATGAGCTATACCATTTTCTCCCAATAAACTATGTTTGGCTTACACTAATTCGAGTGGTATGTGTTGTGTGCAATTAAAGAAACTTTTATAAGCATCTCTCTGAAGAGTTATGGAAAACAAAAGAATGTCCTGCGTTAGACTTAAAATATAAGCAAAATTATAGAGTGATGTTGGCTGACATGACACTTTCTAAATTGTCGACACTTAATTACCCTGGCACGGAGATCATTCTAATCTCTGCTGTAAGACTGCATTCAATTAAAGAAAAATGTTTCCAAAGCATGGAATCAATGGTACCATAATACACACTGTTTGAATAAAAGATTTTTCAAAGCTTGCCATTTTATCCATACACACTTGCTCCAATCATGTCCTGACATTGGCGGCAATTTTTACTGAGGATTTCTCCATACTTTCCTCATTTACAGCAATTATTTATTTACAATTATTTTGTGTTGCTTATATAAGTTCCTATTTCTTCACCTGGTAACACTTAGATCATGTGTGTGAATTACTAGCTCATCAGACAAATATCACTATGTATGAATGGTATCAGTGCTAAGGAGAGCTTATAAGACTGAGTGTGTTCTCTCCACACTCATGTTCTCTGACATTGAAAAAATCACCTTTGATTCTACCAAACCATGGAACAATAAAAATCATCCCACCCAATAGCAACACTTCAAGAATAATATTGTTTAGGCAAATGAGTCGGCAGAAAATTTGATCGATTGGATGCATTGGGTATGGATATATTAGCACAGTGCACGTGGAAACATAAGATTGAAATCAAGGTGAAAAACAAGAAAAACATCTGCTTACATGTGAGAGAGATTCATTAGAGGTCTAAACATCCTGTGTTGGATATTTGAAATTTCAATTCCTTCCAGGCTGCTAAAAATATCAAATTAATTATCAAAATAACATATATCACAAGGGTGTAATAAAACGAGTTTTTGTGAAGGACAGTTAAATAAAATGCTGTCAGTTAACACTGATTGTGAACCAAACGTTAATACTCAGCCTGCCCTATGCACTTACTTCCCCAACTCTTTCTTGATTCTGACATTTTTACACAAATATCTCCTCTATTTGAATTTTTTTGATCCTTATAGGTCATAACACATGCTTTGTGCATAGTAACTACTCAATAAGGGTTTGTGGAATAAATGAACACACATTATCTTTTAGATAATATTACAATAGCAGAGAGGTTTGACATTTTTCTAATAATTTTTAGATAATATATTTTTTTCTAATAAGATGCCATTTTACTGAGAGAACATTTAAATTAAATGAACTGAAACTTATCTTTTAAAGGCAATTCTTAGACCATAACAGATTTGTGTGTGTGTGTGTGTGGTGTAAGTACTGATTTATATAATCTAGAATATTGCATCTTTGGGATAATGATGGCTGTAATAAAATCCTAGATACCAGTGCTAATGGAGAAATGAATATGCAGAGTTGCCTTCAGAAGATCAAAGCAAACAACCTAATATAAGCTCATGGTGATTACAGAAAAATATAAAATCATTATCTGATTTTTAGTTTATAAACTGGTAAGATAAAACTGTTTGTTCATAGTCTAGTGAGCACTCATATGGTTTCATGGTGTTTAACTCATATCCTGGGAATAAAGCTTCTGATTTGAAAGATTGTATACATTTTATTTTATAAAATTTATTAGCTATTAGTTTATAAATAACAATTTCATCGTAAAACTATCCCCATAGGTATATACTTACAGAGACTTGAGTTTGACAAGATAATCAAATTGATCGGCTTGAATTTTCTGGATTGGGTTATAGGAAAGATTCCTGTTTTTAAAAAAAAGGCAGCAATAGGTCATTTCTAGAAACTGCTTAAGTAAAGAGACAGTGTTATCTGTTGACTGGATTACTTTTAAACATTAACAAAAAAAGTGTAGTAACAACACTTGCCTTACAGAGTTCATCAAATATTTAAATGAATCAATGGAGATAAAAAACCTAGAATTGTGCCTGGCTCTTAATTAACACTATGATTTTATTAGTGAGTTGGAGCTAAGACAACATAAGAATGAAAGTGGACTTGTCAAGAAATGGCTCTCACCATAGACACAGTAGGGTGCTCTGCAAGAAACTGCACATACCTCACCTTTTGCTTAAGATCTCATTTAGTTAAATGAAAAACAATCTCATTTTGTCAAAATTTGAACTGATAGAATTACCCTGAATAATTTTTACAATAAATCTTATGCCAAAGAGTGACATTTGTGCTAATGATTTGTGAGGCATGAAATGAAAAGTAAAAGGCTATAGCTGGGAACAAAGAGATAGAGAGCAGAGTTACAGTCAGTGCAGCTCAATTTCGATAGAAAAGAATTTCAGAATCTTTGTTAAAAAAAAAAAAACCTTGAGACAAAAATCATTGATTAAAGGGAGCTTCTCAGGGCAAATTCTCTTAGAGAAATTTATTCTAGTTTAGATCGTTAGTTAGGTGGGGAAGCTTCTGGGAGGCAGTGATTGTAGAAAGAGTGGAAGAATGACAATGAAAATTGAGTTGTATAAAGAAACAAAGTGGACTCAACAGTCTAGGACTAGAAGGAAACTATCTGAACATAATACCGGCCATATATGAAAAGCCCACAGCTAACATCATCCTCAATGGTGAAAGGCTGAAAGCTCTTCCTCCAAAATCAGTAACTAGACCAGGATGACCACTTTTGCTTCTATTCAACATAGTATTGGAAGTCTGGCCAGAGTAATTAGGCAAGGAAAAAAAAAAAGGCATTCAAATTTGAAAGGGAGAAGTAAAATTATCTCTGTTCATGTATGACGTAATACTGTATGTAGAAAACCCTAAAGAGGGGCGCCTGGGTGGCTCAGTTGGTTAAGTGACTGCCTTCGGCTCAGGTCATGATCCTGGAGTCCCTGGATCGAGTCCCGCATCGGGCTCCCTGCTCAGCAGGGAGTCTGCTTCTCCCTCTGACCCTACCCCCTCTCATGTGCTCTCTCTCTCTCATTCTCTCTCTCTCAAATAAATAAATAAAATCTTTAAAAAAAAAAAGAAAACCCTGAAGATTTCACACACACACAGAATTGTTAGAACTTATAACTAAATGCAGCAAAGTTGCCAAATACAAAACCACTACACAAAAATTGAATGTGTTTTTATACACTAACAATGAACAATCCAAAACGGAAATGCAAAAGGTAATTCGATTTACAATAGCATCAGCAGAATCAAATATTTAGGAATAAACTTAACCAAGGAAGTGAAAGACTTGTGTTTGAAAATAAAATGCTGCCAAAAGAAATTTGAAAAGACACTGTATGTTTATGGATTAGCAGACTTAATGTTGTCAAGATGTCAAACTCCCTGGGGCGCCTGGGTGGTGCAGTCAGTTATGCATCCAACTCTTGGTTTTGGCTCAGGTCTTGATCTCAGGGCTGTGATCTTGGGCTCCTGCGATTGAGCCCCAGGTCTGGCTCCACACTGAGTGCAGAGTCTGCTTAAGATTCTCTCTCTCCCTCTGCCCTCCCCTCCACTCCCGTGCTCTCTCTCTAAAATAAATAAATACATGTTAAAAAAAAAAGATGTCAATACTCCCCAAAGTGACCCATTGATTCAGTGCAATCTCTGTTGCAGTCCTAATACTTTTGGCATAGAGAGAAAAATCCATTTTGAAATTTGCATGGAATCTCACAGGAGCTTGAATAGCTAAAACAATTTTGAAAAAGAACAAGGCTGGAGGCTTAACACTTCCTAATTTCAAAACTTATTACAAAGCTACAGTAATCAGTACCAGGTAGTACTGTTACAAAGACAAGTATATAGGCCAATGGAATAGGATAGAGAGCACAGGAATAAACCCTTGTATATATGGTGTCAAGACTGTTCAGTGGGGGAAAGGACAGTCTTTTCAACAAATGGAGCTGGGAAAACCAGATTACTATCCACATACAAAAGAATGATCTTAGAACTTACCTTACATCATGTATAAAATTAACACAAAATGGATCAAAGACCTAAATATAAAAGCTACAGCTATAAAACTCTTAGGAAAAAAACATAGGGGAAAAGCTTCAGGGCACCGGATTAAGCAATGATTTCTTGTATACAACACCAAAAGCATAGGCAATGACAACAAAATAGAAAAATTTGACTACACGTAAATTAAAAACTTTTGTATGTCAAAGGAGACTATCAACAGTGTAAGGGCAATTTACCGAATAGAAGAAAATACTTGCAAATCATATATCTGAAAAGGATCTAATATCTAAAATATATAAAGAATTCCTACAATTCAACAACAGAAATCAACCCAATTAAAAGATGGGCAAAAGACTTGAATAGACACTTCTCCAAAGAAGATATATGGCCAATAAGCCCATGAAAAGATGTTCAACATCATTAACCATTAGGGAAATGCAAATCAAAACCACAATGACTTTCACATCCATTAGGATGAATATAACCCCCCCAAATAGAAAAGAACAAGTGTTGTTGAAGATGTAGAGAAATTGGAACATCCGTGCACTGCTAGTAGGAATGTGAAATGGTGTAGCTGCTTGGAAATCAGGGTGCTGTTTCCTCAAAAAGTTAACATGGAATTACCGTATGATCCAGCAATTTTACTTCTGGGGCTATATACTGAAAAGGATTGAAAGAAAGGTCTCAAACAGATATTTGTACACCCATGTTCATAACATTACTCACAATAGCTAAAAGGTGGAAGGAACCCAAGTGTCCATTAATGGATGAATGGATAAACACAATGTGACATATATATGTCACATTATATATATAGTGAATTACTATTCAGAATAATATTATGAATTAATGCTATTATTCAGAATAATATCCAGAAATTCTGACACATGCTCCAAAACGTATGCACCTTGAAGATATTATGCTAAGTGAAATAAGCCAGTCACAAAAGGTCAACTACTGAATGATTCCATCTATATGGGGTACCTAGAGTAGTCAAATTAATAAAAACAGAACAGAGATGCTGGTCAGGGGAGGTGATGAGGAGATATTGTTTAATAGGTATGGAGTTTCAGTTTGGGAGGATGAAAAAGTTCTGGAGATGGATGGTGGAGATGGTTGTACAACATGAATGTACTTAATATCACTGAACTGTACGTTTAAAATGGTTAAAATGCTAAATTTTGTGTTATGTATGTTATTACAATTTAAAAGATAAAAGACATTAAAACAAATAAAGAAGTGAAACGACAAAATTAGTATCAGTCTTACAATTGTGAGAGCTCCTTCAGATCCTTAAATACTTGCGGTGGAAGATTTTCAATCTTATTACTTCCTAAATCCCTAGGGAAATAATTGCAACCATGTCATATCAGTTTCTTAAGACTTTATTCATTGTTCTGTAATTTGTTAGGAAATGATTATACAACTTTTTAACAGTGCTGTTAGTGAGTTACACTAATTACCAGAAGTCTAAAAGTTTTAGAAAAGCGAGTGTAATGGGAAAATATAAAAATAATTTATCCCATTTCATCACTTCTTCAGAGACAAATGCTTGCTGATATTTTTCTATTTTCTAATTTAATTAATGCATGTGTTGTGCCTCTTTTCCCCTTCCCTTCATTCCCTTCTTCCTTTTACATTAGAGTAGGACTATGATTTAGAACCTTAATTTTTGCACAGTTCAAACCCAAGTTGTTCAAGGGTCGACTGTAGTGGCTAGTCCAAACTTTAGCAAAATCCAATTGAGAAAATTAATAGTAAAACATAAAAAAATTGTCTGAAGGACATGTACTTCATCCATTGCCCAACATATATTTTATTCTGATAATCAGCTCCTATGTGCTCGGGCCTCAAAGCTTTGGTTTATCAGAGCGTTGTTTTAATGCCCTTTGGAACTGGGTCACTGATCTTAAAAAAAGGACAGTGTAGACAATTGATTTAACTTATGTCTCTCTTCCATTATTATAGGTTGGCATGTTATCCAAGGATGTCTAATTTCTTTGTGGATCCAAGATTATCTTTTATTTCCAGAATTAGCAAAGTATGTCTTTTTATCTTATAGTCTCTGAATCCTAACTCTTTAAGAAACTTAAAAACAAATATGCTGTTCCTCTCTAGCAGCGGGACAGAGTGATGTAGGATGTATTTTATTTATTAAATTTACCCTGACTTTATTATTTCTTTGTAGCTGTGTTTCCTTTATCTCATTTTCCTCAAGTAGTTATTATATATATATATATATATATATATATATATATTAATGTGTATTTTGTAAGCTATATAGAGTTCATTTATGGCTCAAAGTACATACAAATAATGCTAGGAAAAGAGATAAATGTTTCTCAAATGTATAAAAGCATATATGTGTAACAAGTTTGAACTAAAACCGTAGAAACAAAAGTCTTATCAAACTTACAATTCATCTAGCTTCTGGAGAGGTGCAAAAGTATTTTCATTTAGGTGATTAATTTTGTTTTTCCTCATTACCCTGAAAGTAAAAAGAAAAATATGTTGTGGCTCCTTGAGATAAGAGGTAAATGAGTTTTTGGAGGGAAGATTAACAATCTGAAAAAAAAAAAAGATAATTATATATAGTGCATTTTCACATCATGTATTTTGTAGTACGGTTACTTACCCAGTCTAATTTTAGTTTTAAATTTCTCAAGTCTTTTAACGATGATGAAAATAAAATATTATTCAGATTTTTAAGTGAGGTAGGGAAGAACTCTGCAAGGGAAATAGTGAAAATGTGAACCCTTGAGAATACAGACTGAATTTCGTGCACCGGGAGCTGTGTTAGAGAGTCGCCTCTTCTTCAGTCCGCCCAGCACGTCCCCAACAGAAACCCCGCGCGCATGCGCACAGTAGCACTCATATGCATCTGGTAGCTGATGCGACTTGGGGTGGAGTTGCTAAGGATGTCTAATCTAAACTGGACCAATTCAGAAGATCTCTAGTTTGGGATGTCGAACCAGACTGTATGTAATTCTTTTTTTTTTTTTTTTTTTTTTAAGATTCGTTTATTTATTTGACAGAGAGTGCGAGAGCGCACAAGCTGGCTCCCAGCTGAGCGGGGAGCCCCCACTCCAGGCTCAATCCCAGGACCGAGATCATGACCTGAGCCGAAGACAGATGCTTAACGGACTGAGCCACCCAGTTGCCCCACAGACTGTACGTACTTCTTGACCAGGACATTTCTGCACTGATCTCGTGTATTATGAGCCAGCATAAAGGAGTAACTCATGGAAAAGTTTTAAAATCCCGTGGCCTGGGTTGCTCAGTCCCTTAAGCGTCTGTCTTCGGCTCAGGTCACGATCCCAGCGTCCTGGGATCGAGCCCTATATGGAGTTGTTTGCCCAGCGGGGAGCCATCTTCTCCCTCTACCTGCAGTTCCCCCTGCTTGTGCTCTCTCTCTCTCTCCGACAAGTAAATAAATAAGATCTTTTTTAAAAATGTCTTAAAATGTTTCCAATTCTTTAAATGTGTGATATTCTCAGAGGTTGGCCTTGTTCCATCTTGAAGTATTTATTTTCTCTCTGCTCTCCAAACCATTACCACCTCCTGCCAGTATCCCTAGACCAGAAAAGCACAAGCCCCTGCCAAGAGGAAACTCACAAATGATTTCCTCACACAGAGGCTTCTTTAAGAACAAATAAAAGTAGAACAGCAAAGAAGTTGCAAGTTTTGGTCTATGTCCTTCAGGTGCAATTTGGTTTCTTTTGGGCAGTTAGTAGGAACTGTTTTGCATGACTGATATAAAGCATCCCGCACCCGAAGACTGCTGAGCTCACTGTGCAAGAATTCAAACATCTTAGTGGCTTGAACTCATTGGAATGGGGGATGCATATTGGAGGAAAATTTTTCTTGTATCAGTGATAGCTATTGCATTGCCTGTACACAGAGGTCCTAGTATTATGTTTCTAGTATGGATTTCAAGATGGATTCTGGGATGTTTCCAGAAGGATTCTAGTATAGTGGTTTTCAAAGTTTTCCCCTGGTAACTGCTCTTAAAAACATTGGGACATAACATACACCCACAGAACCCGAGACTCAAGAAACAGTACATTTAATTACCTGACCTGCACTCTGATATTTCTATTCAATTCAATTAAACTTTGTTTCATTAAAAAAGCAAGTCAGAAGACACCATATTGCTTTCATCACCCACTTGTGACTTTCAACTCACAATTTGGAAAGCACTGTTCTGAAAGAATAACCCATAAATGAGGCAGTCGTGTTTTTATATTGAAAGAAGCTCCAGCATCCTTTGCTTTCATGGAAAAATCAGTGTGAGTTTAAAATAGGCCAGAAAGACGTAAGGAGAAATCATACTCAGTAACATTCTGAAGTTTATCCTGGTGTCCACAATTATATATCTTCAGGGGTGTAGACATTCTGCAGTATTTTAAAAAATTTTGGTTGTAATTAAATTTTTTCTGCAATCTCTACAGTAATAATTTGCAAAGGGCAAACATTCTTACAGATTAAGACTAACTTACTGTTTCTCAAACTGATATCCAAGGAGAGATTTTAGGTGGTCAATGAAAATTTCTTTCCATTAAAATGGGCATTATTTAAGTGTGAGAAAAACAGGTCTCATAAATAGAGTACTGTTGTGATGATCCATGCATGTTGTGAATCTTGATGAAGCTTGGTGTGAACTTCAATAATTTTGCCAATGCACTTCAGTTTCAGAAAACTTCAAGTCATAAGTGAACATTTGCCATAATTACTGTGCATGTTTATGCTAACTTATGTTCGCATAAATGATTAATTTTGGTTGTAAAGATATTTAACATCACTTCAAAAGGATAAAACACTACTTACAAAACAGTTAAATTACTGCAGGAAATAAAAGTCAAATTTCTTAAATTATGGATATGGTTGCCTTCAAGGTCCCTGAAACATAAAAACAAAAATGATAAAGCTAAATTTTAATCATAGAAATAAATTGGTCAAGAATTATTTGCTTTCTCATAAAATATCTTTTTTTCACATGCTGTTTATTTCATATAGATTCCCACATGTAGCCACTTACATAAGAGCTGAAATAATACATATATGTAATGCTTCTTTTTCTGTGTTCATAGTAAAAATGTTTTGAGTCACATCTGTATCATATGTTCATATGGGTACATATGTTATCCTGAGAAATGTGAAGAGAATGAGAAGTCAAATTAAAAAATTTGTTATGATAAATATCCACTTCCTTACCAGATATTTAATAGCGATATGTGTTAAACATCTGTCTACACCTCTCCCTTGTGGTATATTCAATAAAATCCTATCTCCTTAAAAAACGACAACAACAACAACAAAACATGTGTCTAGACTTACCAATGGCATTTCTCTAAGTGGTGTGAACCTATTTGCTACAGAAGTCTGCAGAAGATTCTAATATTGCTGCAGAAGCTCCTGCTGTCAAAACAGTGTTTCACCTCTACGTCCCTTGCCTAAACACACCCTAGGAAAAATTCTCAATAACCTTTTACCACTGAGAACACCACTGTTTGCTTTATTATATTGCCACACAGGCTACACTGTCCTTGGTTTTCCAACTTCCAGTTCAGGGAGATGCATAGAGACCCTTGCTGTGTGATGCCGTCACCAGCAGGAGTCTGGTCTGAGAAGTAAAACGTGTCAAAAACCGTATATTTTAGTGTCTCTTCTTTATGGTGATCATGAAGGCATTCTTTTATTGTCCCTGTTTTGTCTTATCGTTAGGTTTATGGTGGAAGTTTGTAGAACAGAGAGTTAGCCAAGGTTAGGGATATACTTTCAGGAGTAGGTCCTTAAATCTGTTCTTTCTACCCCAATACTTAGTTTTCTGGTCACCAAATAATATAGAGCTATTCAAGAACAATTGTGACTAAAGTGTATGAGCTGAAGTATGACACAGGTATCAAAATCTGCCAGGGAAACATGGGTAACATTAAAAGAAACACCTATATTCTGCTGGGTAGGCTACATCTGGAATAGTCAGTTCTATTTTAGGCATTGCAATAAAAATAGACTTTGACCAATCAAGGCATATCTGAACAATCTGGAAGACCAGGATGTAAGGGGCCTAGAAATCAAGTCAATTGAAGAAAAGGGTGTATTTGTAATAGAAAAGAGCAAAATAAGAGCGCTATATTTGAAGTCAGGCTGTAGAAGATATCATAGGGTTTTTCTATGTTGCATCAGGTTGCAACATTAGATTTACTGGATGAAGGACACAAAATATGTCGAATTTCAGCTCACAATCTAGTGTCTAGAGAATAATCTTATTATTGCTATAGATATTTAGCAGAGGCAATATACCACAACTCAAGAATTTTGTAGACAGGATTTCTGTACTATATGGAATATTGTATTAGGTTTTAAATCTTGATTCTAGATCATCCTTCTAAAGAAAAAATTCTATTATCCTATGAAATTGGAAACTAAGTACTTATAGTACTACTTTTTTTGGTCATTAGCTTTGGTCAAAACTTCTGGTCTCTCACAATATACATTGTCAGTGACAGAGACCATCCATTTCTTTCCTCTTTTATTGCTGTTACCGAGAATCTACCACCAGGTGGTGATGCTTTCTTAAGTTTCACAAAGTATCCTTAGGTGAGTTGATATATTTTTCTTGTTAGTTACTATTGTAACATCTTTTTTCCTATTAAACCAATAAAAATATTTAAGTTTTAATTTATATTTATATATATACTTATATAAATACATATATATAAGCATTAATTTACTAATTTGTAAAAATCAGTAAGAGGCACACCTCGAGGCATCATTTAGGGACTTTTGATTAAATTGTCAGTTTAGTTTAATTTTGAATTCATTTTAACCTTTATTGGGGAATTTGTTTTTGCTTTCTTCCTAAAATGAGAGGTTTTGGTCCTTGATACACAGGGATTTGGTTTGAGGCATAAACTTGAAAATTTTTTCTTTGATCTGAAGAACAGTAACAACACCAAAAACCTTGCCTGTTTCTTCTCAGCTTCCTCTCTTATCCCCTAGTGGCATTCTAAACATGCAAATCTCCTTAACCTCTACTTCCTCCCCCTACCTTTGAAACATTTCTGACTCCTATTTCAAGGAGAAAATTGAGGTGATGAGGCAGGGAGAACCTGCTGACCTTCTACTCAACATCTACACACTTACCTGTATATGCACCTGGTCTCCTAGTCTCAAGAGGAAGAGATGACCCTTCTCCTGTTTTAAGCTAATCCCTCCATCTGTTTTCTTGAGTTTGGCTTATGTATGTGTATGTCCTAAAATATATTATCAATTTTGGTGAATGTTCTTTGGACATTGTTTGCTTTCAGGTTTATATCTATTAGAACTAGGTGCAGGTGGGTCTGGCAGACACCCAACCATAACAGCATAAATACGTAACTACAGTTTGGTAGTCCAGGGCTAATTTGGTGGTTTTACAAAGTTGTTTCATGTTCACTTTTTTTTTTAAAAGATTTTATTTATTTATTTGAGAGAGAGAGAATGAGAGACAGAGAGCACGAGAGGGAAGAGGGCAGAGGGAGAAGCAGACCCCCCGCTGAGCAGGGAGCCCGATGTGGGACTCGATCCCGGGACTCCAGGATCATGACCTTAGCTGAAGGCAGTCGCTTAACCAACTGAGCCACCCAGGCGCCCCTCATGTTCACTTTTTACATGCCCTTGTCTTCATGGTTCGGGATGATGCTAAAGCTTGAGCCATCACATCCATGTTTTCTGGATAAGGAAAGAGAGGAAGAGCCTGCCTATTTCTCCTTAGGGAGAAGTTCCACACTATACTTCTTCCACCTTATTCATTGGAGCTTAGTCATGTGGCTATATCAAGATGTAGGAAAATCTGGGGATGTCATATTTTTGCTGGGCACACTGCTGTCCCAAATAGATCAGTTCTATTATTGAAAAGGGACATTGCAGTTTGATATACATAAATTAGAGTTAGCTCATTAGTTATGTTATTTAGTTCTTCATATTCCTTTTGGTTACTATATCAATTATTTGGTGCATATATATTTATAATGTAATATCTTTTGTGAGAAATTGCACACTATAGCATTTAAATGTCCTTCTTAGTGTTGTTTAATGCAAATAGGCCAGAATTTTACATACTTAGATAAAAAAATATGATGTCTGTTTTTTTTTTTTTTTGGTTTGCATCTACACGGAATACTTTAGAACAGCCTTTTATTTTTGATCTGTCTTAATCACTTAGTTATAGTTGTATTTTTTTTTTTTGTAAATAGCAATGAATTAGGTTTTGTTCTGTGAGCCAATGTGAAGATCTCTTTTTTTAAAAAGATTTTATTTATTTATTTGACAGAGACACAGTGAGAGAGGGAACACAAGCAGGGGGAGCGGGAGAGGGAGAAGCAGGCTTCCCGCTGAGCAGGGAGTCGGATGCGGGACTCGATCCCAGAACCCTGGGATCATGACCTGAGCTGAAGACCGACGCTTAACCATCTGAGCCACCCAGGCACCCCCTCTTTTCTTTTCTTTTCTTTTTTTTTTTTAAGATTTTTATTTTTATTTATTTGAGAGAGCGAGAATGAGAGAGAGTACGTGAGAGAGCGGAGGGTCAGAGGGAGAAGCAGACTCCCCCCCAAGCAGGGAGCCCGATGCGGGACTCGATCCTGGGACTCCAGGATCATGACCTGAGCCGAAGGCAGTCGCTTAACCAACTGAGCCACCCAGGCGCCTCCCCTCTTTTCTTTTTAATAAGTAAGTTAAACCTGCTTAAGTGTACTGATATGACTAATTTATCTGACTTCAGTCTGCTATTTAAAAATATTACCACATGGTTTTTATAGGTTAAAAAAACTCAACAAATTAAAAAAAACTTTCTTTTAATCTTTAGAAAGGTTTGTATATTCTATTGGTTATCTTTATAATTATAACTTTACCTAATAAATCGTATCTTCTCTTTCTTAGAGAATAACAATACTTATTAATTTCCTATTATAATTTATATTATAAGCAATGATAAAATGAGAATATATTGTCTTCGTTTCTGCTCCTTTACTTTTCTCCCACCATATGATTTTGATCAGTTATATGCTTTTTATTAATGTTTGCCTTAGGAATATCAAATATCTACATATTGGTAGATTTGTTGGTTTTAAGCGATGTATTTTGATTCCTGGATATTTTTCTTTATAGTTCCATGGTTATCGCTTTATTCATTTTGAAACTGTTTACTCATCTAAGATTATTATGTCTTCTTGCTGAATTGACCCCTTTATCATTGTGTGATATCCCTCTTTATCCCTGGTTATAGTCCCTGTTCTAAAGTCTATTTTTTCAATATTATTTTGTAGATGATAAAGTTCCTTCTCATCCATGCCAAGGGAGCAATGTTGTTTTGTGGCTTTCCATAGCCTAAGCATAGTCTTGTTGGAACAGAATCGTAATATATGTACTCTTTGGTGACTTTTTCTTTATAATTCATATTACATTCTTGAAATTGAGCCATGTTGATTGAAGTAGGGCTAGTTCATTCATTCTAAATGCTGTGTGTGTATCGCATTTTATTTTTCCATCTGGGTCCATGTCTTCCAGCACCTTGCTCCATAATGTATTTTGTTGTTTTCTATAATTTCAAATTCTTCATATTAGCTTCTCTTGCCTATAAATAAACCTACTTCATCTCCCATCAAAATAAGTTTAATTTACTCTCTTGATCTTTAGTTCACCTTTGGCTATTGCCCCATCTGTTCATGGGCTTATTTATTACTTATATTTCTAACTTTTTGAATTTCCAAACTTCTATTGTGGTGTTTACAGTTTTTATTTTTTGCTTTGAAAGAACTATAATAAAGGTTTTAATCTGTTGTCTGTCATATATCTTGCAAGCATATTATCCTGGGCTGTCATATGTCTCTTATTTTATGCATATTTTTCCACTAAATCAGTTAAATAATTTTTTTTTTACCAACATACCTAACAGATTTTTCAGTTTATACTTTGCTAAATAAAAGTTCATGTGCAAGGTAAAGTTATTGTGATTAGTTTTAAAAGAACTGAATATTTATAAAGCAAAAATTATTATTACTAGCATTAAAATTGGGATAATACTATCAGGAATGCATATGAGATGACTTGTTTGGATAGTTAAAATTTAAAGATAGTAACTTTAGTGATGAAATTGTAAAAAGTCTGACCCTATAGTAGTAAATCTTTTTTTTAGATTTATTTATTTATTGTATTGTGAGAGAGAAAGAGAGCTGGCATGTGGGAGTAGGGGGAGGAACAGAGTGGGAGGGAGAGGGAGAAGGAGAGAGAATCTCAAGCAGACCCTGCACGGAGCATGGAGCCCAACCTGGAGCTCGATCTCAAGATCCTGAGATCATGACCTGAGGTGAAACCAAGAGTTGGACGCTTAACCAGGGCTGCCTGTGTGACTCAATTGATTAAGCCTCCGACTCTTGATTTCGGTTCAGGTGGTGATCTCATGGTGGTGGGATCAAGCCCCATATGGGGCTCACAGGTCAGTGGGGAGTCTGCTTGGGATCCTCTCTCCCTCTCTCACTGCCCCTCCCCCTACTTGCGCACATGCTCTCTCTCTCTGAATCAATAAATCTTAAAAAAAAAAAAGTTGGAAGCTTAACCGATTGAGCCATCCAGGTGCCCCTTTAGTAATAAATCTTAATTATTTAAAGGCACCTGGGTGGCTCAGTTGGTTAAGCATCTGCCTTTGGCTCAAGTCATGATCCTGGGGTCCTGGGATCGAGCACTGTATGGGGCTCCCTGCTCAGTGGGGAGTCTGCTTCTCCCACTGATCTGCCCCCCCAGCACACATGTGCTCTCTCTCTCTCAAATAAATAAATAAAGTTTTTAAAAAAATAGAGTTTTATCTGGGATGTAGATTTGGCTGCCTTTTAAAAAGCAAAGGAAATGCTTATTAATGTATTGCACAATATCTGCTACATTTGCTTCTGGTCTCAGCGCATGAATTTTTAATTGCTAATTTACTTATGTAAATATTAATCAATTTTGCTTTATTACTAAGTTTGGATTACGGAGCATGTAATAACTGTTTAATGTGTTCATTTGAAAAAAATTTAATTACAATGAAGGATATTGAACTTAATTAGCTCTTTTCTTGAATACTTTAGCTTGTCAACAAGGGGGGTACTATGCTGTCATACCAAGACGCCCTCTGGACTCAGTAATGATTCTGGGGATGTTTGTCTTCCTCTAAATAGTTCCAAACTAGTGTGTTTTGAATTATTATGTCTGCTTTTTATAGCACTTCCCACTCCTGCTTTACTATCAGGTTGAGAGTTGTCACTTCACACTAATGTTTTGAACTTATCTTTCCCCTCTACTTTTTTTTTTTTTAAGATTTTATTTGTCTATTTGTCAGAGAGAGAGAGAGAGAGCACAAGCAAGGGGTGAGCAGCAGGCAGAGGGAGAAGCAGGCTCCCTGCTGAGGAAGGAGCCCAATGCAGGACTCAATCCCAGCACCCTGTGATCATGACCTGAGCCAAAGGCAGATGCTTAACAACTGAGTCACCCAGGTGTCCTTTTCCCCTCTACTTTTAATCTGGCTCTTCTACTCTGCCGTGAGCTTAGAAATCAAGCAACAAACAAAACTTCTGAGAATTTCCTACAGAATGAGAGACAGCGGAAGTTTTCATATAATACCGTATATGTGGTTTATTGATTGAACTTTTAAATAGTTATTTTGGTTACTTATTTATTCATTTTTACCTGCATTTTAAAAAGGCAAATTTACTGGGTAACTGAGCTCTGAATAGGTAGAATGATACTTACTACCATAAGCAAAGTTACTGTAAACATTTCCATGAAACATATTCTATTGTGATTAGACTTCAAAAATAAATTCTAAGTACCATATTCCCATGAGGCAGAATTTAGGAATGAGACTAAAGTGACTTAGTCTTTCTGTATCAAATTAATAGGTGAAAACAGACCGACAGAAGGAAGGAAGAAAGAAATGTTCTATAGCTGCTGGACATCCCTTCTGTTTTTCTTCTTCCTGCCTCCAAATTTTTTTTGTGCATGTGGGAGGTGTTTTATCTTGGCAAGAGTCTAGAGGAGTTCGTTTAGACAATGGGCACGTTTAGTAACAAAACCATGCTAAAGTAATTTGAGGAAATGTGATATGACATTAACAACTTATAATTTTTAGAAACCCAATATCCAAAATGAACTAGGCAAAACCAGGAAAGTTAGCTGACATCTTTAAGAAAAGGTTCATCAACTTACAGCCAATGCAGTCTTGGCATGTGCTGGCAAAGAGGTTTATCTGGTAAATGGGTAAAGACGTTATTCATCAATGTTCTGAAAAAGAAACGAAAGAAAAGAAGTCACATTTTTCTGGTTCTTTTCTCATCTTAAGTCAAACATGGTATTATCATTATCCTTTATGAAACCGCAAAAATCTATTAAGTTAGTTGTCTTCTCTTTTTTTTTTCTGTAAGTCTTGTTATATTTAAGTGCTTGTTAGTAATAAAATTTGACAAATGATAGTTGTCATATGGAGGAAGCAGCAATGTTAGTAACTGAAAGAAAGCCTGTGCCCTTCATAAGTGGGTAGTGAGAAGGAGTTGATTTTTCATTAATGTTATTTTTCTTTACCAAGCATAATACCCGGCAGTAATGGTGTGCTTGAGAATATTTCAATAAAATATGCCAGTAAGGCTGTATTTAGTTTTGATGGGCTGATGTCCTAGAAGACAGAAGATCTTATAAAAATCATTAAAACTACAAAATAGCCTCACAGAAAATGATGAAAAGATGGCTTATAGTTGGAAAGGCCTTTTGGGGGCTTTAACAATTCCATATTTAATGCTGTTAAACTTAAAGCAGTAATTTTTTTTCATGTCTTTTCCTTCAATTGAAATATTTGCTTTAATTTTTAGTACTTACAAGAGAATAAGAGAATTTAGTCCATAAAATGTTAGTGGGGAAATTCGACTGAGGTGATTATCTTCAATTATCCTGCCAGCCAGAAGAAAAAATTGATTCATTTATATATTTAGAATGTAAAAACTAATACTATAAAATGCATGTAAATTAAACATACAGCCATTCTAGTCTGTGGAGATCTTCAAAAACACCCGGCCTCAAGGAAGTTATTCTGTTATGACTGAGATACCTGAAAAAAGAGAAATGACTCCAATAAATGTGTTACCTTCTTTTTTCTTGATTCTTTTTTAAAGATTTTTATTTATTTATTTGAGAGAGAATGAGAGAAAGCACATGAGAGGGGGGAGGGTCAGAGGGAGAAGCAGACTCCCTGCCGAGCAGGGAGCCCGATGCGGGACTCGATCCAGGGACTCCAGGATCATGACCTGAGCCGAAGGCAGTCGCTTAACCAACTGAGCCACCCAGGCGCCCTTTTCTTGATTTTTTAAAGATTTTATTTTTCAGTAATCTCTACACCCAACGTGGGACTCAAACAATCCTGAGATCAAGAGTCGCGTGCTCTTCTGACTGAGCCAGCAAGGTGCCCCAAATGTGTTACTTTCTTGGTATCTTACAATAAGGAAAGGAAAAACAAGAATCATCCATCTTAGATTTTCTTATATGCTATTCTCATCACACCTTTTCCCTTCTTTTGGGTCTCTAAAACGTCTTTGTCACGTACCTTTTTATGTCTAGGTTTTAGTTCCCCTTTAATCAATCAATCAATCAATCACTCTATTCATTCATTCACCTGTGCCTTTACTCATCAAATTGTTTTCACACCTACTCCGTGGCACTATCATCCCTTTCTCTGAGGAGCTTTGAGTCTAGAGGGAAGACAGAATATGAACAAGTTATTACAGTAACGTGGGGAAAAGAGAGAAGTTTATAAGGTATGGTTGTTCTGACGTTGCAGCGGAGAACTTGGCTTTGTTGGGGGTGGGGAGAGCAGAGCATGGAGGAGTCAGGACACAGAAGCCTTTACTAAAGGGGGCACAATTGGATGAACGGAGATTTGGATGAAGATGTCATTCGCAAAACAAAGAATGGGTAGGAGTTCACATAGGCAGAGGAGATTGCTTATGCAAAGGTAAGAGGTCGGAGAGAGAGCAACAAGTGAAGGGATCACCAGGCATTTCAGTGCAGTCTCACCATGAAGGGGCTGGGAAGAGAGACTGAAGATGAACCTGGGAGGCAGGTGGGGGTCTGTTCTGGGAAAAAAGACATTGCATGCCTTACCAAAGAGTTTGACCCCACCTTACCTACCCAACTTTACTTCTTATCCTTCTGCAGAGTGAACCAACTCTGTTCTGTTCTGTTGGTCTCGCCCTCCCTCCGTGTTTATTCCTACCTCAGTCTCTTTAGGACAGCAATGCGCTGCCTGACTCTGCTGTCAGCTTGAGTCCTGGCTTTGCTACTTATTTATTTATTTATTTATTTATTTATTTATTTATTTTTTATTTTTAAGATTTTATTTATTTGCGAGAGAGAGAATGAGAGACAGAGAGCATGAGAGGGGGGAGGGTCAGAGGGAGAAGCAGACTCCCTGCTGAGCAGGGAGCCCGATGCGGGACTCGATCCCGGGACTCCAGGATCATGACCTGAGCCGAAGGCAGTCGCTTAACCAACCGTGCCACCCAGGCGCCCCGAGGCTTTGCTACTTATTAACAGTATGACCCTAAGCAAGCCGTTAACTTCTGAAAGCCTCAGTTTCCCCAACTCTAAAATGGAGGTAATATTAGTACCTGCTTTATTGGGTTGTGGTAACGTTGGAGGCAATGTATGTCATAAGCACTCAGTACATATTTATTACAACAGCACCTCTGTTCATGCCTACAATTCTGATTTCTTTCCTTTCCTTTTTCCTCTCTGCCTATGACTCATATGCAAGTTTTAGTTGAAATTTTACTTCCACGGATACATGGACCACACTGATTTCTCTCTTTTCTCCATTCTGACAGTTTTTAGAGTTGACATCTTATAAAATTTCTCCTGCCGGCTGTCTTCCCTGTCTCCAGCAGGTTTGACTTTTGCTTAGGGATAGCAAGAGATGATGCCCCGTATTAGAACCACTTCTTTCCCTCCCCTGTAAACCTGGAACCCCATTTAGGCACAGGAAGGGTAAAGAATAACTACAACATTTCTCATGACCACCTCAGGGCTCTCTATTTATTTATTTATTTATTTATTTATTTATTTATTTATTTATATTTATGTATTATTTGTTTACTTGTTTTTTCTTTCAAGATTTTATTTAAATTCAAGTTAGTTAACATATAGTGTAGTACTAGTTTCAGGAGTAGAATTTAGTGATTCATCACTTGCATATAACACCCAGTGCTCGTCCCAACAAGTGCCCTCCTTAATGCCCATCACCCACTTACCCCTCCTCCCACCCCCTCCCCTCTAGCCACCCTCAGTTCCCTATAGTTAAGAGTCTCTTATAGTTTGCCTCTCTCTCTGGTTTTATCTTATTTTGTTTTTCCTTCCCTTCTCCTCTGTTCATCTGTTTTGTTTCTTAAATTCCACATATGAGTGAAATCATATGGTATTTGTCTTTCTCTGACTGACTTATTTCCCTCAGCATAATACCCTCTAGTTCCATCCACGTTGTTGCAAATGACAAGATGCCATTCTTTTTGATGGCTGAGTAATAATCTATTGTATATATATACACATTTTCTTTATCCATGCATCGTTTGATAGACATTTGGGCTCTTGCCATATCTTGACTATTGTGGACAGTGATACTACAAATATTGGGGTGCATGTGCCTCAGAGGTCTCCTTTTAAAGCCAATAGCAATCCCCTAGGTACATTTGACCCACTCCCATATCCTATACCCATCTGTTTAGCCTAGTTCTGTTTATTTTCCTGAGTCATCCTTCACTGCTCCAGACCCCAAATGGTCACTCATTTCAGTGAATCTTTTTTTTTTTAGATTTATTTTATTTATTTATTTTAGAGAGCAAGAGAGTGAGAGAGAGCATGTGCATGCACAAGTGGGGAGAGGGGAATAGGAAAAGGGAGAGAATCTCAAGCAGACTCCGCTCTGAGTGAAGAGCCCAATGAGGCCAGGCTCGATCCCACGATCCTGAGATCATGACCTGAGCCAAAATGAAGAGTCGGACGCTTAACTGACTGAGCTGCCCAGGCGCCCCTTTCAGTGAATCTTAATAGCGGTTTTGATCTGAACAACACAGGTTTAGGATTTAATTAAGGAACTTCTTTTCATCATTCTTTAATTGTTGTGTGCATACTGGTTTTGTTTCCCCACCCTAGATCGTAAGCTTCTGGACTGCAAGAGGCATGCCTCTCTCTAGTGGTAGCATAGCCCTTTACCTGAAACATTAGGGTGTAAGCTGCTGGAAGGCAGCCTGTCTGACTTATCTTTCTATCCCACCTCCCCATGGTGTCTAGCTGAAAAATTACATACTATAAGGGCTAATGAATATTTATGGAAGAATGAAAAGCAGGAATCCAATGATTATCGCTGATAACCTGGAAGTATGTAACATCTTTAACAACCAAACAATATTCCAGTGCTATGAGTAACCATGGAAGGAGATGGAGGACCCTTTAAAATTTGTGGTACTATTCTTCACATCCGTTGAACTTTATACCAAATCTGGACTATCTTTCACATCCATTGAACATTAAACCAAGCAGAAGTTTTGAACAGATTCATGGGGGATTAGAGAGAAAGATAGTCAGGAGTCTAATGGGAATGAATCCAATATCGACTTTGGGTGATTTGCCAAGACAGGAAAGAGCAGGGATGGAATAGAAGGGAAGAGGACTTGACAAAAGTGGCTACTCTTAAGACATTGAGTTTCCAGGGCCCTTCTTCCATTTTGCTAGTGAAATGATTAGACAGCCTTTCCTCAATCCCAAACCCTCATGCCACAAACTAGGAATCTGACTGGAGTGACTTTCTTGGATTAGGATTTAAAAAAAGTGGTATAAGATAGAAAGCAAGGGGGGCAGAAATAGAAATATAGGGAGTTGTTGATTTATGCGAGTTTTGGTTATACTTCCATGCCATTACTTCTTACAGGAGGTTAGGTTCAGCTGCTTAGTAAAACTCAGTGAAATGGAACTTTGAGAAAGCCGATTTTAAAAAGCTTTGCTAACTACAATGAAATATTACTTCATACCCATTAGGATGGCTGTTTTAGAAAAAAAAAAAAAAAATCCCCAAACAGCAAACCCCCAGAAAATAAGAAGTATTGATGAAGATGTGAAGAAATAAGGGCTGTTGAATTCAGGACTCACACAGAAGCTTGTCTGAGTCGGAACCCCAAGGGCACAGGGCTGTGCTGACCCTTCTGCGGATGTGGGCAGGAGGGCTGTGTGCAATGGACAAACTGTAGAATGGGCAAAGTAATTGGCACGGGTACTTACAGTTTAGTAAGACTGTAGAGTCCTCTGAACGCATAGATGGATATGGATCTAATCTTATTGTTTTGCAGGCACCTGTGGAGAGAATTATAAAAAAAATCATAATGAAACAGAGTTTCAGTTTTGCAAGATGTAAAGAGCTCTTTGGATGGGTGGTGGTGCCTGTAACACAATAGGAATGTATTTAATGGCTCTGAATGTACCTTGTAATTGGTTAAGATGGTACATTTTACATCCTGTGTATTTTAGCGCAATAAACATTTTTTTAATTAAAAAAAGGTAAACATAGCACAATGAGTTAGGGAAACTAGATATCATGTCATTTTGTTTTGCTATTAAGTTCGGGTATGATTAGGCAAGTTTTATTTAGAAATTCTAGTTATAAACATGAACATGTAATAGTTAAAATTTAATATTTGAATTTTCTATAAGTAAAAATTTAATGCACAGTAAGGCACTCAATTATCAAACAGGCCCAGAAGTCAGACTTTTTAACATTTCCTGCTATAATAGGAAGATCGGCATTTAGCAAAGATCTGGCAAAAGTACAAGTATGTGATATCTTTAAGGCCTTGGATCATATTCTATGTTAATCACAAATCTGCCCAACAAGTCAGCTTTAATTTCATTAATTTGACACCCCAAGCCTTGCTCCAAAAAGTGTTTCAGGAAGCTTATAAGGAGTATTTATGGCAAAAGAAAAAAATGAAGTAAAAAGACTCAGGACTAGAAGAATATAAATTAGACTGGCACGTCAAGACAAGAATGCAGTCTTAAATAGTTAACTAGTCATCCAGGATGATTGGCCTTGGGTTAACTGGAGGTCAAAGGAGATAGGTACCAGAGCGCAAGCAAATGCATCAAAGGCACCCTTGCAAAGTTTTGTACCTCTGCGTGTACTGGCCCCAGGTTGTAAGAAATGACAAAGTAAGGGCTTTGAGCCTGACTTCTTGTTCTGAATACAGGTCATCATTGTCCTTTAGGGCGTTCTGAAGTTTATATATATATATATATATATATATATATATATATATATATATATATACAAATATTAGGAGCAATTAGGAAGAAACCAATATGAACACATTTTTTTTTAAAAAAGATTTATTTATTTGAGAGAGAGAGAGAGAGAGCGAGCGTGGGGTGGGGGGGGGCAGAAGTAGAGGGAGAGAGAATCTCCAGCAGACGCCCTGCTGAGCACAGAGCCCACTCGGGCTCGATCTCACAACCCTGAGATCATGACTTAAGCCAAAATCAAGAGTCGGACACGGGATGCCTGAGTTGGCTCAGTTGGTTAAGCGTCTGCCTTCAGCTCAGGTCATGATTCCGGAGTCCCAGAATCAAGCCCCGCATCAGGCTCCCTGCTCAGCGGGGAATCTACTTCTGCCTCTGACCCTCCCCCCTCTCATGTTCTCTCTCTCAAATAAATAAATAAAATCTTAAAAAAAAAAAAAAAAGAGTTGGACACTTAACCAACTGAGCCACCCAGGCACCCTCAGTATGAACGAGTTCTTAGTTAATTAGAAATTTTGACTAAAAGGGGTTCCCTATTTCTCGAACATGCAGGAAAGCCTAACTTTGATTGTAAAAATGTTATTATTAAATTTATTATGCTTTTAACAATTTCACAGAACATGCCGTGGTTCCAGTTACATAATAGGGAATGCATCTTTTTCACTAATACACAGAGAAGCTTTAGCATGTGTTTATTTGTTTCTAAGTATTTTAATGATCAGTGATTAATAGACTGTATTGCATGGAGGTTGAGCAAAGCTGTATCTCTAATAATCAGGTAGAATTTTTTTTGTAATTAGGCTATTTTGATCTACCAGTTAAAACAAACTGGCTGTTCAAGAAGTAATTTGGGGCACCCAGCTGGCTCAGTCAGTAGAGCACATGACTCTTGATCTCGGGGTTGTGGGTGTGAGCCCCACTTTGGGTGTAGAGATTACTTAAAAAGAAAATCTTTAAAAAATTAGTTCAATGTTTATTGTGTAAAAATACTAAACTACTGTGTTATATAAACCTGAATTTTGATATTTAAATTGGGAGTATTAACGCCTTTTAGACATGTGGACATAAGGTGGTGCTACAGATCCAAAAAATTCTTCAGTCTCCAAAAATCAGAAAATAGAATACCGAAGCATCCTCTTGAAGTTTTTACATAAGGCCTAATTTTGAAAAACTCTTCTCTGCTGACTGTTAAACATCCAGAATAAAGTTTTGAAAGTCATTTTTATTGAAAAATTTTTTTTTAAATATGAAACATACTTTTTTGCAGATTATCTGGGTTTTGAGTACATTTCATTGGATGAAGTAGATTAATTTTTCTTCTGATTTTGCTCTATTTCTATTTGTTTTCTTAAAGAAGAATGTACAGATAGATATAGATCTATGTGTGAGGTTTCTTCAGTGTAAAACCAGAACTAAAACCGACATAGTATGAAAATGAAACTAGGAATTCTGGGATGTTTTCTAGTTAGCATGATTCAGGCACAGGATATTTAAACCCAACAGTTCAAGTATGATATGATTTAGTCACAGAGTTGCACTAAATAACAGGTAAACATACCCCGGGCCATTATGGATTTTTGGAGTATACATGAAAATGCTGAACTGATGGGAACCTAGCATGTCAGATACTACTTGAGGCGAAAATAAAACAACCTGCAGGGCAGATACGAAAACGGAATGAAGTCCCCCAAACAACATGCTCTGGGGTTTCAAACCACCACAACTTGCTCTCTTAGCTGGAGACTGAATTTGCAAACGCGGAAGAAAATTCTTCACAGGCTAGTGTGTGGCAGGAGAACTCAAAACTTACGTGCTCCAGTTTTTTTGGAAATAAGTGTCTGTAATTTTTCTAGAATGGCTTCTAGAACGCCTCAAAAAAACGAGTTGCCTGGTAGTGTCTAGCTAACAGCTAAATAATTTACTGAGGAGGCATTAGACTTAAACAGTGGTGTAGTGCTGGTCCGTGCAGAAGTGGGAAGAGATAGGGGCGCCTGGGTGGCTCAGTGGGTTAAGCGACTGCCTTCGGCTCAGGTCATGATCCTGGAGTCCCGGGATCGGGTCCCTCATCGGGCTCCCTGCTCAGTGGGGAGCCTGCTTCTCTCTCTCCCGCTCCCCCTGCTTGTGTTCCTGCTCTCGCTATCTCTTTCTCTGTCAAATAAATAAATAAAATCTTAAAAAAAAAAAAAAAAGAAGTGGGAAGAGATAGGCCAAAACAATGTGAGTTAATTTTAACGCTGGGAATTAAATTTTTTCTTACAGCTTCTGAAGATCACGGTACTTCTTGAAGCCGTCAGGAGGAAGCTTCCTTATTAAGTTCCACTGAAGTGACCTGAAATAAATGTAAGTTGCGGTTCTTAAAGTGTTTTTTTCTTTACTTTTATACTACAACAGTGTAAATAATTATAAGCTTCATTTACTTTAGCACCAGCCTTCAGGAGACATTTTATTTCATGATGTTACCCTCGTATCCATAGTACCATTTGAACTAGGTCTAACTGTTAGTTTTGTATTATTACAGATATTTATCTTTTCTTAAATTTAGGTTACAACATTGTCATTCTAACAAAACACAAAAGTAATGAAACTGGGAAAACAGTTGTCAGTTGCATTTTCCTTTCCTCTTTTTATTTAACAGACACTAGAAAGCATCTCGTTTTTGAAGTGGCAGTAAAAACAGTATGTTCTGTTTAAAGCACATTCAAGAACTTAAGTAACTTTATATTCTTCAATATTGCATTGCTCACATCCCACTACCTTTACTTCCTTTTAAAATTTTTTATGAAGGCAACTGTCAAATGGTAAGTACAACTGAACCGTCTTTATTCAATGTGATTTCATTTCAATTTCTAGTAAATTGTATAGATTCACTTGAATCACAATTTGATATGTAGCTTGCCGCAAACCAGGTCCACATAATTGTGGTTGTACTGGGAAGGATTTAAACCTTTAATTTTTTAAAGAAAAGCAATGTGAGGTAGTAGGAAAAGAAAATTAAAGAAGCAAAAAACCAAACCAAACAGAACACCCCCCAAACCATTGCAGTTGGAGTCTCTTGCATGAACCATACATAATCTTTCCTTGTCAGTCTCTTTAACTGTGAAAGCATCTATTTGTACTAAATGACCTGTAATAATATAATGCAGTTGTTACTGTCTTTATATAATACGATGGAGCAGATGCTCCTTGTTAAGTGAACAATAGACTGCATTGTGTGCAGGTTGTCCGCTGTGGGATAAACCTTTGGAGATGCTTGATAGCCAAAAAGGACTCAGGTTATGACAACATCATACAGTAGGCATTACCAGTGTTAGTTGTTATGTTGGTTTGGACCAGTGTTGCTTAAACTTGATAATCAAATGAAGACTTCTTAAGGCAAAATAGTTTCTCAGACTCCTCAGGACACAGTTTTGGAATCTAATTTGAGAAATGCTATTCTAGGGTTTAGGAGACCATGTATTCTCAATGGGTATGTTATTGCTCCGAGGTGTGAAAACCGGTTCTTAAGGAGGGAAAAAACATCTTACCTTTTTAAATGGATGAAGAACAGGTATACATAAACAGAGATACAGTATATGTGTTCTATTAAAATTTCACAGGAGGGGACAAATAGGAAAAAATGTCTGAAAGGGCTTGGGGGGGGGCAGTAATGAAAAGAAAAAAAATTTAAGAAACACTGTTCTGGACTATGCATAGCAGTCACTTAGTGGTTTTTAATGAATGAATGCCAAAGGCTGATTAACTACGAACTCTCTCTTGAAATCTTTCTTAGCTGCCAGGCGATCACTAAATGTTCTTTCATTCCTTATGTTAGCTAATTGAGAATTCCTGTTCTACTCATCATTCCTCCTTGGCTTGGATCTTCAATTCTGCTTTACATCATGTACTACATGTTTGTGTTGTATAAAAATGAACAGTTGAATATTTGAGTTTGATTTAAAAATATGGATTAAGCTTAGTGTGTTTTCAAAAATGTGTTCATTCATTCATTTTCTCAACATATGTTGAATTCCAGTTGCACTTTGGAAGAAAAGGATAATGTCACTGCTCTTAAGAAGCTTATACTCTATTTGGGTGACAAAGAACATAGTTTGTCTATAAATAGAGAGTTTTCTTTGGACCATGACTTCAGTTTTATAGCCCAGGGCTGAAAAGGCCATCATCTTGTTTTATTTTTATTTTATTTATTTTCTTTTGACTTCAATTAAAAAACACTGTTTAGAGCTTATTATGTTCCATTAGGAACTTTGGAGGATATATAGAAAAGCCAAGTTGTAGGTCCCCATTGAGCTTATGGCACTTCCCTTTTTCTGGTAGAGAAGATTAGGACCCTAATCACTATAGCACAAGGAAGAATGTTTGATGAGCTTCAAAGAGACACAAGTGGGGTTCTATGAGAGAATCCAAGAGGAAGAGGCTAATTGCACCTGAGTGGGAAGGTTACTCTGGAGGGAAGGAAAGCTCATTTAAGGATTCCTAAGTAATGTTTCTTAGAAAGTTGGTTTTTTTATTGATAGTGCCTAGGATTTATAGGCTACTTCTTTCCAAATATTTTAACAAATAGCATTCTCCATATTTTCATAATACCCTGTTGAAATGGAAAAAGGTAGGTGGTATTATTCTCACTGAATAGGACAAGCCAAAAAACTTTTTAATACGATAAATTCTTGTGTTTTAAAGTGTAATATTCCAAGTCTGACTCTTTACAAAGTGGTGTGTGTATGCGAAAGAGAGAAACTAACCTAGTTTAATTATTATTGTCAAGGCTAGCCACAGTTTTGATAAAGTTCTTACAATCAGATTATGTAGTTTAGTGATTGAATTCTAGGATTTTATAGTCAGCCCTCACACAGTCAAAACTAATGTTTAGGAAGCCAGAACAATGCATAAATAATCATATTTATTTGTTTGTCTCTTTTGTTCAATTGCGTTTATGTGAAATGTCTTAAAAATCCCAACTTCAATACATATTACTTGGATTATTGGTTTCTTTGATACTTATATATGATTTAGTCCATTTCTGACATTTCCCTATGAGAGTTCCAATTCAAAATATGGAACGAGCTCAGTAATAAAATTTGATATTTACTCTTCTAATGTATTTGCTGTAAAGCCCACAATTCCTTTTCTCTATGGAATTGAACGAAGACTGGGGCGAGGTGTGATGTTGAGTCGGAGTTCTGCAGAGTAAAGTAGAAATGGACAACCTGAATCAAGCTGCTCAACCCAAAGCACAAGAAATTACTATTTTTTTTTAATAAAGTGTTACAGACACAAACTCCTGAGCTTTATTTCTCCATCTCCAAATTCCTGTTGAGAATTTCTACTGACTGACCTGTTAACTTCAAGTTGAAAAAGGCATCTAAAATTGGAGTCCTAATCTTTCCCACTTACTGTCACCCAGTCTCCTCATTCTCCCACCGCTCTATTACTCAGGATGGAAACTCTGAAGTCATCTTGGACCCTTCCTTCTCTCTTGCTTTCCTATAGACCATCTTCACGAGGAGCTGTCCCATCCCAGTTTCTATACCAAGGCTTGAAAACTGGTGGCTCACAGGAGTGCACGCACTTCTTTATAAATATATGTACGAATGGTTGTACTAATGGCTGTATGAATGTATGTATGAATGTACTGAGCCAGAACAGTTTTTTACTTTAATTTGAATCCGAGTACCTTTGGGTATTCTTTCGGGGCATGCATCTTCTGGTTAGTATTGCCTATCTTCTTCCATCCTTCCAGTTCTGTTCCTCTCTTCCTTTCTTATGCAAAGTTTGGCTAAGTTGTAGAAGAACGGATTCAATTCTTACTTTTAGGAAAGTGAAAAATGAGATTGGCAGCATCAGGGTATTCTTTGACTCATTTTCTGATAATTTGATACAAACAGTGGGGGTGATAAATGTTTCTCTTTGAAAATAGAATGAAATCATCTCAAGTTTTATACCAAGCAGGTCAAGTCATGATTTAAATCATGGAAACTCTCCACAGAACCTCAGATTATTTTTTTATTCTAGTAAAATATTATTATTGTTTTCTAGTAAGACTAATCACTATGAAAAAGAGCTCTGGTGACTTGAGGATAGGATAGAATGCTAGCCTTAGTCCGGGTGGGACTGTCACCTCCTTTGGAAAACAAGTCTTTGTGGTTTAACCTGCTTGATGTTCTTAGCTCATTGCCAATTTGGATAAGTTCTTTAGGTCTTACTTACTCAGTTGAGTAAACCCACCCAGATTTTGTTAATTTAATGCCACCACTGTCTACAGGAACTCTGAGCTCTAGCTCTCTCTGCCTCTTATAGTTCAAGCATATGAGCTGCTCTGTTATGTGGTTTGGGTTGGCAAAGGCAGGACTTATTTGTAAACTTAAGAATTACTCCTATTTTGTCTTCATATACTCAAAAGTCAGAGCCATACAGCACTAAAACATCTGGATGAAACAAAAAACTCAGCAAAAACATTGGATTAAAGTATCTACCCTCCCCTTATTTCTTTTGAAAAGTTTCAAACAAATGTGTGTGACTGTGTTGCTAAAGTTTGCTGAATTCAAATTAGTACTGGATCAACAAACCACTTATTATGAGGATAATTTTCTTCTACATACATAAGTTTGAGTTACTCGTGGGGGGAAAAAAACAACATCAACATCTCTGTGCCAAATGTGATTCAGAAGAGTTAGATTTTAAATATGAATTCATAAAAATGAATATGTTATCCAATTTATTTCACTTGTTTTCTTTTTTTATTTATAGATAAGAGTGTTTCCAACAAAGTCTAAAAGAGCTTTCAATAAATGTCAGTTCTTGTAATAAGAAAACTCTATATAATAGTTTAGCTGGCAGCCTTTTTTCTTTAGTAGCATGTAAATGATGACATCTTTTGTTTAGATAAAATATGATACTAAATACTAAATAAGATTATTATGAAGGTCTAAATAAGTTACATATCTAAATACTCCATAGGTTTATTATGAAGGACTAAATAAATGAATATATAGAATAATTTAGAGTGGGGCCTAACATTTAATAAATGTAAAATAAATAGCAGCAATCATTATAATTGACCGAGAGCAATGACATCATCTTTGAATAAAAATGCATTAATAATGACAAGGCCTTAATTATGATACAATTTTACAGGTGCTATTCTGGCTGTCAGGATGAAGCCATTCTTTTCTACTTACATTACAGTCACATTTGAAGAAACTGATGGAACAGCTCGTAAATTGGTCTCATCACAGTCAACCTCTAAACCTCGGCAAAGACATTGCATGGGCACAGAACCGACCACTGAATAAGGAGGAAGTTGTAAGGAATGGGGATAGTGAGGGACCAGGAAGAGGAGGGTAATGAAAAGAAAGAAATGAAAAGCTATGAGAAAATTATTTAGTACAAAAGTGTTTTACCTAAGCAATATGGGCAATTAAGGTTACAAAGTTTGCTTTTAATTTAATGTTAAAATGATGCTACAACATTAAGATAAGAAAACAGACACATTTACCAGCCCATGCATTTCTGTAAATAGCTGACTGCTCTTCTCTATTTACTGCAAAATGAATGAAGTCATCTGCTTTTACTCACCCGAGGAGAGTGGTTATGTCCAGGGGTGACATGATAGTGTGTGATGGGCTTTAATGTCCACATTAAAGCTGCTACTTAAGAATAAAGTATTTATTAATAGCATAATCAAACCCTTAATGGAAGACTAAGTCATTTTTAACTAGTGAGAAAGAGGACTAAACATGAACTTATAGTGTTGGTAGAATTCTTTTTTTTTTTTCTTCTGGAAAATTCAGGAGTTCTTTAAAGGATTATTTTTAAATGATCTTCTTTTGGCTTATGTAGGGATGTAAGGATGTCTAAAATGTCATTTATGGGAGTGAACTTTTTTTATGCATAGCCAGCCATTCTATTCTCCCTGCTAGTGTCAGGAAGAGGGAGAGTTGGATGTATGACTTTGGCCATCTTGTGGGCCTGCAGTCATAGTCTTAAAGATGTGATCCCATAGTTCTAAAGTCTACTAGAGACTTGCAGTGATGTGTTCATCTAGCTCAATAGTAGAATAGGATTGTTAGTCAGTTTAATAGAGTCTGATTCCTGCCTATGTGGGGAATGATTGATTAACGAGAACCATGAGGAGTGCTTCCCCTCTACATTTACTTTGAAACCCTAACCCGTAGAGCAGAGGTTACAGACTCGTGTCTGCAGGGGACTGGTGAAATAGGTGTAGGCCTTGTCCAGATGTCCCAGTGGACCAGCTTCTCCTGTTGTCATGTTGGACGGGAATACATGTAGCCAAGTCAACAACTTTCTCGTAAGAAGCCAGAAATACAATGTTGTATAGATAATTACCTATTTAAAAAATGAGGATAGCCAACTCAAAATATTTTAAAACATCACAGAACAAACAAAACTTTCTATGAGAATTTTCTGCTTGTAGGCTTCCAGTTTTTGATCTTTTACAGTAAAGCTTCCAGAGAGCAGAAAAGTGTCTGAATGGCAAAGTAGAGATTTCTATGACAAAGCTGGTGGATGATTGTTAATGAGCACAGTTGGCTAGTAAATAGGAGACTTTGACCTAGTAAATATCCCTTTGCTCAGCTATGGGATGACAGGTGTTCTTCCTCTCCTCCCAAATAACTCTACCGCCTATTTTACAGGGTTATAAGAGATCAAAATCATAACTTAGGTTTTGTGTTTTCTGTAAACAGAGTCTCCGCCAAGGACTTTTAAACAGTTTTATGGTTGTAAGTAACCATTTTGGCTGTGGATCTCAGAAGCTGAAAACTGATTTTGTCTCCAAGTTATAAGCCACATCCAACATGAGTGTTGTGGGTTGGGAAGAATGTGGGTTGGGAAAGAGGGTGGAGGTTTTGAGAGTGAAACTAGGAAGGGTAAAAATGGAAGGAGTGAAATTAGCATTACTTCCAGCATGTTTTTTCCATTTATAGTGATGGAGTTAAGATAATTCATATATGTTGATTACAGGGTTACCTGTAATAGGGAAAAATGAAAAAAATAACACCTAAATATCCAACATCAAAAGAATGATTAAGCACATTATGACACTTAAAAATATATTATATAGTATATTCAAAAGGAGCTTGTAACAGCATGGATACCTGATTATGCTAAAATGCTAAATGAAAATATGATAAAAATGGTTTGTACAGGAAATTTCAACAATGTTAAAATAAAAAAGATGAATAATGTGCCAGCAGGTTAATGCTGGTAGCCTCTGAGTGGTGAAATTATGGTTGAGTAAACAAACAATTCTTTCTAAATCTTTGTACTTTCCATATCCCTCAAATTTGAACTCTAATACTATGTTAATGATAGATATATTTTCCATGATATTGTTCCTGAGAGGTGACTTTATAAATGTGAATTCCTCACATTCTTTCACCCAGCCAAAAATTATTATAAGCCATTCTTAGTTTAATTTCCAATAAATCCTTATAATAATCTGATTTAAATAAAGTGGTAAAATAGGAACTGTAAGTTTCACCCCCAAATTTTACACTACACTTTCCATTCTGTTTTATACTGCTTTTTTATTACCACCCTTCCTGAACTGTCTTTAAAGAACTCTAATTGAAAATTACATATTTGTTCTTTACCAAAAACTGATAAATTTTTTTTTTGATATATCATTTAATGTATAGCTCCATTCTTCCCATTAGTTATACTTAGGACACATTTCTCCCAGAGTTCAAGATTAGGCAAAAAGTTATCTCTCTTGCTGACTTGATCTATTTTTCCCCACCATTTGTTTGTTTTTGCTTTACAAGCCAGGCTATAAAACTTATGTAACCCATTATCTTCCTTCTTTAGCTTGATGACTACAAAATTCAGAACTAAGCTTTGGACACAGGTATTGAACTTTTCTCAGTGAGGATTTCCTTATATAATTTTTCTTCCCATTCCTTTCCCCATTCACTGTTGATTTTTTTGTCTTATATGTTATACTAATGGCTTAAGTCTGTTAGTAGCCATATTTTTATTGTAAATTGCCTAAAATCCAGTTGGGAATAAGGAGATATAAAAAGATTCAATTAAAATTTAAGAAATGAAAATAAAAGGCTATCCAATAAAACAAAAAAAATAATAACTATGTTTTGAGATAACATGGCATAATCCATTAATTTTTTTGCATTATATCAGCAGGTAAATTATACCTGCTACCTTTTTTCTTTCCCAAAAGGTTTTAGGGATCAAATAATTTGGTCTCTGTGAGAAAATGTGAGGCTGAGACAGATTGCTGAGTAGCCTGTGGGTTTACAGGATGGATGTATGCACCCTTAAACTGGGGACTGTTAGTAGCTTTTTATTAATCTCATTTGAATACTGAAGACAAAAAAAATATTAAACCTTTTTAAAAAAGCTGGACTTCACAATTTGTGATAGAACATAAAGGAAAAATTATTGTAAAGGGCCCCCCTCCCCCCCCACTATCTAACCAAGGACCAAATTATAACTCCAAGGCACAAATTTACATTTGCATAATTTATTAGAATAAACAAAATTTCTTTAAAAGGAGTTGTTTATGAGATCTTCCTGTTCTAAAATATCACAGTCAGTCCTGAGGTTATACCCTCCCACAGCCCCTCCCGTGTTTTTGGAAGTTTTCAGCATGTGACTAAGCATAGCAGGTTATAATTAATGAGGCTTTTTTGCAGTTCTAAAGTAGTTTAGACCCCAGAAGCTTTTTCACTTGCAAATATTAAAATGCAAACAGCTTCTCTGTTCTTCTGTTTCTACAATTTCTTTTGTATCAGAGTCTATAATGATGGTGAAAAAGGGACATAAGATAGCAACCCTGACTGATGGACATTAATTTTGTTCACAATATCTGGCATGATATATTGCTTTTATACTTAAGATCCCTGAGTCACTTTTAAATAAAATCCCCAAATTAAGGCTGCATGTCTAATAGAGTTTGCTGTTAGAAAACTATAGTTTATCATTTAAAAAATATGTTGAATCCAACTTTTAAAAACATGGTATCTTTTTATGAACTCATGGAAAAGGAGACTCAATCCTTCTGATTACTTACAGCATTTAGATGTTCGTGTCTCAAAGGGATATGGGGAAGTCATTCTGTAGTAATTGGTGAAATACTTGTCAAATTGAAAAGGCCATCCATTGTTGTCTCCTAAAATAAAAATCAGAGAGCAGAAAATTTCAAGAAAACAGAAATATTCTGATGTGTTGGGAAAAACAGTTCTTCCCTTTAAAAGAAACAAGAGATTCTCAGACCTAGTGAGATAAACATCATCTGGGAGCTTATTGACAAATGCAAATTTCTGGGTCCCCCACCTAGAGGTCCTGATTTTATAGGTCCAGATGGGTCCCCAAGTCTCCATTATGGGCACTGTAGGTGATTCTTCAGCAAGTAGTGTTTGAACCACATTTAAAGAAACAGTACTTTCTTAAGTATTGAAATACAACACACTGTTCCTAGCATATTAATTATGATTCCCTCAGTCTTCTTCTATCATTTAAACTGATGTTGGAGGTGTGTCGACATGGATAGACAGTCATGATTGTTAAAGAAAAGAAGAAAAAAATAACATGCCCAGCATGATTGCATTCCATTTTTTTTCTTTTTAAAAGGGCACTATGGTGTCACATGGGTGGTTTTAAGAGGAGTTCTCTTCTGAATGCTTACCATATTTTCTCATCTATATTTTCTGATTTTGATATTCAACTCCTGTATAATTTAAAAAAACCCACAAGAATAATAAATGTCTTTCTTTGGGGAGAAAAAAAGAAAATATTTTTTTTTCTCAAAATTACTTATGACCTTAGTTATTTTCAAACATAAGAGACAATGAAGCCAATCATGTGATAGAATGGACTATGAATGGGGGTGTAGGCACAACTTCTCTGGAGATCTTTGCAGATGGTACAAGCCTTTACCCTACTGGGGGAGTTTGAATGTGATCCTTTCCAGAGGTTCTAAAATTTTTTCAGAATGTTGCCAGGACTCTTTAAGGATGCATAAACATATGAGCAGATGATAAAAACTATAAAGTTTATCTTGTTTTTATAAACTAGTATTAAATCTAGCACTGATTTTTTTTTTTTTTTAAGATTTCACTTATTTATTTGAGAAAGAGTGACAGAGATAGAGAGAGCAGGAGTGGGGAGGAGAGGGAGAAGCAGGCTCCCCGCTGAGGAGAGAGCCTGACTTGGGGCTCGATCCCAGGACCCCGGAATCATGACCTGAGCTGAAGGCAGACACTTAACTGACTGAGCCACCCAGGTGCCCCAAATCTAGCATTGACTTTATAAATTATTTCTGCCATGGATGTGTAATTCAAATCTGAGGCTTAAATCCAGATATTACAACTTTGTACAGTTGCGTAGATTTGGTGACATGGTCTTGATCCATGTCTTGAACCATGGTTCCTCGGTTTACTACAACATCTCAAATTCAACATTTCTAAGATGCAATTCATTATATTTTTCCATATAATCTTGTTACTCCTAAATTCTCTGGATTGGTGAATGGTCCCCACAATCTATCAAACTGCCTGAAACTGAAAGGTTAAATTTCTGGGAATATGCTCATATCTGAAGAAATATAATTCATACGATTTCCCCCCTTCTCCAGGTTATTTTCTTATTTTATTTTTCCACACTCATTAACTCCTCCATGAAGATCATCTTTGGAAAAGGAAAGGTATAGTAACATAAATGCTATTTATACTCGTAAAATTGACTTCCTTTTGTAAAGAAATCTCATGAAAAGAAGAGATTATTTAAACATTGTATTTAAAATATTCTCCTTCTTTTAGCATGCTTCATTAGTTTTAAAACTTGTCTGTTACAGAAGACTTCAAAATAAAGGTAGCAAAGTAATAGAATGTGACCTCAATTCAGAGGGAGATAAGTGATGGATGGCCCTCAAGTTTACCAACCGCGTTGGTAAAACCGTTATTTTTATTTTTATTTTTCATTTGAATACAAATTTTATTTCACAAAAGACAACATGATTCCTCCAAAATAAAAATCAGGAACACCTTTAAAGCTTTCATTCCAACCAGGCAGACGCATCGTGCCTTCCTGTGCCACCACGCTCATCACGCATTCACGGCGGGCCCTCGCCTGTGGAGGGTTGGGCACCACGAGGCTGCCCGGGAACCTCCGGAGAAATGCACATGCTAAATCCATTTTCCAATCGAACTTTCCAGTGAATGTTGGCATTACCCGGGGGGATATGTGAGATATGTGTAAGACTGAAACGCCAAAGGATCAAAGTGGTTAGCCATCAGACATAGTCCAGTCCCCAGTGTTGATTAGGCAGGTCTGGAGGGGGATGACTGGGGTTCAGGGTGGCACTGGTAACTGGCCTGTCCACAAACTCCACAGTGCACAGCTCTGGGCCATTGTCGCCACAGGGTGCATGCCCCAGTTCCAGAAACTTGATGGTGTTTGGGGCCGATGTCACCAGGCTGTGCTGTGGCACAAATAGAGTCGTATGGAGGCCCCGCGCTGGCCATTATTGCCTGAGGTTAAAGCCATTCAGCAGGAGACCCCAGCTGGGCACCAGTAACTAGGTGGCCAGGAACAACATCCTAGAAATAGCAAATACCAGCCATCGAATACCCAGGAACCAGTTCAAGGTGCCTCCCCAGCCTTTGACATCATGAGGATGACTTCTCGGGCAGAGAAACAGGAAGAAGGGGAGGAAATTGGAGAGACTGAACTTGTACAGCCAGAGACTACAAGTTATTGAAACCATGGTGGATTTTGTGCAGTTTGCTCCTCCTCTGTTCTATACTGGGCTTAGAATGCTTTCGTGTTCTTTAGAAGTTGGTAACTCAAATCTATGTTTTCCAGACCTCGAGCAGCTAGGGTTCTTGTTATAGATATGTTTCTACCGTTTGGATGCACGCAAGTGAGACTGGACGTTTGTAGATACCCGTCTTGTGGGTCTCCAGCACGAGTTGGGGCAGTTACTGTAGCCTGCCTCACGGTTCAGTTTCACAGGTAAAGAGATGATTAGCAATACTAGTGACCAGCGGCAACAGTAGCAGATGCTTCTCGATCTTGAGCTTGCATGTGGTGATTTGTCTCCACTCTTAACTCCTGCTTCTATAGCCTTTACAATGATTCTATAAACACCTTCTTCTTTGTATGAAATCTCTTTTTTCTTAAGGGCTCCTCCCCAGACCCCAATCTGGAGTGGTTTCTGTTTCCTTCTCCCAGAAGAGGTTGTGGATAAAGACTCTCAAGGATGGAAACATTGGATTGATGATCTGACCTGGTTGGTTTTGAAGATAATGGCAATACTGTTACTATCAGAAAATAGGATGCTCAAAGGTTATGGCACACTGTGACAAAGGAGTTACTTAAATGATCATTTATGGCTTCCTTATGACACGCCTCTTAGAAGGCTACACTCTGGCAAAGAGGTTGTTATGATAAATCATTAGAATGAAAATGAGGAATTTCAAGGGTTATGGAATAAGATAGCTATGGAGATATCCTGGAGAGATTAAAGCAAGGAAATGATATGCCCGGGGTTTAACATTACCAGTTCGAAAAAGTTCAGAGAACCAGGGAGCTTCCATGACCACTCTAAGATAATCTTTTATCTCTTGTGGTCTCAGAGTTGATGTAACCTCCAATCAGATAGAATCTGATCCAATGGGTTACCAGGTTTATAGTATAAGCCTAATTCATGTGTAGTTATCTCTTTTAAGTGAACATGAGGACACTGGTTTGGAAGGAGACCCTGTGAACTGTGATGGGACATTTGAATGTGTTGAGCTGAATTTGAATACTCTAAATCCTTAGCCCAGGCAACCTCTCCTTCAGCAGAAGTAGCTCCCTTCCCCTGTCCCATGAGGTTGGCTGTAGTTTGTGGGAGACATGTGAGTTACTTTACTTGAGGTGAATAACTTATGAAGTCTCTCCAGACCCCACACTTTAAGCATTCTTCTTTGACCCCCAGCCTATTATAAGCACATCCCAGAAGCCAAGGACAAGTTGGACTTAGAAAGTGAAGATTGACATACCAAAAGATTTTGCTCTTTTAGATAAACAGAAACCCAAGGAAATTGTGCAGGAACAATTTCTGAGCGTGCTAGACCAGGAGGAGAGACTATAACTTGGATTGGGCAAAGCTCATTAATACAGGTTTCTGGATTCAGTGTGCTAGCTCAAGCAGTAGTTTGCCAGATTGTTGACTGAATCCAGACTCAATGTTGCCTGAGGCTAAATAAAGTTGAGAGGGTAATCCTAATGGGTACTGATTGAGTCACTGAAGGGGTAGATCACGAGGAACATGGCCATTGTGTTGTAGAGCTGCAATGGACCTGTGGTGGATACTGTAGATTGACTTGCTCAACCTCCATTCAATTCCCCCTTCATTGGTGTGTTCCTGGAAAGCAGAGACTGAAAAGCTTACAATAACATCTCTCATCTCCTTCACGGCCAGGATGGGGTGCACTCACAGATATTTCGGCTGCTAGAAGAGAGGTAGAGATCATTTTCCTGCTGGTATGTCTAAAACAGAGACACCATGTTAAGAGGCAATCACGGCAGTGGCAGGGCAATTTGGGTACCAGCAACTTTGTGGGTGCGAAGAGGCAGTTGTGTTAGTGGTAAGGGCGGCAGGATCAGCAGTGGTGGTGGTAGCCACTGTCTCAGTCTCTGGATTGCAGCTATGTTGGTGCGCTATTGGATTCAATGGCACCAAGGGGAGCCTTGCGGACGCCCAGTCCCAGCCAGACTGGGAATTTTGTAAGTATCTGATTTCTGCTTAACATACCTAGAATGGGTTCTGTTTTATGCATTAAAACCCTGATAGATACAGAGACCCTTTGAATTATTGGATTAAAATATGGTTTAAGTGTGATTGGACATTTACAGCATTTTGGGAGCTCAAGTGGAATCTCAAGAGTAAGAACAAAGCAGTGCATTTTTTCTGAAACTGAGTTTCAGTGTAGTTTAGTTTTGTGGTCTTGCTACAGAAATGATGACACTTTTCAACATTTTTCTGCATCTCCCATGTGGGTTCTGGGGACAGGGTCAGGAGCCTTACAAAATGTTCTACTCTTCTGGGCTCCAGAATTATCTATTTGTATTGCTTCTTGGCCTTTTGGCTAAGATCGAGTGCAGAATTTTCTATTTGTTTCCTTGGCTGTCAGGTTTTGGTTTATGGCATTGGCTTGTCCCCCTTTCCTGGTTTGGTCGTGTTTGTTGGCTTTTTGGCAAGTTTTTATTTTTAAAAACTTGGTTCATATCTTTAGATATAAGAAAGGAGAATTTTGTGAGAGATTTTGATTCCCCCATTTTATTTTATTAAAAAAAATTTTTTTATATTTTATTTATTTATTTGTCAGAGAGAGAGAGATACACAGAGAGAGAAAGCACAAGCAGGGGCAGAGGGCAGAGAGAGAAACAGGCTCCCCGCTGAGCAAGGAGCCCGATGTGGGACTCGATCTCAGGACCCTGGGATCATGACCTGAGCCGAAGGCAGATGCATAACCAACTGAGTCACCCAGGCGTCCCTTGATTCCCCCATTTTAGCAGAGAAATTGAATATTAGCACTTAGCACTGAGAAAACTTAGCAAATACCTACTACACTCTAGTAGGTACTTTATTTTGTCCACATAACTCTATCTGATCATTATTGTCATCTCCATTTACAGGTGGAAAAACTGCTTCTAAGAAGTTTAAGTGAAACAGATTACTAAAAATTACTAAAGAGTTAAAATAATAGAATTATTTTCACATTCTAAGTCAAATACATGATTTATCAGTTGATAGTCTACCTACAGAATTCCAACTTTTGCGTGATGTTGGCTTTAAATATCTAGTTATTACTGTTTACTACCTATTTTTCTGTTGTCTGTTTCATTTCCATTATTGAGGCTCTTACATCAGAATTGCGTGAGCTATACAAAAATTCATTAAAATAACAACCAGAAGTAGTTATTAACTGAAATTTACGTTCATTGCTTTGTTACTTACGGAATAAATCATTAAAATATTACTAAAAATTAATTTAAAAAACAAATTAATTTTCATATTTATGTTATGATTTTTTATATATTTATAAATGTTATAAATAAAACAAGTAAGATAAGTCATTTGGCTCTGGCTATGTTGAGGCATTAATTATTTTTATAAGCAAGTTTGTTGTGTATCTACAGAGCAAGGGAGGAAGTGGTTTGCAAAGGTCTGAAGAATTTCTCCTTGCAGGCTGCCAGTGCCTTGTTGGCTTTGTAGGAGGGGAATGTACACACCCTATGTTCATGTTCATGTTCTGAGACATCCACCCAGACCTCAGAAAACAGCAATGGAAATCAGGTGAGGTGACAGCATTCCAGAACACAGGGCTGTTGCTGTGGTTAGTGTTTCACAGCTGCTAGGAAATTTATGAGATTAAGGGGTTGGGTCAGTGCCAGTAGATGTTGATTTTCCTTCACTCTGGTTCTTAGCAGGCCCTGTATTGAACTTAACTTTTACAAATGAACTATTTCAATGTGCTGCATTTTTACCATTAACTTACAGTGCAGTGCTTAAAATCACGGGTTTGGGGCCTTGTGCTAATCCTTTGTCCCTCACCATTGCTCTGTAATTTAAGGGGTTCACTGTATATGGCCTTGGTTGCAACATTTAGGTCCAACAAATTCAGACAGTGTAGTTATTTATGCTGCTTCTCTTTTCTTTTTCTTTTGTTAAAGATTTATTTATTTGGGGTGCCTGGGTGGCTCAGTGGTTAAGCATCTGCCTTCAGCTCAGGTCATGATCCCAGGGTCCTGGGATCAAGCCCTGCATCGGGCTCCCTGCTCAGTGGGGATCCTGCTTCTCCCTCTCCCACTCCCCCTGCTTGTGTTCTCTCTCCCGCTCACTCTCTCTCTTTCTTTCAAATAAATAAATAAAATCTCGGGGAAAAAAGATTTATTTATTTATTTTAGAGAGAGAGAGCAAGCGGGAGTAGGGGGATGGGGGCGGAGAAGGGCAGGGAGAGGAAGAGAGAACCTCAAGCAGACTGCCCTCTGAGCACGGAGCCCTAGGCAGGGCTCAATCCCAGGACCCTGAGATCATGACCTGAACTGACACCAAGAGTTGGGCATTTAACTGACTGAGCCACCCAGGAGCCCCCTCTTTTCTTTTTCTTAATCTATTCCTTTTCTCTCCCTTCCTACCTTATTGTACCTCAACACAACACACACACATAAAAAAAAGAGAGAGAGAAAAGAGGAGAAAAAGAGGTGATATCAGGATAGATGTGGGGAATTTTAGAACGCAGAAAGAAACGGGACAAACCTGCTTATACTTCCCCAAGATAGAACATACATTTTCCGGGGAGATCTCTTTTTCAACAGCAACATCTTCAAACACACAAGCTTTTTAGTAATTAGCTTTTACCTTCCCTTCTGTTTTCCCAAAGCATTTGCTTCTTCCCACCCATTACTTCCTCCCACCAGAAGGCAGGAACATAGAACCTAAGAATTGTAGCCCAAATTGCAAAGTTGGAAACTTAGCATTTTTAAGAAAACAGCTTTTGGTATATGTGTTTCTATATTTTAATTCCTTCATTTTTAAGGACGTCTGGGGCAGTGAGCAGAATGGTTTTTCATACTTGAGTAATGATCCCACTGAAGTTTTTTTTTTTTTTTAAAGATTTTATTTATTTATTTGACAGAGACACAGCGAGAGAGGGAACACAAGCAGGGGGAGTGGGAGAGGGAGAAGCAGGCTTCCCGCCGAGCAGGGAGCCCGATGTGGGGCTCGATCCCAGGACCCTGGGATCATGACCTGAGCTGAAGGCAGACGCTTAACGACTGAGCCACCCAGGCGCCCCGATCCCACTGAAGTTTGATTCTCCGATTTCTCTTGAGGTATCCTGAGGTAGTGTAATGAGTGCTGTCCTTAAATCACACTGTGGTAGGGACTATGGGTTCCTATGTGTCAATGTTGCTACGTGAGCAGCATTGAGGACAGATATATATGTTTACTAAAAAAGTGATTTTTCTAGCTAAAAAATGGTGTAATGATGCTAGTGTTAAAAAGGAGACAGCAGGCCCCAAATGGTGTCACTGGTACTAATCCCCACATCAGCAAACCGAGACTTAATACCTAACTTAACTGCAGTCTTAACTCCCCAGGAATGTGACCTTTAACCAGCCAACCTGAAATTTCTCGGTCAGCACTAGGAGGTAATCTGCTGATAACCCCCTTCGGTTTCTCTTAGGAGGGCAACCTTGCCGAAAACAATGCATTCTTTGTTAATAATTTCCTTTTTTTGGTTCCCTCTGCCTTTAGAAAACTTTTCTTTCTTTTTTTTTTAAAGATTTTATTTATTTATTTGAGAGAGAGAGAACATGAGCAGAGGAGAGGGGCAGAGGGAGAGGGAGAAGCAGACTCCATGCCGAGCAGGGAGCCCAATTCAGGACTTGATCCCAGGACTCTGGGATCATGACCTGAGCTGAAGGCAGACGCTTAACCGACTGAGCCACCCAGGTGCCCCTAGAAACCTTTCCTTTTCTATGGCTCAAAAGAGCTTCTTTCTACCTGTTAGCTTGGATGCTGCTCGATTCATGAATCATTAAATAAAGCCAATTTGATCAATTTATTCAGTTGAATATTTGTTAGCTAACACAGTGTGGATAAAAATTGATGACACAGACCAAGAAAAATCTGGTGTGCATGCTGCATGGACTCAGTAGATATTCGCTGAGTGAATGAATGAATGAACGAATGAATGAATGAATGAGGCTCTATCCTCAAACACACTTCAGAGAAAACCCAGTCTCTTCTTCTACAGTAAAATTTGGGAACTGGGGCACTTATCGAAAACACAGTTTTCCAGGATCTTCTACTGGACATTCTGATTTACGTGGTCAGTAGGGGGTCTAAGGATCTATATTTTTCATAGGTGTCCCAGCTGAGTCTTAGAGCAAGGTTTGGGAGAACTGCATTAGGAAATTCACCACAGTCAGCTAGAGCCCTTCCCACATGCAGTGGAACACAGCTAGATTTCGTAACAGAAAAATCCTGTCAATCAGAGGAAGCATATTTCTTTTCCTTCAGCAAAGTTGCTGACTGTTAATAACGAGTAGTCCAAGCACTTAAATAAGACTAATGCAAGTGGTCCCTCATTTAAGGGCACGTTGCTTATATCTTTCTTATTACACTTACTGTAATCTGCTTCATACTATGCTTATTTATATGTGTATTTTATCTCCTTATGAGAGTATAGTAGGAAATAATCTTATAAACGTAAGCATTTTTTATATACTTCAGTGACTACAGAGTACTTTTTAGCATATTTAAAATGTGGTATAGGAAATACTAAAACATTATTTCACTTGCACCAAGTATTTGTTATAATTTAGTTTTATGGAAAAGTGAATTACACATCAATTAGAATTCTGGACAAGGTACCTCTCCCACCCATGTTCTCAGATTCTCCTGGCACTGGTGTGGGGTGCGGGGCAGGGGTGGAGGATCAAGGGATGAGGTTTGGATGTGAATGGGAAAGGTCCAAGTTTCTTTGCTTTCTTCTTCTTTTTTTTTTTTTTTTTAAAGATTTTATTTATTTATTTGAGAGAGAGAGAATGAGAGACAGAGAGCACGAGAGGGAAGAGGGCAGAGGGAGAAGCAGACCCCCTGCTGAGCAGGGAGCCCGATGTGGGACTCGATCCCAGGACTCCAGGATCATGACCTGAGCCGAAAGCAGTCGCTTAACCAACTGAGCCACCCAGGCGCCCTGCTTTCTTCTTTTTTTTAAATATGTTTTTATTTATTTTAGGTAGACTCCATAGCCAACGTGGGGCTTGAACTCACGACCCTGAGATCAAGAGTCGCATGCCCCACTGACTGAGCCAGCCAGGCACGCCCCAGGTCCAAGTTTCTTGAATGCACTAATTTGCTATGGTGCTATATCACGCTTTCCTCAAATAGTTTCCTGGGTTTCTCCATGAGAAGAGAGCTCTGTGGTGAAATATGTTTGGAAATGCTGCGTCCTATATCTCCACTTAGGATTAATAATGCATGCTGGCAGGAGGAAAGGGGAAAGGCATTAAAGAAATATCTTGAATTTTGTTGAATTCTTGTTAAAGACGCCATACGTTTTGGAAAGTGTTTGCTTTTGCATTTGCATAAGAAAGAGTATGCCTAGATCACTGGTTTTCAAAACGTAGATCCAGGACCAGCAGCATCAGCATCACTTGGGGACTTGGAAGAAAAGCATATTCTTGAGCCACACTCCAGAGGCACTGAATCTGAAACCGGAGATGGGGCCGAGCCATGTAGGTTTTAACAAGCCTGATCTGCTGCCTGCTCAAGTTTGAAAACTGCTGCTGTGCACTGATTAATCACTTTCTAGGTGTTCTGAATACGGCAATAAAATTGTCTGTGCATCGGAAAGTGAATCATTTCAAAATGTTAATGAGTGTGGGGTGCCTGGGTGGCTCAGTCGTTAAGCGTCTGCCTTCGGCTCAGGTCATGATCCCAGGGTCCTGGGATCGAGCCCCACATCGGGCTCCTTGCTCCGCGGGAAGCCTGCTTCTCCCTCTCCCACTCCCCCTGCTTGTGCTCTCTCTCTTGCTGTGTCTCTCTCTGTCAAATAAATAAATAAAATCTTAAAAAAAAATGTTAACAAGTGTGGTACTCATCTGCTGTGTTTGTTAAACGCAGATTTCTGGGCTCCTGTACCACCTACAAGATCAGCATTTCAGGGGGTGGAGCTCAGAACTCTAGCGCCTCTCACCAGCCCTGGGGACAATGCTGCAGCTGGTTCTGAGACCTGGCTTCCCAAAAGTTCCCACGGATTTGCAGGAGCCACTCCTGGGTACTTTTGATATTTGGATTTTGAATAATCAAAAGTTAAGGGACTTGAGTCTCTGAGAGGAGGCCAGAACAAAGGAGGATATAAGGATGCTGCACTGAATGGTCTCCTCTTTTATTCAAACGAAGGCATATGTCCTATGGGTTACAGAGCATACCTGCTTATTGACTAATGAATGAATAATTTATAAAGTTTGGATTTAGGTAAAGTGGGGCATTCCTGATTCTTAAACATTTACTCAATTCTCAGCACCCGTTCTTGGGATATATGGAGAATCTTTTTCTCAGAAAGTAATGATCCCCAAAGTAAAGGAGCCCGGGGCCATTAGAATCAACCTTTGGACGCTGGCTGGTCAGGCAGAACAATTCTCCCAGCTAACTATGGGACGGTAGTAGTTTGCTGGAAAGAATGCGGTAGCCTCTTTGTAGGCTCTTAATACCTGTGGGGCAACGCTGAAGAAATTAAGGTGTGTGACGTTATCTTGGGCCTATTTTAAAGGAAATTAAGGCCATTAAAGAAACCGTCCTTTGTGGCCTCTCTAATAGGAAGTGCTCTGAGATGGAAGCCTTGGTGAAATTGACCCAAACATTGTTAAGCATTGTTGGATAAACAGTGAGGTTAAATTGAGGTTTGTCAGGATGCCTGGGTGGGCTCAGTCGGTTAAGCGTCTGCCATCGGCTCAGGTCATGATCCCAGGGTCCTGGGATTGAGTCCGCATCGGGCTCCTTGCTCAGCAGGGAATCTGCTTCTCCCTCTGCCTGCAACTCCCCCTGCTTGTGCTCTCTCTCTCTTTCTCTGACAAATAAATAAAATCTTAAAAAAAAAAGAAACTGAGGTTTGTCGAGCAAAGGGGAAAAAAAAAAGAGAGGGGCAAACCAAGAAACAGACTCTTGACTGTAGAGAACAAACTGATGATCACCAGACAGGAGGTGGGTGGGGGGAGGGGTGAAATAGGTGATGGGGATTCAGGAAGGCACTTGTCGCGATGAGCACCAGGTGTTGTATGGAAGTGTTGAATCACAGGTGTTGAATCCATACTACACTGTATATTAACTAACTGGAATTTAAATAAAAGCTTAAAAAAATAAACTGAGGTTTGTCTGTATAGAAAAGTCAAGGGTTCAGCTACCTAGGTAGTGTCAATGCTATTGTGAGAATAAGAGATCAAAAACCACGTATTTTTGAGCATACAATGCATGTTTGTGTATTAATACATACTCATGACCCATGTCACTTTTCCTCTTGCATTTTTAACCTTAAAAAAGGTAAGTCACCGGGCGCCTGGGTGGCTCAGTCGTTAAGCGTCTGCCTTTGGCTCAGGTCATGATCCCAGGGTCCTGGGATAGAGTCCCGCATCGGGCTCCCTGCTCCGTGGGAAGCCTGCTTCTCCCTCTGCCTCTCTCTCTCTCTATCTCTCATGAATAAATAAAGAAAATCTTAAAAAAAAAGGTAAGCCACCAACTTTAAATGGAATATTCTAAAGTGAGAAGAGCTAAGTTCTACATCAAACTGCCTGCCATTGCCATCATTCTGACAACTGGATAAAAAGCTGTATTTAGGAAATGAAGGGATATTTGATGTTCCAGAATTTTCAATTCAGGCTCAGTTACAAATTAAAGGAGTCCTTGAATATACTTCAAACATTCTTAACATCTTTTTAAAATTTAAAAATATATATCATCACCTTCACACTCGTAAATAAATACTGTGTATCTAATTCTCATAGGTTAGGAAGTGTCAAGCCAGTGACAGGAAAATATTTTGGGGTATGAGCAAAGTTTTTCTTCCCTTGAATTTTTTTGCATTCTCTGTCCTTTTTCCTACAGCAGGCAGCTAATTTTTTCCACTTTCATTGCCTTGGGGAAAGGATAAGCAGAAGCTTGCAGATAACAAAAGGAGTCAAATTCTTAGCATTTGATTTTCAAAGGCCTATATTTGAGCATTGAGATTTGGAAAAACAAAAAAGGAGGGCGGGCTTTGCTGTTCCTCCTCTGCACAAGATACCTGGACCAGAGAAGGAGAGAATGGAAGGGTCTTCTTGCCCTCCCTTTTCCCTAGGCAGCAGAATCTGGGAGAAACCAGAAACTCCTTACCTTCATTACATCTGCCAAGACCTTATTTCCAAATAAGGTCACATTCTGAGGTTGTAGGTGGACATAAACTTTTAGCAGATACTAGCCTACTGTGCCACTCAAAATGTATTAGAAGAGATTTCTCTTTCCCCTGTGGATTATAGAAATACTAACATGGAAACAGAATAACAAATGTCTTCATCCTTTTTCCTGTAGACATCCTTTTCCTCTGCTAAAGTGAGGAATGTTCAAAGAAAGAGTCTACAGAGGGACTCTGTAGAGGCACCCAGGCACCTGAGAGATCAGAGCTCGGGTCTTCATGGTAGAATAATTCAACTTGGATCCAGATGAGGTGGGTTGATGTGACTTCGACGGGGAGCCCTCTTTGTATGACCATCTGCTTATAATACAAAAGAAGGAATGCTAGCAAATTTCTAATCTGGAAATGCAGAGTTCTTTTTAAATAAGAATCTAGAGGTAGTGAATAAATGCCATAGCATCTGAGAATTTGATTCTACTTTAATATTTCATTTTTACTACTGAGTTAGCACTCAGTTTAAAATGGACATAAATGATTTCTCAGTGAAGGCCCTCACCTTTTTGTAATCCAATTCCCTCAGTATTTACCCAGATGTATTCTCCCAAGTATCTGAGAGTTTTAGCCAAAAAAGCAAAAGGTCCCACTTTTTTTGGTTTGTCATTCTTGCAACAAATACTGCTCTAATGATTCCTGAAGACTTTTTTTTTTCCTTTTTTGGGGGGGCTCTAGCCTTTTTGATTGCATCTGTGACAGTTCTGAGAAGAAAAATGGGTTAGTGATACATGGCAAAAACATACGTAAATTGTATGGGAATTATATCAAATGGTATAACTCAGGGGAAAAAATTGTTCATTTTCATGTTGAAGTTTATCAGTAAGGATCAAAGTTATAAAAATGGTGCAAATGATTTTGACAAATGTATGTCTATATATGTCTATAAATTCTGTATTGCCCAAATATTTTAGGAAGAAAGGGATTTTTTTTTTAAAGATTTTTTATTTATTTATTTGAGAGAGAGAGAACACATGAGAGGGGATAGGGTCAGAGGATGAAGCAGACTCCCTGCCGAGCAGGGAGCCCGATGCGGGACTCGATCCAGGGACTCCAGGATCATGACCTGAGCCGAAGGCAGTCGCTTAACCAACTGAGCCACCCAGGTGCCCCAAGAAAGGGATTTTTGTGCATGCAGTGGAAAACTTTAAATCTATTGCTTTTGTTTTCATTGTGTCCATGAAAAATATTCAGTGAGTAGATGTGTTATATTTTTTATACTGAGACATTTTATTTTATTTTTATATTCAGTAAACTATCCCATTATCGAGAAATTATTTTTTAAAAGAAAACTGGGAATTCAATAGCCAAATCAGAGTGCTTCTTTAAAATGCCTGTGATAATACAAAGGTTGTATTTTTTTTCCAAATATATTTAGTTCATATTCCAGTTCAATACATGCGGAATCAGTTTAATTTATTTAATGGTGTTTCATTTTTTTGGTGACTCTGCTAAATTTTATTACTACTATTTTGATTTGACTTACTTTTCCACTTTAATAATTATTATTGGTGTCAATGTTAAATAGCTTGGAGGTATTTTTTTGGATATATCTTAAAAATTCTAATTAAGGAAAAGTAGCCCCCTTCCATTACAAAACAATTTTTATTTGGCAATATACTGTTAAGTTGTAAATGATCCCTCTCAAATTGATTTTTAGGTGTGGGCTTTTCTTTAATTTATATGTTAAGATACTGTATTTTATGTGATTATAAATATATTTAATGCTGCTTATTCAAATATGCATGAGGTTTACATATTTTGAAAAGAACCAACTTTCTGACTTAATTTAATTAGCATTAAACAGAATATAAACTTGAATATCTTAAAAATGAACAGCCAGGGGAACACAAATTATCCAGATACTGTAAAATGAGAAGAAGGAAAAAAAAAAACAACCCATAGCTGGTGAAGGGAATTCAGTAATAAGATGCAAGAGAAATAACTGCATTTCATCATTTTTATCACCCGGGCCCTCTCAACTTCCCTTTCATGCTTGTCTTTTCCTCTATTCTTTTCTCTCTCAAACCAAGTCCATCACAATATCCATTCAGGGAAGTTGGTGGTAAAATTCTGTTATCCTTCCTGAGATGTCCCAGCCTACTCACCCATGGACAGCAACAGCATGTCAGCTGACCATGGTTGAGGTTTTGACCAGAGTTCAATTTTTTAAAAATATATTTCTAGATAGATGACTGCAACCAATGCAGTGTCAGGGTTTCTTACGGAAACAAACACATTTGATTATAATTATAATGGAGTTTGTTAGCAAGTGAGCATGCTGGCGTACCATATGGAACACTTGATTCTAGTTTATTTCTACTGATGCTACTATTTCACATGTATTCCTTATTTTCTGCTCACTTGGGTGTAGGTCAGTGGTTCTCAAAATATAGTGTGCATCAGAATGACTTGAAGAGCTTGCAGAAACATCGTTGAGCCACTGGCTGAGTTTCAGATTCAACTGGGCTGGTCCGGGGCCTGAGAACTTGCATTCTTAACAACTTTGTGGTTAATGCTGAGGGGTTTGGTCCAGAACTACACTGGGAGATTCGCTGGTCTAGATGAATTTCAGGAGAGATATATTTCTTTTCTTAAAGATTTTATTTATTTATTCATAAGAGACAGAGAGAGAGAGAGAGGCAGAGGGAGAAGCAGGCTCCCCGCTGAGCAGGGAGCCCGATGCGGGACTCGATCCCAGGACCCTGGGATCATGACCTGAGCCGAAGGCAGACGCTTAAACATCTGAGCCACCCAGGCACCTGAGAGATATATTTCTGACATAAGACCAGTAATAGTTTAACATAGTATTTGTTACATAGACATGTTTTCATAAGAAGAGATTATGATTTCACCCATATTTCCAAAACTGGATTTGAGGGTTTTCAAATGTTGGCAATGGTGAATAAAGGAGGTTTTAAAATAGCATACTCTTTTTGGTCTAATAAAAACATTTTAATATTAATTGCTTTTCAGATGTCACTTGTATTTTTAATAATTAGTATTTTTGATTAAACAAAATGCTGTTCATTTTCATATGCCAAGATTTAAGGTCTTTATATACATCTATAGCTAGAACTTGAGTTATTTCATCTGTGATCTGAATATTTTATTTTAATGAATGAATTCCCTGCTCATGTCAGAGGTCCTTAAGACAACAAATTAGCAAAACTTTCAGAAGAGGGGCACCTGGGTGGCTCAGTCGTTAAGTGTCTGCCTTGAGCTCAGGTCATGATCCCAGATTTCTGGGATCGAGCCCCACATCAGGCTCCCTGCTCAGCAACAAGCCTGCTTCTCCCTCTCCCGCTCCCCCTGCTTGTGTTCCCTCTCTCACTGTCTCTCTCTCTCTCTCTGTCAAATAAATACATAAAATCTTAAAAAACAAAACAAAACAAAAAAAACCTTTCAGAACAGATTGCTTATACTATTTTGACTCAACTTGCTTCACACTTCCCTTTATACATACAGACCAGGATTTCCCTGTTTTGAAGTCCAATCAAATATAAACAATTCCTGGGATCAAATTAAAAAGATGTAAACTCCAGAGTAACTACTGAATATAGGGGTCAATAATCTGATCTGCACAGATTGATTCCCTGATCTATCTATCTATTTTTCATCTATCTATCTATCTATCTATCTATCTAATCTATTTATAGATACCATACCATACTATAGATATAGATATATGTAATTCACTTAATTCTCACAACAAATTTATCATTCCAATCTCACAAATAAGGAAAATGGGACTGAGTCAAAAATGATTTGCCCAGGCAGGTAACAACAGATAGAAAGAGGTACTTCTAGGATCTGAGCCTGAACTTTCTGATGCCTGGTTGAGGAATCTTCCAACAATTCTGTTTCTATTTAAAGAGAAATCAAAGAAGATAAGGAAAAGTCGTTACTGTTGTGATTGTTTTTGTAAACTATTGACAATATAATAATTTTACATGAGTGAATTCGGAGTGCTAATTAGGGGAAATTGATTCCAACTCAGGATGAAATAGTTTTTTAGGAGATTTCTGTTTTAGTCAATGACAGGGATTAGGAATCTTTTTTGCCTTTTAAAAGCTATAAAACCTTTTGCAAAGGTTTGATGTTATGGACACTGTTTTCACTGAAAGTCTACATGTGCACAAATACACAGCATTTTATAGTTTCCAGGCAATTCACAGAACCCCCTGAAGATTTTCTTTCTTTTTTTTTTTTTTTTTTTAAGATTTTATTATTTATTTGACAGAGAGAGACACAGCGAGAGAGGGAACACAAGCAGGGGGAGTGGGAGAGGGAGAAGCAGGCTTCCCACCGAGCAGGGAGCCGGATGCGGGGCTTAATCCCAGGACCCTGGGACCATGACCTGAGCCGAAGGCAGATGCTTAACGACTGAGCCACCCAGGTGCACGCCCCTCCAAGATTTTCTTGAACCTCCGAGTCTACTTTCAATAAAATACAAGCCACTATTCTGGGATACAAAGCCCAAGGGTGCAGTAGGGGTAGTGGGTATCTATTGAGTGCCACATGGAAATTAAAAGCAACTGCTTGGCTTTTTTTTCTTTGGAGGTAAAGATATTAAAATCTTTTTAACAACCAGTTTATAAACTTAATGAGGTGAGAGAAATGATAATTAAAGTCTAATTTATGAATATTGTGATGGACTTGGTTTGAGAGAGAAAAGAATAGAGGAAAAGACAAGCATGAAAGGGAAGTTGAGAGAGAGTGAAAAAAGGGATGGGGACAGTTACGGGGGCAGAATGGAAGTGGGGAGACACATGGAAACGATAAGATGGAAGGAGAGAGAATGGCCCTCATATCCACAGAGAGTTGAATAAAGACTGGGAGGGAGAAAAAGTCAAAGAGGTGGAAAAAGAAGAAACCATGATGGGTGGATACATCTCTAACCTGATTTTTATTCCGATTGGTATTGTTTTCACAAGAGTTAAGCCCATGCTTGTCACCAGAACTCAAATTCTAAGTATAAAGAAATAGGCCTTAATATTTTCTCTGTTATATTCTCTCTATTAAAATTCACCAAGATAATCAGGATAACTAACATAATTAAGGTACAAATATACAAATCTACACAGTTTACCTCCCCCCCCCCAATAAACTATAATTACATTTTCAGGAGATGTGGGAAAACTTACCCACCTCCTGACTATCCCATAATCAATAGGATACACGCGCATCCACCAACCCACACACATGCACACACACATCTACTTGTATAAACATATAACTACAAAAGCAAGCATATGGAAAAATATAATTCCTTCAAATATGCTGTTTCAATAAGTAAATAGACAAACCATGGTTGTTCCTAGAGATATTTAAATTGTTTAACTAACAGGACTTCCTAAAGTCACCAGGTGGGGACTCTGAGTCACTGAGAGTTAATACCAATGCTTGTGGGAAAAGCAATGATAATAGCACCTGTGGTAGAATTTGCAGAAGAGGTTGCAGTCACTGCCCTCCCTCTGCCCAAGCCCCTGGCAGTGTGCCTTTACAGCCCCTCTTAGCAGGGGTAGGGGCCCATTTGACCCCTTGAAACAGGGCCGACCTTGTGACTCGTTTTGGCAAGGACGTGGGGCGAGTGCGCCATTTTTGAGCCTAGGAGTCAAGAGGCCTTGTACGCTTCCAGTTCACTCCTGGGTGCCATGTCTCTACTGCGAGAACAAGCTTGGCTTAACCTGCAGGAGGATCACTCTGGAACTGAGTCACTCTAGTTATCACAGGCATGACGACAAAGCTGATCCACAGATAACCGCAGATGCCTGAGAAAGTCCAACTGAGCTGAGTTGTTGACCCACCGAATGGCCAGCGAAATAGATGATTACTTCTTTTTTTTTTTTTAAAGATTTTATTTATTTATTTATTTATTTGAGAGAGAGAGAATGAGATAGAGCACGAGAGGGGGGAGGGTCAGAGGGAGAAGCAGACTCCCTGCCGAGCAGGGAGCCCGATGCGGGACTCGATCCAGGGACTCCAGGATCATGACCTGAGCTGAAGGCAGTCGCTTAACCAACTGAGCCCCCCAGGCGCCCAGATGATTACTTCTTATGTCACTAAGTTTGTAATAATAACAGCTCGCTGATACACAAGTTAACATTTACTGAATGCTAATTACATGTCAAGTACTGGGCTGAGCATCTTAGATACAGGATCTCACTGAATCTTTTGAAGACTGGGTGGTCACAGATACTTTTATTATTCTCATTTCACAGAGCAGAAAACAGCCATTTTTACCTTCTTCATAGCCAGAACTGAAGTCCAGATCTCCCGAGCCTGATCTCCACACTCTAATGTCATAGTGCCTCCATCTGAATTTGCTGGATGGTAAATCCTGAGAAACTTGAGTAACTGAGTATTATCACGGTGAGGATTGTTACTTTTGTTACTTGGTTTCTTTAAATTTAGCACTCAAGCAGGAGCTCCCAAGCTTTTTTTTTCGCTGAGAAACTACTTTTGGTGGCAAATTTCCTGTCCCACCAAGTTTTTTCCTGCTTCTGACCAACATTTCCATTGGTGGGAAGCCCTGAAGCCACTCCCTCTATCTGAACTGCTTGCAACTTGAGAGTGGCTGGCAGTGGGCAGAACACTGTTTTCTTTTCTTCTTCTTTTTTTTTAAAATTTGTTCAGTATTCAGGTATTTTAACAAGATAGAATATATATTTATATTACATATAAAAATTTATATTTATATATACGTATATCTAATATGTATTTATATATTATATTCACATATATATTTATATATATTTAAAAAATATTTTTAAAGAAGAAAACACATATGTATAGCCATCCAAATCAAAGGCAATTTTAGCTTAAGCTCACCAGTTTAGAAAGTGTGTTTTGAGTTAACCTCCACCACCTAGAGACAATGTTCCAAACATTGAAGTGTTAACTCCTTCAAAGTGGTGCCTTAAAAAGTCTCTAATACTTTAGGGAGTGAAGACATCAAGTCCTCCTCAGTGTATTATTTAGGCAGCACTTCAAATTGTCATGCATGTTTTTGTCCTCCAAAAATAGTACCTTGTTTCTCCATGAGTGAGAAATCTTATTATATTTACATTATTAACCAAAGCTCATTTTCCTAGTGAGTCAAATCCAGGCCACTGAAGTTCTTTTATACATTTGTGTTTTTGAGGTTTCAGAAATTTGAACAAAATTCTAACTGAAAGCCAAGTTTTCCAGATATTCTAGCTGGCCGGAAGCCCTACTTGTTGGCTTTATGAGATTATAAATAATGATTGTTGGTTAAGTAATAGGTAGGCTGGACTTAATTGTTTGTTCTTTTCTAGGAGGTCTCATTTGTCCTTCAGAACGGTAGTCAGCAAAAGATAAGAAAGGGCAATAGCTGTTAACACTTAACTAGCACCTGCTGTGTGCCTCTTTCTTCTAATCTCTTACATATAATCTTCCCAAATTCAAAGGGTCAATTTCCAAACCCTTTCCTAACATGAGAAAAAGGAAGCAAAAAGAGGCTAAAACACATTCGCAAGACTACATCATTGGTTATCGTTGTATCCAGGTTCAAACCCAGCAGTCTGGCTCCAGAGCCCATATTCTCAGTTTCTACACCCTTACCTGCAGAAGGGTAAGACGGTAAGACGCTTCTGCCGGTAAGAGGCTAACTGGACCGGTTTGCGGGATAAAAAACTATGTGCACAATCACCACTTTCCTGAAATATTGGCCGTGAGACTAACACATTGAAAAGAATGGATGCTTTAAGCTAATAAAAGAAATGGAAGATTTCCCTAAGTGACATCTATTTTGTATTTCAACTTAGTTTTCTCTTTCCCCTTTCCTCCTTACGAGATGTCTCAGCGACTTCACCTTCGCTGCATCCGCCCCGGGTCCTGCGGTGACTACGGGCAGGGGCTTCACTCACCGCAGTTGTCCTCATCTGCCTGGTTGCCACAGTCGTCCACTCCGTTGCAGTGAAGTAGCTGAGGCAGGCACTTGGTGATATTCCCACAGGGGAAATAGCCGAGGGAACACTTGACATCCTGCCCGCTCCCAGGAACCACTGATGAAGAATGAGGAGAGAAGGTTAATATAAAAACATTTCAAAAAGTGGTTTTCTCCCAGTATCCTAAAACAGGTACTCTCATTCTGGCAGGTACAGCTCTCTATATGGGAGCCCCACCTTGCTCACTAGCCCGAGGCCAACTCTTTTCCAAGAACCTCCGTGCTATTGGGACATTCTTTTCCATGTTCCCAGAAGATGCCAGGATTCTCCTTTCTTTGTCTTTTCTCATGTTGTTTCCCACGTGGAACGTCACAGATAACCATCCCCCTGTGGTTGGTTGAGGGAGCAGGGTTGGTGGGGGTGGTGGTGGCGTCCCCCCTGCTCCCGCAACCAATCCTTCTTTTTCTATGCAATGTCTGCCGTACTTTAGAGTTGAACTCAGTCCCTTTCTTCTCTTTCAAAAACCTCTCAGCCAATCATTTTAAAAATCAGGAATTTATTGAGTTCTCACTCAGAATCAAGGTTGATCTGGTACTAGAGGAAGAAGGCATAGAGACCATCAGGAAAGTACATGCACCTGTTCACTCACAGATTGGATAGCTCCGATGTGTGAGGCTTTGTGCAAGATTTTGTGCAAATGGCATTGGATGAAATAAAGTTCCTGCCCTTTTCAGATGGGCTTCTTTCACTTAGTAACATGCATTTAGGGGTCCTCTATATCTTTTTATGGCTTAATAACTAATTTCTTTTTGGTACTGAATAATATTCCATTGTCTGAATGTACCCACAGAAGGACATCTTGGTTGCACCCAAATTTTGGCAATTATGAATAAAGTTGCTATAAACATCCACATGCAGGTTTTTGTGTGGATATAAGTTAATTTTGCCACTTTAAAACCTCAGATTTATATAAACTTTAAAGATTACTGGAGACTCCAAATGTAATTCTGTTGCTTATTATCCTTATCAAGTTTGTACCTGTTTGGAACTTTCTTGAATATTGTCAATTATAAGAAATAAGATCAGAATAGTTTGAACTGTCAATAGCATTTATTTTGTAAAAATGTATTTGTAATCTGTCATCAAGACATGAAAAGAATAAAAGTGGCTATTTTCTTTATAAGATGCAGCAGGACATTTAATAACAGGGCAAGTGACATTTTTATAGAGAAGAAATCTAGCTATGTCAGGTTTTGACTGTACTTAGTTTTTCAGAGCACATCATTTGTTGAAGGAAATGGTTAAATCTATGTAATAATGAGCTATGTTGTAAATAGTACCTTCACTTGTGAAATTATTTTAAAATTATCAATATTTTTTCAACAAACTGATTAAAATGAAGTCAAAGGATTTGTGTACCACTGGATGTCACTGGTAGAACATCCTACATTTCAGAGACTTCAAGTGTACATAAAATAAGGTTAATCTGTGTTGATACTGACTTTTGATATCTTTATTAATTTCTTAAGAACAAAATTTAAAATTTAAGGGTTTCAGGGGTGCCTGGCTGGGTCAGTCGGTAGAGCATGAGACTCTTGATCTCAGGCTCATGTGTTCGAGCCCCACATTGGGTGTGCAGCTTACTTAAAAAAATAAAAATCAAGGGTTTCAGAAAAATTCTTTGATGAATTGTCAGCCTTCAGCCACAGTTACTGTTTGAAGATGTTTTAAGTAGACATACCTGCCTGTGTTTTCATGCTGCCGTTTTGAAAATTCTTCTGGAGTAACTTATTTTTATGGATATTATGCTCTTATGTCCTATCTTTTAAGTTTATCTTTAGAAGCAGATACAGCTCTTCAATGATTGTGCCATGAAATTAGTTCCACGTTTTTATAACATTATGATTCAAAGATATATTTAAAGTCTTAAATAGTGGTATTTTAAAAATAACTTTATTTTGAGATGGTATCAAACTTAAAGTTTCAAATATAGTATAAAGAATGATTCCCCCCCAAATCATTTGAGAATAAGTTCCTGATCAGATGCTCCATCACACCTAAAAACTTTGGTTGTGTTTTTTCTATAAGCAAGGACATTCTCCTACATAACCAAGCTAGAACCATCAAAATAAGAAATTAACATTGATGCCTTACTACCATTTCAACCTCAGAACCCATTCATGTTTCACATATTGCTCAAAAGTCCTTCATAGTAAAAGAATCTAGTTCATAATCCTTGCATTTAATTGTCACATTTCTTTAGTTTCCTTTGATCCGTAGTTTCTTAGTCTGTCTTTACCTTTTATGACCTCAACACTTTTGAAGATTGCAAGTTAAATATTTTGTAGAATGTCCCTAAATTTTGGTTGTATGATATTTCATCAAAATTAGATTTCGATTATGCACCTTTGGCAAGAAATTCACAGAAGTGATGTTCATTTCAGCCTGTTAGGTTATGCAAGATTTTGATTTGTCCCATTACTGATGATGATCATTTTGGTCACTTGGTTAGGGTGATGTCTCCAAAACTCCTCCACTATAAAGTTAGCTTTTGTAATTAATAAGCATTTTGTATAGGGGATTCCAATTCCCAGCCAACACCAGAAGATTCAGTCTGGTTTTTTCCCTTTACATAGCTCTAACTCCCTTCTCTGACAATGAGAAACTGCTTTCTGATATCCTTAATATAGTTATTATCTTGACAGATCCTCTTCCTGCATGGTTGCCCTCCTCACCCCCATTCAGTTCTGAGTCCTGGTAATGGGCATTTTTCCTATATGAGCACTCTCCTTGCCCTGTTAGAAACCTGATACATGGTACCAGACACCAGCTGCCTCCGTGGACACCTCCTCACCCCAGCTTGGCCCCAAAATTCCTCTCTGGGCTACCACAGCTCCTTTGTCTCGCTCAGCACAGAAGAATACCTTTCTCTGATCACCAAATAGCTTTAGGGCTTCATTGTTCAGAAACAGAATGATAGAGTAAGGGGACAGTACATGATGGTTATCGGATAATTTTGCAGTTGAAGGGGATCATATTATGCGACCCCAAAATATGCCACTTTGGCCCAAGTATTATTTTAAACTGAAGACAGTTAAAAACAAACAAACATAGGGAGGGCTCTCTGCCCTCCTCATCAGCCTGAAAGCAGGGCAAAAATTTCCCTTTGTGAAGGTGTCTTCTTCCACCTTCCATACAAGGAGGAGAACAACTCTTGTCACTGGAGATGGAAAGTTGGCACCAAGGTGAGTCTGCACAAACAAACCTTACTAAAATAACCCTTTTCTTCCCTCTTGGGACTAAAGTCTTAATAATAAACATTTTTTGGAGGCAAAGTTCCTAGTGGTTTATCATCAATGGAATAAAACTTATCTTTTACTTTTTGACAGACCTTGACATAAATGCACAAGCACTTACAATTGTGTCTAGGGAACTCATGAAAATGCCAGCTCAGGGAAATTATAACCCTTATTGTGAAACAACCTTAAATGTTAATATGGAACATTTTAATATGGTTGCTCTGAAGTCAATGCCTTAAGGGCATTTCTGTTCAGTTAAATTTAAAATAAAGCAGGTGAGTGTAATTGGTACATTTCATTAAAATGTTTATTGTGTTTCTGTTCAGCTATGACTCGTGTAAGCACTAAGGTAAGAGTGTCATTGGATTCTATAACTTATTTCCCGCATTTGAAATCCTTTTTACGACCTCTGGAAAATATGCAATATTCTATTTTCTTAGATAATTACAGCATCAAAAGTATAGAGGTAGTTTACTGAATACTTTGTTAGGAAGTAAAATAAACACGCGTGCACGCACATGCATGCACATGCACACACAAAGACAAACTTTCCCTACATTCAGTCCTTTTATTTTATTTTAATATTTTATTTTTTTAAAGATTTTATTAATTTATTTGAAAGAGAGAAAGGGAGAGTGAGAGGGAGAAGCAGACCCCCACTGAGCAGGGAGTCTGACATGGGGCTCAATCCCAGGACCTTGAGATCATGACCTGAGCTGAAGGCAGATGCTTAATCGACTGAGACACCCGGGTACCCCCAGTCCATTTATTTTAAAAGATAATTTCTATCTTAAATGATGACTGCCAATAACTATTTAAGATATATTTTTTAAAGATTTATTTATTTGTCAGAGAGAGGGAGAGCGAGCACGCGCATGCGCACAAACAGGGGGGAGTGGGAGGCAGAAGGAGAAGCAGGCTCCCCGCTGAGCAAGGAGCCCAGTGTGGGACTTGATCCCAAGTCCCCGGGATCATGACTTGATCATGATCAAGTCGGCCTAAGGCAGACGCTTAACTGACTGAGCCACCCAGGTGTCCCACTATTTAAGATATTTAAAAACAAAACAAAAATATCAGTCTCAGCAGAGGATTGTTAGATACATGGGGCAATTTCAGAACTATATATTCACATATGTACATTGAACAGTAGTCTGTATTGTTTGATCTTATTTATATAAAATAAAGGCTATAAAATACTAGTGTTTATAAAATGCTGATGTATTCACAACAAACCATCAACAGTGGTTGTCTTTGGGAAATGGGACCAGTAATTTCAGGAATAGGGGAGATTTTACTCTGCAGTTTATATCTTCAAGAAAATTTGGACTTGTTTTTTAAAAGCGAGTACTGCTTTAATAATAAAAAAATAATCTGAGGTTATTTACAAGCAGTTCAAATGTGTGAAAATTTGGTTTCTTAGCTATAGATTAAAAAAATCTCGTTTGTAAAAAAAAATCTCGTTTGTAATAGTAGTTAGCTCTCTTTAGACCTTTTGAAACAAGGTAGTATAAGGTCAGTGGGTCTCAAATAGGAATGAGTTTTCCTTGTACCCCAGGGATCAAATGGTAAAGTCTGGAGACATTTTTTATTGTCATGACTGGGGGGGGTGCTGCTAATAGGTAGAGTCCAGGGATGCTGGTAAACATCTCACAATGCATAGGAAGGCTCCCTCAAACAAAGATTTATCCGTCCTAATGACAGTAGTGCCCAGGTTGAAAAACCCAGGACTCGGCATTGTTGAAGAATCAATGGGAAAGCACTCCATGCCTGCAGACTACTAACACATGAGCTCAATTTCAGAACAGGCAATCGATTAATTAATACTCAGTGGCTACTCATCTTCTAGTAGAGACTTTCCAATAGATTTTAAGAGATTTTAGAAGTAGAGGGACATTACCAAACAGAGGGACCAGCGCAGCTGTTGTGTCTCTGGATTGCTGTTGTTTTGACAATTGGGAAAGCGGCTGCACCTTGTTATGCCCACTAATGCCAGGGAGGGCATTCATGGTAGTTAGAAAGAATAATTTCTTAGCTATAAGGATTATTAAACAATGGATTGGGTTACTAAGACGGTCTCTGGAGGTTCTGAAAAATTGGATAGATAATTTAAGTATATTTTGCCAAAAGTAAAAGAATCAGCCACAAAACATTTTCAGGCCTCTTGAACTAGTTCCATGAATCTATGAATAACAAAACAGATGTTTAAAAGGAAGTATTATTTGGGGCGCCTGGGTGGTTTAGTCGGTTAAGCGTCTGCCTTCAGCTCAGGTCATGATCCCGGGGTCCTGGGATCGAGCCCCGCATCGGGCTCCCTGCTCGGCGGGAAGCCTGCTTCTCCCTCTCCCACTCCCCCTGCTTGTGTTCCCTCTCTCGCTGTCTCCCTCTCTGTCAAATAAATAAATAAAATCTTAAAAAAAAAAAGGAGGTATTATTTAAAAGGACAGTTTAGACTTCAAATTTGAGCATTTGAGATGTGTGCACTCTGTACACACACAAAAAATCTTGAAAAAAATTCAATTGTCTATACCTCAATAAAGTTGAAAAAATAGCCAAAAAGAAAGTTCATTTGACCTGACAAAATCCAGGTACTCAACAGCTCTTAGTGATATTGCCTCAGCCCAGTTTCTCATTTTAAATATTTTATTATGATTTTTTTCATAACTTACACTGCTCCGGATAAATTAAACTTAGTTTCCCAGGAATTATGCCTTTCTCTAGGTGGAGAGGATTAAGAGCGCACTTATCGTGGGGCACCTGGGTGGCTCAGTCAGTTAAGCATGTGACTCTTGATTTCGGCTCAGGTCATGATCTCGAGGTCATGAGATTGAGGCTCTGTGCTGGGCGTGGAGCCTGCTTGGGTTTCCCTCTCTCCCTCTGCCCTTTCTCCTCGCCCCCCACACATGTGTGTTCTCTTTCTAAAAAAAAAAAAAAAAAATTACACTTGTCATGATGAGCACTGAGTAATATATAGAATTGTTGAATCATTATATTGTACACCTGACAGTAATATAACACTGTATGTTAATTACACTTGAATAAAAAATAAAATACCATTCTCCCACTAAAACAAACAAACCATGCTTCCAACAACAACAAAGAATTATGACTTTATCGTTGCCTCTCCCTATTCCAGTCTGACTTAAGGTCTCACACAGAACTGACCCAAGGACAGACTGTTTGCAGTCTCCAAATGTGTCATGCACATTGCTGTTTCCTACTGACAAAATGGCAGTAAATAGGCAGTGTGATTTCCTTATTTACCTGCCAATATCCTATACTTTCTTTAGGATTCACTTATCACCTTCCTCTGAAAGCTTCTATTTCTTCTCTAGGCTGGACTGTATACCTCTTCTCTGTTTTCTTAGCATCCTGTACATATCCCATTTCAACAGCCTCCTTTTGCACTATGTTGTAGTTGTTGTCCACATATGTCTCTTCTGTCAGCATTCTGGGGGCAGAGGGACTGTGTCTCAAATCATGGTCATATTCCTGTGCTTAGGTAGTATAAGATAGCAATCAATACTTATGAATGAATGAATGCATAAGTGAATGAATGAGAATGAGTGATATGTGGTGAATTGAATTAACTGGAGATGGACTGAATTTTCATTAGCATTATCTACTCATTCTCACCAGCTTAATAGTTCATGCCCTATTTCACTCATATCCTCCCTATATCATTAGCCTAGGAGTACATGCCGTTAAAAATAACTTCCCATATGGAGGGGGGAAAGATGGCGGAGGAATAGGGGACCCTATTTCAACTGGTCCCCGGAATTGAGCTGGATATCTACCAGACCACTCTGAGCACCCACGAAACCAGCCTGAGATGTAAGAAGATCTGGATCTCTACAAACAGAATATCGCAGGCGGTTGGTTTTGAGGTACGAAGTGGAGAGCCATGATCCTGCGGGCAGATATCGGAGGATAAACGGCAGTGGGAGGGACCCTGGCCGTGGGGATCCTACACTGCTGGTGAGCGACAGCCTCGCGCGCTGCGGACGGGGCACAGACTCGTAGACCAGTGGCGTCAGGAAAGGACTTTAGGGCAGTCCCTGGGGTGGAAACCCGGAGCCCCGGAATCGCACCTGCGAACTGCAGCCCCCAGGGTGGAAATCAGAGCTGTGGGGTCACGCGGGCAAACTGGGAGCGGCTAGTGGTTTTAGAAGCACAAAGGGCAGAGACGTGCCCTGACCTGGAGGCAGGACTGGGGAGCGCTGCGGAGGGGCGCACAACCCAGGCTGCCGCAGTTTATAGCAGCACGGACAGAAACGGAGACGGTGTGGCCTGGAGAGCTCACTGAAGAACAGACTGTGATCTCTCTGCTCTGAGGCAGAGGGTTGGGAACGGTCTCTTCTGCTCTGACTTGTGGAAAAGACGTGGAAAGCCACCAGGGAAAGGCGCCAGAGAACAAAAGCCCCCAAAACTGATTCCCGCTGAGCCCATCCCCCACCACAGGGGCGCAGGGCAACTCTGCCCAAACAGGGTTGCCTGAGTCACAGCACGGCAGGCCCCTCCCCCAGAAGACAGGCTGGGAAAACAAGAGGCCAGCAACCCTAAGGTCCCAAGAAAACAGGTGCATCTTGCTTGGGTTCTGGTCAATAATTTCGACTCTATACATTCCCTCAAACACCCATAAACAGAATGATTAGGAGGAGGAGCCCCCAAAACAGAAAAGACTCAGAGATTATGACTTATGCTGCAGATTTGCAAATGGATGCAGATATAACCAAGATGTCGGAGAAGGAATTCAGGCTAGCAATTATGAAGACAATGGTTAGAATGGAGAAATCAATTAATGGCAACATAGAGTCTCTAAGGGCAGAAATAAAAGGTGAATTGGCAGAATTTAAAAATGCTATCAGTGAGATCCAATCTAATCTAGATAATCTAACAGCCAGGGTAACTGAGGCAGAAGAGAGAATAAGCGACATGGAAGACAATATAATAGATAAAAAGGGAAAAGAGGAGGCCAGGGAAAAACAACTCAGAATCCATAAAAATAGAATCAGAGAAATAAGTGACACCATGAAGCGTTCCAATGTCAGAATCATTGGAATCCTGGAGGGAGTGGAGAAAGAGAGAGGGCTAGAAGATGGATTTCAGCAAATCGTAGCTGAGAACTTCCCTAATCTGGGGAATGAAACAAACATTCGCATCCTAGAGGCAGACGGGGCCCCTCCCAAGGTCAAGGAAAACAGGCCAACACCCTGGCATGTAATAGTAAAACTTGCAAATCTTAGAACCAAGGAAACCATCTTAAGGGCAGTTAGGGGGAAGAGATTCCGTACGTACAGAGGGAGGAACATCAGAATAACATCAGACCTATCCACAGAGACCTGGCAAGCCAGAAAGGCCTGGCAAGACATATTCAGGGTACTAAATGAGAAGAACATGCAGCCAAGAATACTTTATCCGGCAAGGCTTTCATTTAGAATGGATGGAGAGATGCAGACCTTCCACGACCGGCAGAAGTTGAAAGAATATGTGACCACTAAGCCGGCCCTGCAAGAAATATTAAGGGGGGTTCTATAAAAGGAGAAAGACCCCAAGAGTGATCTACAACAGAAATTTACAGGGACAATCTATAAAAACAACGTCTTCACAGGCAACATGATGACAATTAATTCATATCTTTCAATAATCACTCTCAACGTGAATGGCCTAAATGCTCCCATAAAACAGCACAGGGTTGCAGATTGGATAAAAGGACAGGACCCATCCATATGCTGTCTACAAGAGACTCATTATGAACCTAAAGATACATCCAGACTGAAAGTGAAGGGATGGAGATCTATCTTCCATGCCAGCGGACCTCAAAAGAAAGCTGGGGTAGCAATTCTTATATCAGGCAAATTAGATTTTAAACTAAAGTCTGTAGTTAGAGACACAGAAGGACACTATATCATTCTTAAAGGGTCTATCCAACAAGAAGATCTAACAATTGTAAATATCTATGCCCCCAACATGGGAGCAGCCATCTATATAAGCCAACTGTTAACCAAAATAAAGAGTCCTATTGATAACAATACGTTAATTGTAGGAGACCTCAATACTTCACTCTCAGCAATGGACAGATCATCTAAGCAGAAAATCAACAAGGAAACAAGAGCTTTGAATGATACATTGGACCAGATGGACCTCACAGATATTTACAGAACATTCCACCCTAAAACAACAGAATACTCATTCTTCTTGAGCACACATGGAACTTTCTCCAGAATAGACCATATACTGGGTCACAAATCAGGTCTCAACCGATACCAAAAGATTGAGATTATTCCCTGCATATTCTCAGACCACAATGCTCTAAAACTGGAACTCAATCACAAGAAAAAATTTGGCAGAAATTCAAACACTTAGAAGCTAAAGACCACTCTGCTCCAGAATGTTTGGGTCAACCAAGAAATCAAAGAAGAACTTAAACAATTCATGGAAATCAATGAGAACGAAAACACATCAGTCCAAAACCTATGGGATACTGCAAAGGCGGTCCTAAGGGGGAAATACATAGCCATCCAAGCCTCACTCAAAGAAAAATAGAAAAATCCCGAATTCACCAACTAACTCTACACCTTAAAGAACTAGAGAAAAAGCAACAAACGATGCCTAAGCCATGCATTAGAAGAGAAATAATTAAAATTAGAGCAGAAATCAATGAATTAGAAACCAGAAACACAGTAGATCAGATCAGCGAAACTAGAAGTTGGTTCTTTGAAAGAATTAATATCGATAAACCACTGGCCAGACTTATTGAAAGAAAAGAGAAAGGACCCAAATTAATAAAATTATGAATGAAAGTGGAGAGATCATGACTAACACCAAGGAAATAGAAACAATTATTAGAAATTATTATCAACAACTATTTGCCAATAAACTGAGCAATCTGGATGAAATGAGGGCCTCCCTGGAAACCTATAAGCTGCCAAGACTGAAACAGGAAGAAATTGACAACCTGAATAGGCCAATAACCAGTAACGAGATTGAAGCAGTGATCAAAAACCTCCCAAAAAACAAGAGTCCAGGGCCTGATGGATTCCCTGGGGAATTCTACCAAACATTCAAAGAAGAAATAATACCTATTCTACTGAAGCTGTTTCAAAAAATAGAAACAGAAGGAAAACATCAAACTCATTCTATGAGGCCAGCATTACCTTAATCCCCAAACCAGGCGAAGACCCCATCAAAAAGGAGAATTTCAGACCGATATCCCTGATGAATATGGATTCCAAAATCCTCAACAAAATCCTAGCTAATAGGATCCAACAATACATTAAAAGGATCATCCACCACGACCAAGTGGGATTTATCCCCGGGATGCAAGGGTGGTTCAACATTCGCAAATCAATCAATGTGATAGAACACATTAATAAGAGGAGGGAGAAGAACCAGATGGTCCTCTCAATTGATGCAGAAAAAGCATTTGACAAAATACAACATCCTTTCCTGATTAAAACTCTCCAGAGTATAGGGATAGAGGGAACATTCCTTAAGTTCATAAAATCCATCTATGAAAAACCCACAATGAATATCATCCTCAATGGGGAAAAGCTGAGAGCCTTTCCCTTAAGATCAGGAACACATCAAGAATGCCTGCTCTCGCCACTATTGTTCAACATAGTACTAGAAGTCTTAGCAACAGCAATCAGACAACAAAAAGAAATAAAAGGTATTCAAATTGGCAAAGAAGAAGTCAAACTCTCTCTTTTTGCAGACGACATGATACTTTATGTGGAAAACCCAAAAGACTCCACCCCCAAATTACTAGAACTCATACAGATTCAGTAATGTGGCAGGATACAAAATCAATGCACAGAAATCAGTTGCTTTCTTATACACTAACAACGCAACTGTAGAAAGAGAAATTAGAGAAACGATTCCATTTACAATAGCACCAAAAACCGTAAGATACCTCGGAATAAACCTAACCAAAGAGGTAAAGGATCTATACTCTAGGAACTACAGAACACTCATGAAAGAAATTGAAGAAGACACAAAAAGATGGAAAAATATTCCATGCTCATGGATCGGAAGAATAAACATTGTTAAAATGTCTATGCTACCCAGAGCAATCTATACTTTCAATGCCATCCCGATCAAAATTCCAATGACATTTTTCAAAGTGCTGGAACAAAGAATCCTAAAATTTGTATGGAATCAGAAAAGACCCCAAATCGCCAAGGAAATGTTGAAAAAGAAAAACAAAGCTGGGGACATCACATTGCCCGATTTCAAGCTATATTACAAAGCTGTGATCACCAAGACAGCATGGTACTGGCACAAAAACAGACACATAGACCAACGGAACAGAATAGAGAACCCAGATATGGACCCTCAACTCTATGGTCAAATAATCTTTGACAAAGCAGGAAAAAACCTGCAATGGAAAAAAGACAGTCTCTTCAATAAATGGTGCTGGGAAAATTGGACAGCCACATGCAGAAGAATGAAACTCGACCATTCTCTAACACCATTCACAAAGATAAACTCAAAGTGGATGAAAGACCTCAATGTGAGACAGGAATCCATCAAAATCCTAGAAGAGAACATAGGCAGTAACCTCTTTGACATCGCCCACTGCAACTTCTTTCAAGATACATCTCTAAAAGCTAGTGAAACAAAAGCAAAAATGAACTTTTGGGACTTCATCAAGATAAAAAGCTTCTGCACAGCAAAGGAAACAGTCAACATAACAAAGAGGCAACCCACAGAATGGGAGAGATATTTGCAAATGACACTACAGATAAAGGGCTGGTATCCAAGATTTATAAAGAACTTCTCAAACTCAACACCCAAAAAACAAATAATCAAGTCAAAAAGTGGGCAGAAGAGATGAACAGACACTTCTCTGAAGAAGACATACAAATGGCTAACAGACACATGAAAAAATGTTCATCATCATTAGCCATCAGGGAAATCCAAATCAAAACCACACTGAGATACCACCTTACACCAGTTAGAATGGCAAAAATGGACAGGGAAAGAAACAACAAATGTTGGAGAGGTTGTGGAGAAAGGGGAACCCTCTTACACTGTTGGTAGGAATGCAAGTTGGTACAGCCACTTTGGAAAACAGTGTGGAGGTGCCTCAAAAAATTAAAAATAGAGCTACCCTATGACCCAGCAATTGCACTACTGGGTATTTACCCCAAAGACACAGATGTAGTGAAAAGAAGGGCCATATGCACCCCAATGTTCATAGCAGCAATGTCCACAATAGCCAAACTGTGGAAAGAGCCAAGATGCCCTTCAACAGATGAATGGATAAAGAAGATGTGGTCCATCTATACAATGGAATATTACCCAGCCATCAGCAAAGATGAATACCCAACTTTTACATCAACATGGATGGGACTGGAGGAGATTATGCTAAGTGAAATAAGTCAAGCAGAGAAAGTCAATTATCATATGGTTTCACTTATTTGTGGAACATAAGGAATAACATGGAGGACATTAGGAGAAGGAAGGGAAAAATGGGGGGGAGAATTGGAGGGAGAGATGAACCATGAGAGACGATGGACTCTGACAAACAAACAGGGTTTTAGAGGGGAGCGGGAGGGGGGATTGGTTAGCCCGGTGATGGGTATTAAGGAGGGCACGTACTGCATGGAGCACTGGGTGTTATACGAAAATAATGGATCATGGATCACCACATCAAAACCAATGATGTATTGTATGGTGACTAACATAACATAATAAAATAAAAAAAAATGTAAAAAAAAAAAAACTTTCCATAAAAACCAAGATAAAAGAACCTAGAAAAACAAAGCAAAATGTCTTACATTTTTATTAAGTTCATGTCTTTCATATCTTTCCATTAAATTTGATCTGATTTTTAAAAATCTTGGCTTACATAACAGCTTCTTACTAGATATGTCTCCTGAGGCAAGAGAAACAAAAGCAAAAATGAGCTATTCGGCCTTTATCAAGATAAAAACTTCTGCACAGCAAACAATCAAAAAAAACTAAAAGGCAACCAAAGGAATGGGAAAAGATATTTGCAAATGACATATCTGATAAAGGGTTAGTATACAAAATATATAAAGAACTTATCAAACTCAACACCCAAAAACCAAATAATCCAATTAAAAAGTGGCAGAAGACATGAATAGACATTTTTCCAAAGAGGTTATTCAGATGGCCAAAAGACACATGAAAAGATGCTTAATATCACTAATCATCAGGGAAATACAACTCAAAACTACAGTGAGATATCACCTCACACCTGTCAGAACAGCTAAAATTAACAACATAGGAAATGACAGGTGTTGGTGAGGATGTGGAGAAAGGGGAAGCCTCTTGCGCTGTTGGTGGGAACGCAAACTGGTGTAGCTACTCTGGAAAACAGTATGAGTTTCCTCAAAAAGTTAAAAATAGAAGCAACATATGATCCAGCAATTGCACCGCTAGGTATTTACCCCAAGAATACAAAAAATACTAATTCAAAGAGATACATGCACCCCAGTGTTTATAGCAGCATTATCAACAATAGCCAAATTATGGAAAGAGTCCAAATGTCCATCAATTGATGAATGGATAAAGAAGAGGTGGTATATATATAAAATGAAATCTTGCCATTTTCAACAACGTGGCTGGAGCTACAGAGTATTATGCTAAGTGAAATAAGTCAGTCAGAGAAAGACAAATACCATGTGATTTCACTCATGTAGAGTTTAAGAAACAGAACAAATGAACATAGGGGGGAAAAAGAGAGGCAAACCAAGAAATAGACTCAACTCTAGAGAACAAACTGATGGTTACCAAGGAGAGGTGGGGAATTTTAGGGAGGATGGGCTAAACAGGTAATGGGGATTAAGGAGGGCTTGTTGTGATGAGCACTGGGCATTGTATGTAAGTAATGAATTGCTAAATTCTACACCTGATACTAATATTGCACTATATGTTAACTAACTAGAATTTAAACAAAAATTTGGAGAAAGAAAAAAAATCTTGGCTTCTTTGTGGGGTCTTAGAACTTGGTGGGATAAAGTTTGAAAATAATGACTGAGGTTTTTTTCTTTCCTGAAATTTTTTTGTTGCATGGGCTCTTCACTTATTTCAGTGATATTCATTGTTTTATGAGGTGTGCAAGTATAGCTGAGAACCAAGAAATACATGACTACTGGAATTAACTTATAAACTTTTAGATGAAGCATTATTATTGAAAGCCTGGATTTCCATTGCAAAAGCCAAAAATTTTTCTTTAAACTTTAATTTATTTATTTGAGAGAGAGAGAGAGAGAGAGAGATCATGGCAGGAGGGGCAGAAGAGGGAGAGAAAGAATCTCAAGCAGACACAGTGCTGAGTGCAGAGCTGGTCTTGAGGCTTGATCCCATGACCCTGATATTGTGACCCAAGCAGAGACCAAGAGTGAGATGTTCAACTGACTGAGCCACCAAGGGCGTTCCTGCAAGAGCCAGAATTTTGAGGAGAGAATATTCCTTTTCCTTTAAGCTCCACAGGCTGATTTGTGTGGAGAACTTAGAACATAAAATTTATACATAAACCACAGAGTGAGAATGCCTATGTGATGGTTAGTTGTTCGTGTTAACTTGGCGAGGCTCTAGTACCCAGTTTTTCATTCCAGTACTAATCTAGGCATTACTGTGAAGGCATTTTGTAAATGGGATTAACATCTGCAATCACTTTAAGGAAAGGAAATTACCCTTGATAATGTGGGTGGGCCTCATCTAATCAGTTGAAGACTTTAAGAGCTGAAATTGAGGTTTCTCTGAGGAAGTCTCTATGGACTACAGCGTCAGTTCCTTCCCAAGCGTTTCTAGCCAGATGGATTTCAGACTTGACCAGACAGACCCCACAACCGAGTAAACCAATTCATTGAAATAAATCTTACTATATATCTATATCTACCAATCTATACATGTATATGCATATACACATACGTATATATGAGCATATATGAAAATAATATGAACATAAAAATCACCATATGTATGTATGTGTATATATATATATATAGAATGAGAAATATATAAAAATAAAAAAATACATATCCTATTGCTTCTTTTTCTCTGGTAGAACCTTGACTTAATATGGTGAGGTAATTTTCCTGCCTCCCAAAGATACAAAGATTCATCAGAAGAAGGAGGAAATGGATTGGACAGAACCTCCATTCCTCTGGGCTGGGACCAAATAATCTGGAGGGAAGATCAAAAAGTAGTAGGAAATTATACCCTTGGTGAGTAAAGAGATTACAAACTTCAGTGGACCTTCTTCACCCCCACCACATAGTTTAACCACCGTAGAATAAAACAGAGATGTGTTTAAGGATAAAGACCTGAGCACTCCTTTTTACACTCTCTTATTTTATGAAATCCTGGAGTGGAATGGAAGGGTGTCCTGAAATTGACGGCACTCCCCAGAGGGGAGAGAAGTAGGAGGGAATGAGCCAGCCGACTCAGAGAGGTCTCATAAGGGTGGAGAGGAAGCTGCAGACTGACCCGTGTGAGGCAAACTGCGGAAGAGTGTGGGGGAGCAGATGTCTCCACAACAGAGATGACAGGAATGGAGAACCAGGTACCAAGCATGCGTGGCGTGGTTTCCTGTGTGAACGATCCAGCAGTGGACAAAAGGACCAAAAGCCAGATGCCCCTCCCAACGGAGGCTAGATGACACAAAAAACATGGCCCAGTATAGATTCCACTTCTGGAGAGGAGAGGAGACATTGGAGGCGGAGAGCTTTGACTCAGGCAAAATATCAACCCAAAAGATACTGAAGGGAAAAAAGTAAGAAGAAAACAGAAGTGATTGGATTACCTGGAGGCACATTAAGTTTTCTGTTATACGCAGGAGGAGTGGGCATTCAGGTTAATTTCATTTATTGAGAAATGAAGTTCCATGATGCTGCCCCTAAGTTCCTAAAAGGAGTTTTACTATTTCTGTATTACTTGTGTCGAAATTGTATCGTTAGATCCACATTAAAAAAATGGCATATTCTATTGAGTGTATATTTTTAAAAACAGATTTAAATCAAGCATTGTGGAGTTCAAAGTATATTTTAAATGGGTTCTTTCCAGAATTACAGAATCACTGAGATGAATTCCAACCTTAATCTACTCAAAGGCTACCAAGCTGCTACCATGCAAATCCTTTCTGGAAGAAGGTAACTCCTTAAGCAGTGTGTAGGATTAGCTCGTCTGTCATTGCTGGGAAAGAGCTGCTTGGTTTATTTTGCATGCTCAGTGACGGGCTATTCCTGGGAAGCATTTGGAAATCTTCATTGAAGGAATGAGTAGTAGCTCTTGAAACAGAGCAGTTGAGATTCACGAATCTGGCTGTTGCTGATTTGCAGCATTTAAAATGTATCCCTTCTACATTTACTTTTATGGCAAAGCTGAAACTTCAGTTCTATCCAATTCTGTTTCTCTTGGACCTGCACATGTAGGGCTAGACTTGGCAAGAAAAAGCACATGATCCATTTCATAACAGGACCTGAATATTGGGGGGCTCTTAATGCTGCTCAGAGGAGCCCCACTATTCCCCCCACTGCCTCTCCCCACAGACCACCCTCACATGCTCCACCTCCCCGCCCTTGTTGCAGATGAGCCCTCTGCTCTTGCGGAGAGTCGGCCCTTCCCCTGAGCTGCAGGTATCACCTCCTCTCCCTTACTCAGGACACAATCCACTGTTTCCTCCTTCTTGCTAGGCATCATCAATTTTTACCGCTTTCCTGGCTCATTCTCGACAGCCTGAAAACGTGCTGTTACGTCTCCCTTCCAAAAAACAAAACAAAAGAAAAAAAAATTCATGACTCCATTTTCCATGCCAATTGCGTTTCCATTTCTTGTCTCCCCTTTTTAGCAAAACTTGTCAACCATGTTCTATACTGGCGTCTGTGATAGAATTTTTGTGTTTAGCTTTACCTCCAAAGTTTCGGAAAGCTATCAAATACTATCTTAATCTCCCTTGTGAATTTGGGTTATCATGTTGAACAGCACAATGATACCTTTGGGGCCTTTTGAGGGGATTTGTGTCCTATAAATTTGACCACAGACTCCTGTGCTTCGTAGAGTTTTTCTTTGTAGTTCTTCACCAGCTGTCTGCTTCACCCATCATTAATGTTTGCCTCTGTAGTCTTAGTCCTCTAATTACCGTTTCTAATTTTGTACTTGAACTGGCTGTAGCTACAAATGCAGATACTCAGGCATGGTAAACTTCTGTGTAAAAATGAGCAAATATGCTATGAACGAGGGCCTGAAAAAGGACAAGATTTCTTTCCTCTTCTTTTGTTTTTTAATGGTTTTTAAGAATGGTTTTTAATGATTTTTAAGAATTCTGAGGTTCCACATAAGTGATCTTCAGTTGGATGAGATGTTATAATAAACATTTCTTAGGGCTTAGTATTCTGCCGTAATAAGTATTCAGTAAGAATTTATTGAATGGATGCACATATTTCCCAACACAAAGAGTGGCCAAAGTTTCTGAATTCTCTATTTATGCATTTCTAGTATATTCCTCAAATCATGACAAAACTGTTTTCTCGACTATCCAACCATCACATTTTATTCCTACTCACTGGTAGGACAGCAGTCAGTTTTATTGATTACTCTAGTGGTGTAGCCAAGAAATAGAGATCCTAAATCAAGGGCAGTTATATTTCTTAATAGCTCTTCCATCCAGCACCTTATTTCCATTCCTATTGTCTCAACTGATTCCAGTCTGTATTATGTCCAGGTAATAAATTTTTAGTGGTTTCCTTTTGATTACACTTTCAGCCTTATAGTCAAAGAGGTCCCAACTCACCATAACCTACTTTTTTAAACCTAAGAATCCATTACTTTAATCTTTTGCTCTGACTGATAGTTTTTTTCTTTCATGTTTTTGAGCACTTACAGTATGTGAGGGCTAGGCTAAGCACGTCACATGCCTTGCTTCATTTTATCCTCATGACAATCCCATGAAATAATTATTAATATTATCATGACTTTACAGTTTAGAAAGTAAGGCGTAGAGGAGTAAGTTGCGTGGGATCGCAGAACTGCTAAGTGGGAGGATTGATGCAGACTCAGGTCTGACTCCCTTCAGAGCATGTGTTCTTAACACGGTGCCTCAACTCATTCCCCCATATTGACCTGCTTGTGAGCCCCTGAAAACTCATTCATATTTCAGCCTTCCTTTTTTGGCTTATGACAGGGTCTTCTGCATATCTTTTTTTTCTGAATCTTACCCTTCATGATCAAGGTCAGTTATAACTTCTGACTGACTTCCTCTTTGACTTCTATTCTGGGTGATCTGTCTTTTGATTTGTCTTTCCAGTGCAAGGAAGAGATATAACTTCATCAGGGTATTTTATGTTTGTGTTACTTCTAACATGGATTTTCTAAGATATTTCCCCACAAAATCAAAGACAAACATAATGCATCTAAATAGACATTTTCCTATTGTTTCTTGGCAGATGTGTTGGAGATGGCAGCTTTATAAATTCAGACTCATGGTTCATATGGTGTAATGATTTCCGATGAAGACAATGACTTCTTACCCTGGTTTCTCCTTCCTTCATATTTAGAGAGCAAATAAAAAATTAAAAAAGGGGGAAATACAATTCTCATGATCTTTCCTCTTAGAGAAGTTTCCAGAAATAAACAACTGAATTGATGAATCCTTGTGGAGAACTTTATATTTAAATGGCCAAGGTATGGGCAAGAGGAACCATCAGAACGAAGTGGACAAATATGTACCATTTATTCTGATATTTAGTATCAGTACTGATGTTCAGTGGAGTTATGTTTTATTCTTGGGTATGCCTCTAAATCGATGGGCAAATTTGGGCAAGTCACTTCCTCTTGCTGGATTTCAGGTTTCCTCACATGTCGAGAGAGGAGACAGTACCAGCTGTTGTAATATTATTTGACTCTGGGTAGAAGATAAAATGTTAACAAAAATGTTTGAAAGTTCATTTTTCAAGGGGAAGTACTAGGAAGAGAAGATAAATGAAAAAAAAATCGAGAAGAAATATAGAATGAAAATGAGAAGTAGAGAATGGATCCAGTTAAATAGTGATTGGGAGGAGATAGAGGAATTTCTAGTTGCCTGCTCATTATCCATTGCCCCCTTCCCTTTCATAATGGGATTCTACCCCCCGCCTTTTTTTCTTGTGGTGACACTGTATTCAGTGCTGGAAAATGAGATGACAGGCCTCAACAATAATGGTACTCCTATTCCTAGCATTCCCTGCTCCCTTGGCTGTTAGGCAGGCTATGTGACCAAATTCCTACCAATGAGATCTAAGAAGTAAAAGTTTTCTTGGGGAATTTCTGGACAAGCTATTGCTTTCCTGATTGAAGGGGAAAGATGGAGTTTCATGTCAGTCTTTCCCTTCTTCCTGCTTTGAACATGGACTTAATTCTGGTGTTACAGTAGCCATCTTGGCATGCATTAGGAAATAAGCATTTAACACAATAACCAATGCACAAAAGAAGGTGGAGTGAAAGAAAGAGCTTAGGATCCTAATGGTATGGTATGGCTGAACAGCTGATCCAGTGTCATCAGGCACTTACTTCTGGATGGTGTTCATGTGAGAAAAATAAACTCTTATTTGTTTAAGCCACTGTTGCTTGGTCTTTCTCTTTGTGGCACCTAGAATGCATTTCTGATGCAGAGGGGATTGATGAAAATAGTGATACAGACTCCCTACCCCGGAGGGGAGCATGAGAACTATAAGTGCACCTAGGAAAATGAAAATCATTGCCAGCGGGTGAAGGCAAAGTGTGGGCTTAGGTTAAGGCTTCAGAAATGACTTTTAGCCTGGGTGAGTCAGTTAAGCATCTACCTTCGGCTCAGGTCATGATCCCAGGTGTCCTGGGATCAACATCCTGGGTTCCCGGAATAGAGCCCTGCCTTGGGCTCCAGGTTCAGCGGGGAGCCTTCTTCTCCCTATACCCTGCTCATGCTCTCTCTCTCACATAAATAAATAAAATCTTAAAAAAAAAAAAAAGAAATGACTTTGAAAATTAGTCAGGATAGATAAGTGTGATGTTTTTGTTTGAAAATTGGCGAACAATGCAAAGAACAAGTGAGATATGGAAACAGGGAGTTCTGTGAGCCCTATTTTAAAGATAAAATGATGTATGTAGTATGAGGAGACACTTTAACAAGAGATGAGCCCCCAAACATAGCATGTAGCTTCCCCTGGTATATTTCTTTCTTTCTTTTTTTTTTTTTTTAAGATTTTATTTTATTTATTTGACAGAGAAAGACACAGCGAGAGAGGGAACACAAACGGGGAGTGGGAGAGGGAGAAGCAGACTCCCTGCCGAGCAGGGAGCCCGATGCGGGACTCGATCCAGGGACTCCAGGATCATGACCTGAGCCGAAGGCAGTTGCTCAACCAACTGAGCCACCCAGGCGCCCTCCCCTGGTATATTTCTATGACAGCTTCTGTAACAGTCTTGTGTTTGAAAAAAAGGTATTATTTTAGGTATCTATAAGAGTGTACCCTTGAATCAGACAAACCTAAACTAAGGAATGTTCTACAGAACAACATTCTTCAAAACTCACATCATTGTCTTCAGATTAAAGGAGACTACAGACCTGTGGCTGCTGAATGCAAGGTGTGATCTTGGATTGGAGCCTGGATTCGAAAAACAAATAATTTTTTTTTCTATAAAGGTCATAATTAGGAGAATTGATGAAATATGAATGTGGACTTTATGTTAGAAAGTCTGATTTTATCAGTGTTAGAATTTTCTGACTTTAATCGTCGTATGGGGGCTAAGAAAACGTTATTCTTAGGAGGAAGGATCATGATGTCTGCAACTTACTCTCAAATCGTTCAGCAAGAAAAACGTGTAAGTTTGTGTGTTTGGTGAGAGATTTAGAAAGCAAGTGTGGGACAATGTTAACAATAGGTGAATCCAGGTGAAAGGTATAGGGCTGTTCGTTGACTGCTTTTGTAATCTTCTTGTACGTTTAAAATTTTTCAAAATAAAATTTAAAAAGGTTTGGTAAATATCTTAATCTTTTAACTTACTGTAGCTAAAAAGCTTTGTCAAGTTCTGTTTTAAAAATGTTTATTATTATATCTAACCTCCCCTCTGCCTGGTATTTGGGCACATACCCACACAATTTTTGAATAAATATGAAATTACCTGGACACCATATGTGTGTGTGTGTGTATGTGTAATGTATGTATACTTCAAGTTTTCTGAGAATTACGTGTGTGAGACACAAACAACTTTAAATGCCAGACGTATTATTTATAAGATATGTCATTCCATATCATCTGTGTGTTTATGACTTGGAGTCTGTAGTTTCTTCCCCATCTTTAACCCAAAGGACAATTTGAAAGGCATATTTATAGACCATGAGAGTTGGACAAGTTTTAATTGGATGTGACATAGATGTCTCAAGGTACACAGTGGGGATATTACCTCTGAGGGAGAAATACAATAAGCGAGACTCTGAATATTGTTACAGGACTGTTCCGCGCACCACTATTGACTGACTGCATGTCTGCAAGCTAGGTTGACCACAGCTTCCTTTTTAGAAGTCCCATGGTGGCTATTATTTTGTTAATAAGATCTGTTATGGACTTAATTTTAATGCTTTTCCATATAGCTACTTATTATTCAGCAAAGTCAAAGAGGCTTATTTAAATTGGAATATTTTCCTGCTTGTGCCTTTTCTTAGAATTACCACAACCTCAGACAATGGCAGTCCTCAAGACTTGCTCCCCACATGGGTGCTGCATGTTCCCAGTGTAAGCTAAGCGTGGCTGCTGCCGGGTGGGGGGGAGTTATTCTTGGAAGTTCCCATTTGTGCCCTTGTGGATTTTGTGCAGGTTTCATAACTTCTCAGTTTCCTTTTCTAGAACACAGGGATTAGTAAAATCTCCCTTCCAGGTTTTTTGGCATGATTAGATGAAGCTAATGGATGTGAAAGAGTCCCTCACTGCCTTTCACAGAAGTCACGAGTATTATGTGCGAATTTCCCTTCTTTCTAAGTCCATTGTTTTTAACTTCCAGATTATTTCTATTGTGACTAACAACTGTGCTGAGAATATCTTTAAAAGAATCCCTTCCATCCAATCAATCATGGATCCATGAAATTGTAAGCATCATGGGCTGAATATTGGCCCAGCTGCTAAGAGTCACATGTGGCCCACTTTGATACTAAGACCCCCTCTGATACCAAGGAGTTATTGCTTATACCTTTCTTTTCTTATTGATGTCTATCAGGAATTAGTTAATACTCTCCTTAATCTTTTGTGGGGCACCCCCACCCTCAAACCTTTCATGATTGATTTCTAATGAACATGGTTCTCCTTGGGTACTGATTTGTGTTGTTGACTGCCTGACTGCCTATTTCTGTCCACGCTGCCATCTCAAATTAAGCTGAAGCTTGTACTGGGAGATGGTTACTACTTCAGGTCACCAGGTTAGGCAGTGAGGAAGGATTCATATTCTCTTCTTTGGTCCTACTCTAGTATGGCTGTTACCAGCTGGGCTCCTTCTGAGTGGCTGCCTGCTGACCTGCCCACCTGTACCCAGCTCATTAGACCAATAAATGCATTGGATGCTCATCTGTGGCAGGTGAGGGGAAGCATCATTCCTCCAGAATTGAATTACTAAGCAGAGAATCTCTACTTCACATGGACATTTTCCTATATATTCTTCTCTCCTTTTAAAAGAAAATTCCTTTGGCTCCTCTCTGACCCTTATAATTCCTTTTGCCTTCTCTCACCTTTTAGAGATAAAAGATTCTCTTTCTCGTTGCCCCTCACCTCCCACCTGTGATCCTTTAGCAAGGGCTGGTGACTTTCTCTTCACAGCTATCCTGAATGTGCCAATGTCTCCTCATCTCGGCTTCTTTCTTCCCTCATAGGGTTTGCCACTGTCTTTTCTTAACTGCAGTTGTCTCTCACTTGGACTTCCTGCTTCCCTTTTTACCCCTTCTACGTACATTAGCCAGAGGGATCTTTCAAAAAGAAGTCAGATCACAAAAATATCCTCTTTCAAAACTTATAATGTCACCCCATTATTCTTAGGATAAAAATCCAAACTCTCTACCCTCCCCTTTCGACCTTCCATGAGTGAGACACTCCTGTTCACTGATTTGGTTTCTTTCCACTTCTCCTGCTTTACTTAATTTCAGCCATATTGACTGTCCTCTGGATGGGCTGTTTGTTCCTACTTTAGAGTCTTTGAGTTAGCTGTTCTATCCACCTGGATACCTGCATTGGTCTTCCCCTGAGTCATGGCTGACTATTGCTCATTACTCAGGTTTCAGCATAAATACCCCTGCCTTACAGAAACTGGGATCACTCTATCTCAAATCTCTCCACATTCCTTGCTAGTTACTATCCTATTACACTGTTTTTTTTTTTTTTTTCTTCCTCCTCCTTCTTCACAACACTTATTACTAGGAGGGACATTTTATTTATTAGTTTATCTTTTTGTTATTTTTTTTAAGATTTATTTATTTTTGCGCATGCGTGGTGCAAAAGAAAGAGAGAGAGTGCATGAACAGGGGGGAGGGGCAGAGGGACTAGCAGACTCGCCGCTGAGGAGGGAGCCTGATGTGGGGACTCCATCCCAGGACCCTGGGATCATGACCTGAGCCAAAGGCAGACGCTTAATGATTGAGCCACCCAGGCACCCCAGCAATGGTTTTTACATAATGTTTACAATATCTGCAAAAGCAGCCCATTTTCAGTTGTGTACCCCTTTTAGCACCACAATCTAACCAATTGAGCTAACCAGCCAACTCACTCGTCTATCTCCTTTAGTTCAATGCTTGCAGGAATAATACTTGGAGGAATAATAAAATATACTCTTATTTTGAAGATGTTCTGGGCAAGCTATTTTTCTAAATAGCATGACCATGGATCTGTAATTTTTAGGGAGAGCAGAAATTTGTTGAGGGTTGAGGGCATCTTTGATGCATGATCAGTAACGTGCCCTAAACTTTCAGCACCATTTTGCCCCATTCTTACTGTGACCTTCATCAAGGAAACTCCAAGAAATAAAGTAATGAATGTACACTTGTGCCCAAAACTTATCATGAGTAGTGCTACTGATTAAAACACAAACATATTAAAACAGAGAATAAAATTATATCTTACAGATATTATGCCTTGACCCTATGAACACAATATTTTACATTATTTATATCTATACTGTTTTCCCACTATTGTGAGGTTACTGTGTATTGTGAGTTGCTGAATAAAATCCCGTAAGTTTGTTTACTGACACTTTCTTAGTAACAGCTTTGTGTTGCAAGGTTACTCATTGATTAAGGAGTAGAGATTGTACTTCTAGATAACACCTTCCATTTGATTCAAATAAACACATTGTTCACCTATTGTCCATTATTGCACGTACGTTTGTTAACAATGTTTTCTATTGCGTTTTGTCTTTTGCCTTGTTTTTAATATGGATCCAAAAGCTTTATGCGATTAAAGAAAACAGTGAGAAAATAACACAAGAAAAATAGGAAACATGTAAATACAGGCACAGAGTGGATCAAAAGACTCTTTTGGGAACTAGAAGTAGGGATAATCATTGGATGTTTGTGAAGTGCAATGTCAAAAAAAGCCAGTCATATCATAATCGGGGTAGTAGACGAAAACTTTGTCTTGTATTCCACACATATTTTGTGTATTTTATAGGTAGAAATCGGGAAGAAAATATATTAAAAATATATTAAGGACCTATGAAAACAATGTAAAAACCAGCAGCCAAATTGATTTGGTCATAGCCTCTACCTTTCTAGTGACTCGAGTGCAGTGGACACTTTCTTTAGGGATTGTTTTCAGTGTCTCACATTCCAGATCATTTTTGGTGAGTTGCCAGAGTAACTTCCTAAACAATCAATCTCTTCATATCATTCTGTGCATAACTTCTACTGAAACACTTATGCACTATGGTCCAAAGTCCATTCTTGAGAGTGGCTTACAAAGACTTCATAATCTGGTTCCCATGATCCTCTTTAACTTTATCTGCAAGTGTTTGCTCCTGAGCTATTCTTAAGCCACCCCAACTTCTCAACATTTCCTGCGCCTGCCTTGCCCTTTCCTGCCTCTGTGGCCTTGTCCACACTCTATCTGTGCCTACCAGTGACTTCTCCTTTTCCCCAGGAAGCAGTCAGTGGCGGATCTGAACTGAGTTCAACTTGCTTGATCAGTTTGCTCATCTCTAATTGGGAATAGAAATATTTGTTCTATAAAATGAGAGATAATATGCTATAATTATGTATCATGATTTTGGCATTTGTATGAGGAGTGGAAAGGACTCAGACTTCGGTGTCAGATACACCCGAGTTCAAGTTCTAAATTAAGCACTTAGTAGCCGGTGATGTTAGCAAATTCCTAAATCTGAGACAGTCCCTCGTGTGGAGAGGTGAGAACACATTTACCCTCCAGGGTTCGTGTGAGGATTTAATTAGACAATACCTTCAAGTGTTTATCTTCAACCAGAACTTCAATAATGTAACTGACTCTATTTATAACTTAGCAATATAAATAATTCATGTTAATAATATAAATATGGTAACTTTGGTCTAGCACATTTTGTGTATCTAAGTACACAGAATATAGCACCTTATAATATATATTAAACATTTGCAGCAATTTCCCCAGAATAAGTTTAAAAGTAGTGTAGGTTCCTGGGGACCCATCGGAGAAGGGTGTTTTTGATAGCGCAGTTTCTGGTGGATGAGAGCATCATGTCAGACTACTCTTTCTTCCTTCCTAATGTTGAGCACAAACTCTATTGTTTCACACATTCTATTAGAAGAAAGTTAATGGGTAAACACAATGATTTGGGATTTTTCACAATTCAAATAAAACTTTTGTATTTTGGTGTTTTCATCTATAATATTGTGATCAGTGTTGGCTAGAACAACAGGAAAAGAAAACATATAGTAAAATGTAGGGAAAAAAGATTAAAAATAAAAATTATGCAAAAGGTAGGTTTAAGTAGAATAAGAGGAACCAGTTTGGGCAACAGAATGGAAGGGTGGGAAAAAATGGTACCAGCAAAAATATGGGATATAGTCATTATATTTGGGTTAGAATCCAGATAGAATAGGTACATTTTCATGTGACTTAAAAAAAACAAAAACAAAACACCAAATGAAGATATTCCTTTGATAAAGTGAATAACCCTATCCACCATTATTTAAGTTGTGAATATTTTGATTTTCCTTTAGGATTTTCTCAAAAGTGAGAATAAACATGTATATTCACTTGTATCCACTTACCATTATTGGGAAATCCAGGTAAATATTTGATATTAAATATTTTGCAAATTCTCAAGAGTTCCTATTTTACTAAAGTATGGCATTATAATTAGTTTTTCAAATTACTATGGCTTTGTATATATAATTCCTGCATCAAATGCTGCATGCTTTTATCACGTATCCAAATATGCTTCTTTCTTAGTTATTCATTTTTTACCTTCTGCCACTAACACAAGGCGGCTGGACTGGGCTTTATTGCTCAAAGAAGGCAGAGCACAAAAGGGCCTTTCTGGAATAGTCAAATTCTTGCCTGAGTTGCAAAGCTTAAAAGTCATGGCTTTCAACTGCAAAAGCCAGGTACTTGAGAGAGCATATTTTTTCTTTTTATTTATTTTTTTGAATTCTACCATCTTGGTTTTGACTGTCAAGACCAAATGCTGAAGGACTCAGAGAACTGAATGTTTCCCCAACCTATAGAAGTGGGTAAGCATGTGTGATACCTTCAAAGCAGTTTTCTTGAAATCAGTGGAAACAAAAAGTGAGGATGAAAGACCCTGTCAACTTGGAATCTAAAGCTCCTTTGGGGAAGAGGGGAGGTGGAAATCACCAAGAGGGCTTGGGGGGTTGCCCAAACAAAGGGGATTCTTGTCCCAAATCCTAAGACGCAGCTCAAGGAAAGGGCAAGTCTCTAGCAGGAGCCGTATGTCCTGCGTGATGCAAGGGGGCAGGGGAGCTGTGGTGCGAGGTAAGCCAGCATGAGGGCTGAGTCTGCCCCAAATCTCCCTGGGCTCCCGACAGGTGAAGGACATTTGAAGGTTTCCTATGCTCTCCGGAGAAGCCTGCTGTGAGCTGACCGTCAATGTAGAGAGGCATTGTTGCCGGGTGAGAAGCATGTGGATTATTCGGCCCTGCTAGGTGGAGAACATGGAAGTGTCTGAATGCTTTGGTGAGTGCTGATGCCAACACCTGACAGAGGAGCTAAACCTCACACGGAGCTGGCGAAGTTACTGTAGATGTTCATCCCTCCACCTGCCCTCCACTTCCATGTTTCAGAAGCTGCCTCTGAACCTACATGCTACTGGGTGGAGGGGGGAGAATGCGTGGGTGGACTGGGTAAGAATTCTTAAGGGATTAAGATTGTACTTTAAAGATAAAGTTGCCAATTTTTAAACGAAGCTACTTCAAATTAGCAAATTTAAATGTCTCTCATTTTTTTGGGAGTCACAGGCTCTGAGTTGAGTCACAGAAACAAAATTTTACCTTTGCACATCTGAGATTTGTGGCCTAAAAATGAAAATTTGTATATTATATCCTATATCTGGTTTTGATATACTTAATATTAATGATCGGATAAAGCCATTACTCTGGTGTCTTTGTGTGTGTGTATGTGTTTAATAGTTTACACCTTCTCCTCAATCCATAAATTTCATGACCAATAAATAATGTTGGCATTGCCTTTTAACCTTCTTCTCTGAACTCCTCCCCTACCCTCTCCTTCCTGAGGGGGGGGAAAAACCCCAAAAACTGAGAGATGAATTTTCCTGAAAAAAGTAGTCAGAATAGAAAACAAATTTTGTGCACGAGGAGACCATGGGTCAGAGGAGCATATTGTATCAGGAGTGCATGAGGAGTGAGGGCTGAGTGATGGGGGGAAAGGAGGCAGGAGGGTGTCCACGCGGTCTTGCATCAAAGAGAGAAATCTGGGGAAAGAGTCAAAAGTTCTTGGAGATTGAAGAGTGATAGAGAAAAGACTGCATGGGACTTCAATAAGACTCGTGTAGACTATATACAGTAAATGATTCTTTAAATCTTTTCAGAGGCACGAATAAAGATGAATGCCCTTGTTCTATAGGAGTTTCATTAAATGTGAACCCATTCTGAGACTGGATCACATATAACAGCTTTATAAATGTTACACTAACACCATCACCAACACATACATGCCTCAGCTTGTTCCTTATGCTGTCTCTCCATCATGGACTGCTGGGAGATTTCACTGAATTCTCTAATCTCTTAGAGCTTACTCTCCATTTGCGAATACTCCTTATTTTTATTCCATACAACGTAGCATCATTCTTCCTTTGATTCCTCCATAATACACTGGCTTGTTAAGTTCCATTCTTCTTGATCAGTACCACATTCATTCCTTAGTTATCTATTCAGGTATTCATTAGAGCTGTACCACTGGCAAAATGTCAAGGGGATTTAATCATGACAAAATGTTTGCCCTTGACATATCTGTTCACATAAAGTTAATAATTCTAGCCTGTGCCTATTTGGATCTATCTTATAAGACAGACATTAAAGCTGTCATAGATTGTGAACTCCTCGAGGCAAGGGAATAAGTCTATTTAATTTCTTCGTGCAGCTCCTCCTAGGTAATGACTATAATGGACCATGAGAATACTATTGAACCCGCTATATATTACCAGTGTGGAAACTTTGAAAAAGATCCTAAGAGCCAGCAGCACTACAAGAAGATTTGTATAGATTTTTTTTTCCATTAAAATGGATTTGATGGACAAATGGTTTGCTACATTATTTCAGGTCAACTCTGGGGATGAATGCTCAGTTGCTGAGAAAAGTTATTGAATTTCAACAAACAAAAACAATCCCTCTTTCCAGGGAGCTCTCAAGATCAGGGGTGAGGGCTGCAGGCAGAAGGGGAGAAATAAAAATCTAAATTTAACTTGGCTAAACTAGTCACCTCTCTTGATTTTAACACAAAGAGGGAGGTTAAGTGGAGGTTAAGAGAATCTAACAGAAAGCATGACTAATGACGTCTTCTTGTCTAAGCTGGAAATGGGTGAGAGAGTAGAAACATTTATAAACCGTGAAACAGTTTTGCCGCTTCCAACAAATCAGCCACAACTAGGAAAGTAAAAATGGCATATCTTCTGGACCATTGAAAATGAGTCAAACATTTCTAGCCCGCTCTGGGATAAGCCTACTAAATATCAAAAGGCTGAGGGTGAGCAGGTGGAGAGAAGAGGCTGAAAAGGAACGACAAGGATCCCAGGTTTTGTGGTTGAATCTAATGGCAGCACCAATTGTGTTCTATCTCAGAAGCTGGTGCCTGATGCACCTGAGAATGTAATCAGTTATTTTCATTAATTTATACCTGCGCCATGGAACCTGGATATAAGCTTTCAAAACAGCTTTGTGCGGTAGCTTATGTGATGTCTCTCAGGCGATCCAGGCATGTACATTTATAAATTTTGTTCAAAATTTGTCAGTTGGTGTCCATCAGCATGTTTTATTCTCTAACATTTCAATTTCAAATCTATAAAGTAACATTTATCTGTTTAAATGGCTACACCTAGAGGAGCCCACAGGGTGATATCTCCCTTTACTGCTATGAGGATCAGATGTTGGAACCATCTTACTGAATGTTGCAAAAATTAGCCAAAATATCCACTGCAAAATGGGTGCATATGTAATCTACAGAAAGTGTGTTTAATAGGGAACTATCCTCTGTGAATGTCCTAACTCATGGGGAGGGGATCTTAAGGATAAGAGGTGGGTAGAAATAAGAATTCTGGTTGCAAGACTGGGGGCCAAGAGGTGAGAGTCTCTCTTGGTGTGTGTTTTGTCAAGAGGTATGGTGAGTCGGAGGAATAGAGACAATGGTTAAGATGAAAAGGGAGACATCAGGTGGTGGTCAGGGAGAAGAGAAACTGGTTGATTAGAATTGGAAATCAGTATCTGGGCCTCTTGGAGATCAGGCAGGGAAATGCTGCTGATTCCACTCGGCACGAAGCAGACTGTAGGTGGGAGAGATGAAAAGGAGGAGAAAGTGAGCACACAGCAGGATCAAAGCCTGAAGGAGGTGGGAAAGTGGCTAGGGAGACACGCTCAATTTTCACATACCCTCTTCATCTCAATGCAAAGACCGTCTCACCCCACAGGATAAGGAGGAAATCAGACTGGCATGGTAGCAGATAGCTTACTACCAGTGTGGGAATTATTTGCTACCAAATCATGAATTGTTAATGCCTTTGGGTAGCTTCACACAACAGTGAAGATGCATTGCATTGCTTCTCTAAGTGTCCTTTCAATCTCCGTGAAGTTGGAAAACGTGTTACTCTATCACAGGAAATTGTGTGTGCTGAGGTGGGGTGAGGGACAAAAAGAGCTAGTTAGGGTGACTCTATTCAACATGAACATGGTCTCAACTGTATCTCTCCTTGCTGGCACCAGCCTCAGCACAGGCAGAAAGACAGAAGACGTGGTATTCTTTTTTGGGGGGGGGAGGTTAAGGGTATATAGGTATTTGATGCCTAAGCTATTTGGGGGTACCTAGAGAAAAGAAAGCATCTGTCTGGAAACTAGAAGTGTCAGGAAGATTCTGATAGTCTACAAATCACTCCTGAGGAGTTGACAAAATTTCTTCCACCATAGCTTCAGTGGACACCTGGATAGCAATCCTCAGACTCCTCCATCTTAGAGGGATGGCCCCAAGGGCCAGATTCAGTATCTGCAGGGCATATGATGGAAAGAGTTGTATCTTTGAAGGCAATTTAGTTGTGGGGCACTGGGTGGCTCAGTTGGTTAAGTGTCTGACTCTTGGTTTCAGCTCAGGTCATGATCTCAGGCTCGAGATTAAGCCCTGAGTCGGGTTCCACTCTCAACGGGGAGTCTGCTTCTCTTCCTCTCCCTCTGCCCTTCCCCCCACTTGTGTGCTCTCTCTCTCTTTCTCTAAAATAAATAAATAAATATTTAAAGACAATTTAGTTGTCTGAGGAATAGCATGGGAACACGGACTGGAGAGGGAATACAGATAATGAAAACATCTACTGGATCTTAATCTACTCTAAGATTGATAAAAGCCCCTTTCATTAAAGTTTCTCTGGGTCTGACGGCAAGCATGGACTTGGAGAGGCGTGATCAGACCCTTCTATCCCTCCCATTCTCTACCCGGTTGTGAGAATGATTTAAAATGTTTAGCTACTAGGCAGGTATGTGAATAATGATTATACTAAGCTAGGTGTATTGGCAAAGTCTTAATCTTCGAGGCTAAGATTTTGGTGGATAATAAATTTAATAACCTTGGTGTAGTTTCTCTCTACTTTAAGGTGATGTTCTACGTTTCTGATATCTCCTGCCCTTCTTGCCCTACACATGAAATTTGAAGGCCCATTTTTAAGAGGGAGTAAAGGATAATACAATGGACAACAAAAGGGAGCACAGCTATATGACCTCATTTTCTTCCTATGTAAAAAATGAGGGTGTTGTACTCTATAAGCTTTGACTTTCTCTTAAACTCAAAAGCCTAATTTTATGAAACTTAAGTTAAAAAAGCATTTGAGAGACATAAGATGAAACTGCCTATCTAGATAGCAATTCACTGGAGACTCAGATGCTGGAAACAGAAAAAGACATTATTTTTCTTTAAATATATTAGTTAAGAGTTAAGAGAAATGATGGTTAGGGGACAGCAGCGTAATTAGATGTTTTAATGAATTAGCTCATGTAATTGTATGGCCTCTCCGTTCAAGTGCATATTCAATTCTCTAGCAAAACCAAAATAAATATTTTAACTCTTAGCTGCCTTTTAAGAAGGGTGAATCTTACTATTAAAAATATATCAGATTATCTGCTGTCCCTTTTTGTAGCTAATCATATGGGTGATACTTGGTTCAACTGAGCACCTTGACTAAAGGTGGAGTTGAGTTTGGAGACAGGGACTCAGGCCAGAGAGCTGTTTTGTTCTTCACCATGGAAGGAGAACTTGAATTCCAGGGACAATACTGGGGGGAAGTTGGGGAGGAATGATGGAGACAGAGTGGAGAGAGGAGCTGGGACGATTGCCAGAAGCAGGGACTCCACATGGTGTAGAGCTGCAGGTGCAAAATCCCCAAGAGTCCTCCTCACAAAGGATGATTCTCAGAGGGTTTTTTTGAGAGTACTGATTATTTAAAAAAGATATATTCGTTATTATGGAAGATTTAAGAAATCAGGTGACCCTAGTTAATTCAGGTAAAACTGAAATATTATAAAATGAATTGACTTAGCAAAAAAAAAAAATCAAACAGCCAAATTACTATAAATTACAACTGTTTCTTTCTTTCTTTCGAGAGAATGTCTGCACAGGGGAGGGGGGTGGTGGTGAGGGACAGAGGGAGAGGGAGAGTGAGAATCTTAAATAAGCAGGCTCCACGACCAGCATGGAGCTCAATCTCACAGACCTGAGATCACGACCTGAAATCAAGAGTCAGATGATTAACCAACTGAGCCACCCAGACACCCCAGGAAAATATCAATTTCTAACACAAGTAACAGGAGATCTCACTTTATACTATCCTTTTTTTTTTTGTTTCTTCTTAAGTTGACTTTTGGCACTGTTGTGATCGACAATAAAACCCAAATTTGAAATATTCATGACTTGCTGGCCCCTGTTTATCTCCAACGAAGGAAAAAGCTTTTGGTTATTCTGATCAGGGTGAAGGGTGAAAGTGCAAAACTGAAGAGGATGAGAGAGTATCAGCTCCCTATGTACAAGACAAGAAATAGAGCTACTGGTGTTGTGGGGATAGTGAGGGGAGAATATATCCAGGAGGACGGAGAGGTAGGCTAACATAGGAATTGAGTAAATATTTATTGGTACTTTTTATGTGCATAGTTCTGTGTCGTGTGCTGAAAATAAAAGTGCTTTCTAATAAAAATCGTGGGGTCAATACAGGTTGAGTTTAATTTTTCTATACATTCAGATTATTTACATGTGTATCCTAATTCTTCTGTTGGTGTACACTGAGAGATGTCTGTAGGGCAGATGGCACCAGCTTCTAAGAGGAGACCCATAAATACTGGGCATGGATTTCTTGAACTTCCCTGGAATGGGGAGGGCCTTCCCTCAGGTTGTGCAAACTTTGTTTTTGTTTGGATATACCAGTTTTGTGACTTTGGGCTGGTCAATATTTGTTTATTGCTTAATCTCTAAAATGGAGAAATATCTAACTTGCCTCAAGGCCAGTGAATTAGAGGAGACGATCTTTTAAGGACTCTTTTAATTCTAAGATATGATAGTATTGGAAAATATTAGAACTGAATCATGTTTTACTAACATAGGCTTTTCAAGGAGAGAGGCTTGGAATGAAATCTCTCTTGCAACAATTACTAGGGAATGATGCCGGGCATGCTACTCAGTATTTCTCATTTTCTGTTTCCTCTTTTGCAAAATGAGAATATCTCTTAGGGCTTTTATAGGGATAAAATCAGATAATGTTTATAAAGCACTTAGTACATAGTTCATGGTCCATGGAAAGCTCTCAATAAATGGTAAATATAACAACTACAATTATAACCACAATCATAGTGCTTGAAATAAAAATGGTATAAGTGTTTATAGTTTTTCAGACAAAACAAAATAAAAAAAACAAACCTAAGTAGAACACCCAATTCCAAGCACATTTCGATTTAACAAGTTTGTCCTAATGTGTGAAATTATGTTTGCAAAACTATTTAGTTCACAAATGTAGTACCTTTTTCCCTTTATACAGATGACGATGATGTATTTGCACAGACTTGTTAATTTTCTTTCTATTTAATATTTAAAAATATGATTCCAAACTCAAAGAAAGAACAATACAAAATTATTAATAACCTTCAAAAATAAAAGGTGGAATGATACATAATTCTGTAGTCTGCATATTGGAGAGTTTATTCTCTCATCTTTTGGAGGTGGGTAAATAGATCAGTATTCTCTTTTTTCATATCCTGATGGTCTGTTCTGGGAAAGCCTCTTCCTTTCTCCTTCTTAATGGTTAGAGAAAAATTACTAGAAGATATGCCTGTTGTAAGACCTAAAGAAAAGCCCAGATGATCTTGTGAGTATCCATTTGGAATCTAAAAGTGAGGACTTTCCCAGCTGGATCAGTTCTTGGCAAAATACTGAAGTGGAACAAGTTTATGTTTGGACTTCTTCTATTTCCTATTTCCTCACTGGTTCCCTGTCTCTCCGAAGTATTAAGTAAAATGATTGTTTTTGTTTAATGATACTGTTTAAGTAATAAGTAAAGCATTTGCTGATAAGGACTTAAGATACAATTCTTCTTGGGGATTGTTTTTTAACTTTTAATTTTGAAATATTATAGACTCACAAGAAGTTGCAAAAATAGCACAGAGAGGTCCTACTCTTTACCCAACTTCCCCTAATGGTGAAATCTTACATAACCACAGTACATTATCAAAACTAATAAATCAACATTGGCACAATATAGCTAACTAGACTACAGGCAGAGGAATTTTTGGAGAATTAGAAATTCTCCCCAAGGGTGAAAGAAAACCTTTTCTAAATCTTCATGTTGCCCTGATCTGTGTACATCTAGGTTTTTGCCCTTGTCTCACTGATAATCCTGGATTAACTTTCTGTCTTCTCCATTCTCCCCTTCAGACCAGGGATCATGCTGTAGTCATGCTTTAGTCTCATGCTTAGTAAGGTAACTGGCATTCAGTAAATATTTTTGGTTAAAAAGGTAACTAATAATTGCTTACGTCTTTACACACATGATCTCTCAGAGTGTTCACAGTCTAGGGGAAAGAATATAGGCTTTAAAAGCATGCAAATCTTGAGTCTTATTATTATTTACGAGCCTGAGTCTTGTGACAAGGTACTGAATGTCCTTGGGTCTTGCCTTCCTTGTGTACTTCATTTTATCTACATAATAGAGTTGTAAAGATTCAAGAAGGTAATTTATGTAATAAAGAAACAAACATAAGGCTCTGGGATGTGGATAGGGTGAAAGATTTTATTGCCATTTTACAAACTAAGGCTTGAGAGGGTAACTCATTGCTGCAAATCTTAGAACCAGTATGTGGTGGTGCTGTGAAGCACCTCGGGCCAGCAGTCTTCCAGGAGATCCCATTGCCTTTCCCAGGCAACAGAAGAGTGGATTAAAACACAAACAAACAAACAAACAAACAAACAAACAAACAAACAAACAATAACCACCAAAGGGTAGTTACAGAGATTTAAGATTTTGTTCTTATGTAGTTGTTGACTTCTTTTGCTCTGTGCATAAGAAACCCTCTCTTGGTGGAGCTGGATGGTGAGATAAAATAGGAGATGAATTATGGGTGTGGGTTGTTATTTTGGAGGTTCCTGCCAAATACCCTTCCATCCTCCCCACTCAGTGGACACCCTATAGCCAGGAATCCTGCTTGCCAAACTCTGCATCAGATGTTTGTGCCTTCATCCTTTGCAGATGGTGTGGAAGGATGAGAACTTGGAGCCCTTAAGTACACACACTTCAATGTCAAAAAAATATTTTTTAAATCACAAGATAACTTAAGTTTTAAAAAGTTGGAGGTTTTTGACATCATCATCATCACCATCATTATCATCTACTTTTTATTTTCTGTTCATGAAAATAATTTTTTTTAACAAAAGAGAATATGTAAACAGGGAACTTTTTTTACTAAGCTGAATTGGCTGGTAACACATTAGCTAAAGTTGCTTTTCAACCTGCCCTGAACACCTTTTACATATCCTTGAATTTATCTTGTTAGAATTCCATTTTCCATTATTAGAATGCCTAACTTGGAAGTATTTCTTTGGCTTATTTAATCTATTCATTTCATTGAAACGGAATAGGAAACAGTAAAATGTTTGATTTATGAGGGTTTGGGCTACAAATGTTAAAAACTCTGGTAGCTTAAATGCTTGGATTATAATGAGAAACATTCACTTTTTAGTGGTGGTTTGCAATTTGGCTTTTGGCCCTCTAGTTAAGAAAATGGGTAATGCCATCTTAAACAGAGGAACTGAAACCATGAAAATTCTAGGAGAAAACATAGAAACAAAGCTCTTTGATATGGATTTTGGTAATGATTTTTTGGATATGGCACCTGAAGCACAAGCAACACAATAAAAAATAAACAAGTGGGACTACACCAAACTTACAAGCTTCTGTGCAGCAAAGAATGTCATCAACAAAGTGAAAAGAAAACATACAGAATAGGAAAAAGATTTGCAAATCATGTATCTGATCAGGGGTTCATATCCAAAACATAACAAGAACTCATACAACTCAATAGCAAAAAACCAAATGACCCAATTAAAAAATGGGCAAAGGACCTGAATAGATATTTCTCCAAAGAAGACGTATGCAGGGCCAATAGGTACATGAAAAGATGCTCAACATCACTAGTCATACGCTAGGAAAATGTGAATCAAAACCACAATGAGATACCACCTCATACCTTTTAGAATGGCTATCATCAAAAGGACAAGAGATAAGAAAGCTGGCATGGATGTGGAGAAAAGCGAATTCTTGCATGCTGTTGGTGGAATTGCAAATTGGCATAGCCACTATGGAAGGATCCTCAAAAAATTAAAAATAGAACTACCATATGATCCAGCAATTGCACTTCTGGAAATATATCCAAAGGTAATGAAAACCCTAACTCATTATAATATGCACCCCAGTATTCACAGCAGCATTATTTACAATAGCCAAGGCATGAAAACAAGCTACATGTCCATCCATGGATGAGGGAATAAAGAAGTAGTGATATATATAGATGTGTATATATATATATATATATATATATATATATATACACACACACACACACACACACACATATATGTATATATATACACACACACACATATATATGTATATATGTATACACACACACACTGCAATATTATTCAGTGATAAAAATGAGAAAATTCTACTGTTTGTGACACATGGAGGGAACTTGAAGGCATTATGCTAAAGTGAAATAAGTCAGACAGTGAAAGACAAATACTGTATGAATTCACTTATATGTGGAACCTTAAAAAAAAAAAGTTCTCAAACTTGTGGAAAAAAGAGATAAAACTTTTGGTTACCAGAAATAATGGGGGGGCGGTGGAGAGTGGGGGAAGGGAAGGAAAGTGGTCAAAAGATACAAGCTTCCAGTTATAAGGGATAAAATGCTAGGGATGTCATGTCCAGCATGATGATGACAGCCCCCAATGCATTATGATATATAGAACAGGTGTCAAGAGAATAAATCCTAAGAGGTCTGATCGCAAGGAAACAATTTTTTCCCCTTTATGCTTTTCTCTTTTTTTTAATATTGTATCTATAAAGAAGATGGATGTTCGCTGAACCTATTGTGTAGTCATTTCACAATATATATAAATCAAACCATCGTTCTTTTTGACTTAAACTTCTCCAGTGATGTATATCAATTATTTCTCAATAAAACTGGAGTGGAAAATGGAATTTCAGTTACCGAGATTAGAGACAGAGAAAGCTAGGAGCTAGAATGTTTCTCCAGGATTCTGAATTGTTGCCTCGGTTTTGATGCTGTTTCTCAGATTTGACCATCAAAGTAGAGCATACTGGAGGTCAAGAGAGGAAAGGGGAAAAAAAATCACTTTGATGCAGGACATGTCATCAGAACTGGGAGAGTTCGGATGGAAATTTACTTGGAGACACTGTCAATAGAATATCTTAGGGAAACCGACTTCTGCAAACTTTTAAGATATGGAGGGATGTAAACATGCACGTGAATTCTAAATTTGTTAAAGCTTACTCACTCCCAGCATCACAAGGTATGAAAGATACACAGAAAGTTTTCTTTCTGGATTTGCTTTGGCTTTCTCGTCATTTATTACCTAGGAAATCTGATCATTTTATTTCTACTTACATAATATCATTTAAATAGGGTTGAATGCAGAATGACTCTCTCTCGATTTACATTTTTTTTTTTTCTGAAAAATAAACTATAGCACACATAGAGAGAGCAAGAATTGTCATTATAACAAAAGTAAAAATGCCCATCTGGGCTCCTGGGCTGTGCTTTTCATTGCTTTGTGCTTTTCCCTGCTTTTCTTTCAAGGAAGAGTGAGAGATCTTGTTAAATAAAAAAGGAGTTTTATGAATGCATTTCCCAGTGAGAAGGCACACCTATGATATCAGATCACAAAGACTGGGACCACGAAACGTTAAAACTACACACAAACTGGAATAAACGTAGACTTTACCAGAATGTTTCAAATGGGCATCTTACTTGAACACAGTCTCTTTAAAGACTGCTTCTCTTGAAATATTATCAAATTATTTATAAAATAATTGTTGCTTAAACAAATTGGTTGTTATGAAGCATAGGTTTGTATGCCATGTTAATCTTGCTTAACTACTGACTCTGCCAATATATTCCAGTTTCTAATATATATACCAGAAATGACTTAAGAATAATTCTGAAGTGAAATCACAGTTTTATCAGAAAAAAACAGTTTTATATTAAAAGCATAAATGTAACTAATAAACATTTGTAATTGTGATTAGTTCATACAATATTATTAAGGTATACAAAATTAAATACTGAGCATACTTACAATATTTACCCAAAATTAAGATGTAGAAGAAGACAGGACCAGATGTCATCTCCTTCTTTCTGAGCAACTGATTAATAAAAGTGAGTACAATTTGGTCTTGGTTTCTGAGTCGCACACAGCTCACGGTGGTTGTGTGCTATTTCTGTCTGCAATCTTAGCAGCTACAAAGCAGTCCTCCCTCCTTCCTCTCTCATTTCCTCTCCCTCTCTTTCCATTCCCTTTTCTTTTCTTTCTTCCTTTCTGTTTCTCAGAATCTCTCCTCCCACCCGCCTTCTCTGAAAGTCTCAGTATCCTTCTTTACGCCCCCTCCACACCAGCCCCCCCCGCCACAGCAAACACACACACTCCAGCGTGAACACAGACAGAGCTGAGCAGTGAGCAAAAGTTTCAGACAGAGAACACACAAGCTCTTCTTGTTGACTCTAAACATCTTTTCTTCTATGTCCTGCAACAGTCTACAAATGAGGGTGCGTGTGAACTGACAAGCGTCCGAGCTGATCAAAGTCACACTACTAGGAAGAAACTGAGAGATATAACACAAACGAAAAATATTTTTTTCCCTCAGTGACTTGGGACTAGGAAAAGAACAGAACTACACGGAGCAAAATGCCTTTGTGGAGTTAACTATAAGGCGAGAATTAAAATGTAACTATAGCAATCTTTTGTGATCTGAGTTTAGGCATTTGAACGATAGGCTATTGTGTAAAGAAAAATACAAAGGAATAAAAAACAGATCTTAAATTTTCTTGAGCTCGTGAATTTTACTACAAGTGGAGACCACGAGAGGTCATTGGTTGGGGAGTAAAGCCTTCCTGGGTTTGAATCATAGTCTGATTCAAACTGTTAGTAGTGCAGGTGCTTGCTCTTGGCTGAGCTTTTGTTTTCTGGGGGAAAGTATCTATTCAGCAAGGTGGTGGTGATGATCAGCTCCATGCATACTGAATGTCTGGAATAGGTTCTAGCACAAAATAGGTGGTTACCAAATGGCAGCCATTCATATGATGATGACTTTTATCAGGGGGAAAAAAAAGCATGCAAATGTCAAGAACATTTCCATGCAAACCTTTTTCTTTTAACCAGGCTATAACATTCTTATTTTGCAGCTTAATAGCTTATGGCTAAAACAACTGGGTAGCACCTTACCAGGAGAAATTGGCTTGTGAGGTTAATGCCTCCTAATCACTCTACATGTAGAATCTATTTAAATTACACGTCTCTGTATCATCGACATCAACATAAGAAGCCTATTTCTAAATGGTAGCTAAAAGGTTATATTAACACTACTTTTCTTTTTTCCTGTAGAGGTAATTAATACCACGAAAGGAGAAATGAGGTATAGGAATCTTTACAAGCTTTTTATATGTCAGTAGATTTATTTAATGAAGACATTGTTATTTTAGTAGAAATGTTTATGGTTAACTGAATTTGAACACTCATTTAATGCTCATTGTTTATTCTTTATAATAATACTTGAAATGTTTTAAGTGGTTAATGATTTTTTACTTATTGTAGAAGTAGTGTTTCCTAGAAGGATGCTGAGGGACATATCAAGGGCAATATCTGAAGAGGAACCCATAGGAAGCTTCTCAACAGTAAAGTTAAGGAATTTGCTTTGAGAATTGTCCAGCACAAAGTAAGCTCTTGACACTGGGTTTTCAAAGAAGTCCGGAGGTTATTTTGTTAGCTTTGAGCATTTTGCCTGAGCTGATTATTGCAGACGTATACAATTAGCAGGCCAATAGCCAGGAAGTAGTCTTTAACAATATATACATGCACTGTATTTTTAATCTCAAATTATCCAGGCAAAACTTCAAAATAATTTCTCATTTCACTGAGACTATGTTAGATTTTGCTAAAATAGATACTTCTCTGAAGGAACAATTTTAGACTTCTTCTTCTTCTTCTTCTTCTTCTTCTTTTTTTTAAAGAATATCACTTCTTTCTTATTTTAAGCCAAGACAGTGAATCTGGAATATTAGTCTCATATAGGTATATTAGTGGAAAAAACCCAGGAGTGAACATAGACTGCCCCTACCACACATTGTAGCAGGCAGTATTGGTATTTTAGGCCAGAAAATTCTTTGTTGTGAGGTGCTCTCCTTTCCATTGTAGAATATTTTGCAGCATCCCTGGCCTCTACCCACTAGATGTCAATAGTACTCCCTAGTTGGGACAGTTAAAAATGTCTCCAGACATAGGCAAATGTCCCCTGGGGGCTAACTTGCTCCTAGTGGACAACAACTGCATTGTAGCAAAAGACTTGCCTGAGCAATGTTTGAGTATTGATTTTTACTAAATAATTAAAATAGAATTCTTCTCACTTAAAATTTTAATGAACATGTGTTTCCTCATTTTGCTCTTTTGCAGGTTGAAGACCTACATTAAAGAGTTTTAAAACCAAACAGACAGTGTGTGTTCCTAACCTTCTCTTCCTGCTCATATTATTCAATTATCAACGTACACTAGGGACCTGATACAATCTGTGATGTCATTGCCTCTGTTTGGCTGAGTACTTCATGGTTATCCACATTAGATTTGGTGCTGACTCAGGCTGATAGTTAACACCGTTTCTTACCTTGGAAACTCTTCGAAAATCTTACTGAGGTTCTCTGAATAATAACAAAACTTTCTATTTGAAAATTACTTCTCGGGGCGCCTGGGTGGCTCAGTCGTTAAGCGTCTGCCTTTGGCTCCGGTCATGATCCCAGGGTCCTGGGATGGAGGCCCGCATCGGGCTCCCTGCTCGGCAGGAAGCCTGCTTCTCCCTCTCCCACTCCCCCTGCTTGTGTTCCCTCTCTTCGCTGTCTCTCTCTGTCAGATAAATAAATAAAATCTTAAAAAAAAAAAAAAAGAAAATTACTTCTCAGAACAGCCTGGTGAGTCAAGCCAGACAAGCATCATCAATCTGTGTGCACTATATAGATTCAAGTTTCTAATCTGTGGTGTTTCCATCCACTGAAATCACTAGTACGTTCTTCAGCATCAGATTTTAAAATTAGATCGTGACACTTAAGGGCTTTTTGTCTGTGTCTCAACCTACTTGCCACCATCATTTCCAGTTGTAGAAATAGCCATTAAATGTTTGACTCCTGACATGGGCAAGTCTCACTGAAAGACGTTGGTAAAATCTCAGTCAGAGCCTCATGATGTAGGCTCTGTAGATATTCAGGCAACAGTAAACCAACTCATGAACCTAGAATAAGCACAATCCCAGGGCTAAAATGCATGCTGTCAAATTGTTCATCCTATGGATCCATTCCTAACTGACAGGTGTCAGTCAGGCAACACTCTTGAGATACTCGTCATCTCTAAATCACACCAAGACAATTTTAGGTGCCTCGATTTAGCATTAATTGCACAATTCTGAAATGAAATGCCTTCTGGTGAATGATATCAAGCAAAATGTGCACTGGGACAGAGCCACGAATAGGTACAGGTATTTCAAAAGATACTTTATACAGAATCTAAACCATTTCACCCTAGATGGAAGTGATCAGAAGGTATTATGTCAGTTAGCAGATAATCAACCATTAAATGGTAAATCAAATCTCATGTGGGTTCACGTGTTGTCTTTGAGGGATATAATAGGGATGCAACAGAATTGAACAAGCCTCTGCAAAGTTGATAGTGTGAAGAAGGTAAGGACAGGATTAACGAGCTCAACACTATCCCTGTATGCATCTATCTGTTTATCTATCTGTCGATCATGATCTAATGCAGTAAATATCAGTTGCTGGCTTTCCTTAAGTGAAAACTATGTACAGAACTTAGTACTATTAACCTTGCCATACTTAGTTCCCCCAAACTATTGTAATCAACGACATTCAAGTTTTAGGCTCATTCTATCTGGATTGAGCCTACGTCGTTCTAGATCAACAGTATAAAAGGAGAAATGTCGTCTGTTGATTGAGACAGTGGGTGGGATCTGGAAACTGCAGTTGCTGTTTCATCTCTGGCAGCCTGCGTGCTCGCTGTGCCACATCTTCCTTCCTTCTCCTGCACGTGCTCAGCCATGATAGGTTTCAACTGCTCTAGGTTCCTAGCTTCATCTTCAGCTCCCCTGCTGCCAGAGAAGCTTGCCTCTAACCCTGGCTCACTTGCCTACGGTTCCGCTTGTTCTGCACTCTATGGGGTCGACCCTACAGGAGATTTAGTGCTCTTAGCCCTAGTTTCATAATCCCGGCGTTCTCCCTTGAACGCACTATCTTATCGGTCTGCTGCCGATGCCGCTACATGGCTCACCTGAGGCTACGTGATTTATGCGAGGGGCATCTCCTACATGCTAGAAGGTGAAATAGAATAGAAAAGTAAAGGTCGCTTGTTCTAGTAGTACCAGTAGAAGATGGGCAGGCAGGTTCCCAATTTTGCCACTGATTAGACATGTAACCTCTGATAAGTCACTTAAATGCCTCTGGTCCTCGGTTGTTTCACTTGGGAAATAATGAGTTGATCTTTTATTTATTTATTTGTTTAATTTTCCTTTTTTTTTTTTAATTTTTAAGTAATCTCTGCACCCAAGGTGGGGCTTAAACTCACAACCCCGAGATCAAGAGTCACATGTTCTACTGACTGAGCCAGCCGGTTTCCCCAATGGTTGATCTTTTAGATGAATTATAGCTCTGTTGTTTTAAGAAACATAGTACTCTGCTTCAGAAAAATTTATAATTTAGTGTGTAATGCATATACATGATTTACCTAAAATACAATTTTACTGAATCTCTCAACGAATGTGGATTGGTGCCATTGAACATAAGGTAATAAAAAAGGTATGAGAGGGCATCAAGGAGGCTGGTACAGAGAACTAGGTGGAGTCAACTACAGAAGCTTCTTTTAGAAAATTTGTGTGGTGCGTGTAGAAGGCAGAGAAGGTCATGGGCTGATAGGGAGTAATAAAAGCAACATTTCACTTCAAAGACAAGTGCGTGCAAACGTGCCAATAGTGATTCTAGGTGAATCTAGGCCAATATAACAAGAAATGGTCGTAAAGTTATGGGGTAATCAGCTGGGAGAGTGTCAGACATTAGGTTGACTAGATACCAAAAAGTAGGATATAAAAGTTGCTATCAATTTCTGAGCAATAAATTGATAAAATCAAAAGAAAACGAGGGGCGCCTGGGTGGCTCAGATGGTTAAGCATCTGCCTTCGGCTCAGGTCATGATCCCAGGGTCCTGGGATCGAGTCCCACGTCGGGCTCCCGGCTCAGCGGGGAGCCTGCTTCTCCCTCTGACCCTCTCCCCTCTCATGCTGTTTCTCTCTCGCTCGCTCTCTAAAAAATAAATAAATAAAATCTTAAAAAAAAAAAAAAAGAAAACGAATAAAGAAGACTGGTCTCATGACCATGTGATGCAGAAGATGAGAAAGAACAGACTTTAGCCAGGGAGACGAGGCTGCTGCGTAACAGATGTAAGTCAGCTATTAGGGTTTGGTGTGATTGCGAAGGCTGCTAACACCAGCCACTCCCAGAAAGAAAACAGTTTTAATCATGGTTGATTCTGAACAGACTTTGACTTTAAAACAGGGATGTCTAATAGGAGTACAAAGTGAGCCACACATGCAACTGAAAAGTTTCTTGTAGCCACATTAGGAGAAGTAAAAAGAAACAGGTAAAATTAATTTTGAGAATATATTTTATTTAACTCAATATATCCAATATATTACCATTTCAACACGTAATCAGTATGTTCCTTTGTTTTTACTGTCTTTGAAGTCAGGGATATATATCTTACACATGCAGAACATCTCGATTTGGACTAGCCACCTTTCAAGGGCTCAGTGGCCACATGTGGCTAGTGGCTACCATACTGGACAGTGCAGCTCTAGAGAATGGTGCAAGAGGTTTCTTTAAGATTCCACCAGAAGGGGCGCCTGGGTGGCTCAGTTGGTTGAGCGACTGCCTTTGGCTCAGGTCATGATCCTGGAGTCCTGGGATCGAGTCCTGCATCGGGCTCCCTGCTCGGCGGGGAGTCTGCTTCTCCCCCTGACCCTCCCCCCTCTCATGTGCTCTCTCTCATTCTCTCTCTCTCAAATAAATAAATAAAATCTTAAAAAAAAAAAAAGATTCCACCAGAAGTTTTTAGATCTGAAGGTCAAAGAAAAATGATCGTTTTATAATTAAGTACAATTTTAATAACAACAATGGGAACAACATAAGGTTACTAAACAGTTCGTCAAGTACAAAAATTAACAACAACATAAGTGTTACTTACCACTTTTTTGCCATCATTTTATAAATATAAGGACATTTGAATACCACAAAATTAGGGAAGATACAATGTTCAAACATAAAACAATCCTTTAAATTAAATATATTTAGTTTCATAAAAAATGATGACATTGTCTTTATTTTTCTTGTTTTGCTGCAAATAAAAGTAAAGACTTCTCCAAGACCCTATCTGTGGACCGTAATTTAGGGACTACTGATTTGGTCTAGGCTCAGAGTCTCTCTGGCAGCTCAGGTCCTTTAAAACCCTGATGGACTGACTGCTAGTGCCTTCGACTTTGAGGCCCTCAGCTATTACCCTCAAAATTTAGAGTCTTGGTCAATGAATCTAGGGACTACCTTTGTAGGTCTCCCTTTTAGTATGTGCTGGAGTCCCCAACCCTATTTTAAAGGCTACTACCTTGGCTTCTGCTTCAAGGCAAGGAGAATAATTCGTGGGTTCACGTGGCAGAGCTAATCTGCCATTTAATGGCAGGATGCATTCCAGGGATTGGCACTTGATGAAGGGGGGCATTGTTACCTCTGTAACTCAGAGATTGTCCTGTGGGGCATCTTGGAGAAAGGTTGGGAAGTCAGGGTTTCCTTATTTCTTTAGTTCTTTCTAGGTGTTCTTTTTCTTAGTCAGGGCCCTAACTTTTGGTTTGGGTATGTAATTGGATTTTTGCAATGCTGTAAAAAAAAAAAAATCATCATCTGACCTATAGAGATCTTTGTAGAAAAGGCCTTTCTTAACGCAGGTTTTTTTTCTTTTTCTTTTAGAAGGTCTCTGTCAATATACACTAGATTATATGCTGTGATAAAATGTAACCACAAAAATCTCAGTTGCTCAAATCACCAGAAATTTGTTTCTCACTCTACCATGACCATCATGGGTCAGTAGGGGGCTCTAATCACTATAGTCTCTCAGGTATCAGGCTAATGGAGGTTCCATATTGACACATACATCCATGATCATCAGGGCAGGAAAAAGGTAAATGGTAAATTGCACACTGGCTTTTAAAGATTCTACCTGAAAGTGACACACATCATATCTGCTCACATTTCATTGGCCTAATTTCAAAATTGGTATGGGAAGGACAATTCAACCATGTGCCTGGAAGGAGGAGAGCAGAAATATTTTGATGAACAGCACTAACAACAACTTCATTCTGCCTTTCTGATTATCTGTAAGTATAATACACTAATCTCTTTTCTAAGGGAGACATTCCAGCAGTTGAATCCAGTCACAGTATCAAGCCCACAGGTCATGGTCTCTGAATGATGTATTGTGGGTACTTCTCACATGATGTCTAGCAATGGTTTCTCTTGACTAAACAGCTATGAACTAAACATCTATGAACTAAAAAGATAGTTGTAATAAACATTCTTACAGGAAAGCGGAAGGTGAGGACAAACCCTGCAGATAGTTGTGTGCAGCAATTCTGAACTCCTGCTGGGCAGATGAGATGGGGCTCCTTACCCTGAGGATGGGGAATGTCCTTTAATTAGACTGAGTCTACTCCCTGGGAGGGGCTCCCCTGTCCATTGTTCACTGTGGCCCTTGGTCCGCACTCTGGAGGGTCCTTCCTTTATATTATCTGATTTTCCACATCCACACTGGACATTGAAGAATATGCCCTTCAATGTCCAGAGTTGGGGGCTGAGCAGAATTCACAGCTTCTTTTTTGCTTTCAGAAGGTTGGGTATCACCATCTTTTTTTTTTTTTTAATTTAAATTTTTTAAGTTCGGGTTGATAGTCCTTGTAGCAGTACTTCTCTCTCAAGGGTTTAGTTGTGTTATTTGATTCCAATTAATTTCATGTGTCATGGTCACCTCTATAGTTCTTTTCTCAGAAAAGTTTTGTGGACATAATTCCCTGATTTACCATACTACTTTTTTTTTTTTTTTTTTGCCCGCATGCTTTTGTATCTCTCTGTATTTAATGGCTTAATTGCAACTAACTTGTCCATTAAGTTTTGTTGGGACAGCCACTTCCTGTGTTCTCCCTGAGCCATTTGGTCCAATTGAAAGGATTTACAGAATCACAATCTTAATTGGGTCCTGACTCTTAGAAATTTCAGTGCCCTTTGGGGCACCTGGGTGGCTGAGTCAGTTAAGTGTCTGACTTCAGCTCAGGTCATGATCTTGAGGTCCTGGGATCGAGCCCTGTGCCAAGCCCCTGCCAAGCAGGGAGTCTGCTTCTCCTTCTCCCCTCTGCCTTCCTTCTTCCCCTACCCCCCTCACCCCTTCCCCTCCCCTCTCCTTTCCTCCTCCCCCTTCTCCTCCCCCCTTCCCCTCCCCCAGCTCACTCTCTCTCTCTCTCTCAAATAAATGAATAAAATCTTATATGAAAACAATGGATCGTGGATCACCACATCAAAAACTAATGATGTATTGTATGGTGACTAACATAACATAATAAAATAAATTTAAACAAATGAATAAAATCTTAAAAAAAAGGAGTTTCCCCTCATGTTAACAATAGATGTAGGATTTGATCCTTACTACAAGGCTGATTTTGATTGGCCTTTGTTGCTAAGAGATTTTTTTTTTTTCTTCTTGCTAAGAGAATTTTTCAATTTTATTTTTTACTGGTTGTGGTTGGGAAGCACACAGTTCTTTCAGTCCTTCAAGTGCTGAATTTCTGGATTCCATTTCATTTCTTCTTCCTTCCTCCCTCCCTCCAACCCTCCTTTCTTTCTTTCTCTCTTTCTTTTTTCTTTCTTTCTTTCTTTCTTTCTTTCTTTCTTTCTTTCTTTCTTTCTTTCTTTCTTTCTGTCTTTCTTTCTGTCTTTCTTTCTTTCTTTTTCTTTTTTTTCTTTCCAAATTGGCCAATTCTTTGCTAAGCTCACTTGCTTTTTGTAAAATCTTGTGAGACATAGACAATGGCAACCAGCAATGGCAACAGCAGCTACTAAATTTCTATGATCTCTTGTCCTAGGATTACAAATTCATTAGGTACACTGTCTGCTTGCTGGGTTATCATTGGTGATAATATTATCAAATGCTTTGTCACTATGTAACATGGATAACTATCCTTACAGCTTCTACAACAATTTCTTTTCTATATGTCACTTGGCCTTTCAGCCAATGCTACATATTCTCTTTTTGTTGTTATGACAGCACACCATGTCTAGTTACCAATTTCTGAATCAGCCAGCAGATGCTAAGTTGAGCTTTAGTAAAAAACAGTTCCTATGGAAATTTATTTCTCACATTGTGATCACTCAGTGACCCAAACTGACAATAGTGTCTCTTGATACTCATTTTCACAATTGTTGTAGGAAAAAGGGAAGATGGCGTGCCATGAGCTGTTCCTAAACCTGACAGGTGGTAGTTTAATCAGATGAGTTTTTGTTGAATAACTAAGTTGCCAATTTCCCAGTCTGGGATAGAAGAATCTTTATTGCTTTCCACCTCTTATCAACTCAGTTATGCCCACATTTTAGCTTCTCTTATTTATGACAATCCACTTCCCATTTTTCTATTTGTCAGGACTCCCTGGAGGGCAGGTGACAGAAATCCAACTCAGCCAAGCTCATCAAGTCTCTTTATCTATTTCTACAGATCTCTTCCTCCTTTCTCATTTTTTTTTTTTTTTTTGCTTCTGCTTCTCTCTGTTTTATTACTTTAGATAGATTTTCTCTATATGTTGACACAATGGCTACTGTTAACCTCTGGTTCTTATCTTTTCAGATCCATGAATTAAGCATTGTGTCTAGGGGAACAGGGCCTTGCAATTATCTGAGACTAGATTATGAATTTATCTGGATGATTAGAAGGTAGTATAGGACAAATTATCAGAAGATGGAGAATGGGTAGTGTTGGTGGGCAGGTACACAGTCTACCACAATCCAGAACTTTCCTCCGCCAGTAAGTATAGATGGTCAGAGTTAGCGAGTATAAGTAAGAAGAAAATGGGGCAGGGGTTGGGGGTGAGGACTGAGAAAAAGAAAGATTGACAGAGGTAAAGACAGATGGTAAATAAATGGATCAGTAACTAATGTACATTGAATGAGAATATTGTCAGGTTTTATGAGTTGGTGTATATGAACTTATGAAGACCATGAAAAGTGACTGCTGTTATCACAATAGTCATAAATGCAAATATTAAAAAAGCAGTATATCATCATGCAATTAAGTTTATGATTTTGCTATGTGAAGACAGATCAGTTTTGTCATACTACTCTCCTTCTGGTGCGATAACACTCTTCAGGCTGTGTGACTGAAATAAGGTGTGGGAATAAGAAATCCTAGTTGTGAAAACAAAAATGTGTCTCCTAGTTCTCATTGAATCTTCTTTTAGAATTACTTAAGGTCAAATCTGAGTTCCTGGGATTTCTAATTAATGTGCCAGATAACTGGCTGTTGCCCATGTTAGCTCATCAGGAAATAGCTATAAGGAATTTCTTTGCTATTGTATCTTCCAGAAACTAATCAAACTTGGGTCTGGGAGTAAAAATCTTAATGAAGACATTTTTTTGGCAGCTCCTCATTCTTATCATGTTTATAGGTTGCTATTTGCCTTTTGAAATGTGAAGTTGGCTTTTCTCCACAACCTGTCAATCCACAAACATATCAAATAGTCGTACATTGATAAGGGTCAAATATCTTACCAGATTTGCTATAGGGAAAAATTTGCTATATTTCTGGATGGAATATTGTGGGACACGGGTACGTGTCGGAACTAAGGGGAGGTGGAGAGGAGGTACGAGAGGAACAGCAGCTTCAATCATGGCACAAAGAGACAAATTATGGACTAGAGCTAAGTGGAATCCTGAAAATTCAAACTGGAAACACCAAGAATCAAATGCACTTAACAAAAGTTAAGGCACTAACAATTATTGGGTACTAACAATGAATGAAGAGGATAGGAAGGCAGGTGGGATGAGAATGAGACTCTGAGTGTGTATGGCAAATGAGCCCACCTTGTGTGCTGGGCCTCTTGCCTCTGAGACTATTATTAGCCAGCAGATGGGACCCCTTAGACTGTTCCTGATAGTCATGTGTGTCTGGAATCCGATCCCTGGTGATTTCCTGGAGGAGAGAACCTTGGGAAAACAGTGATGCATTAAAGGATTAGGAAGAGGAGGGTTGGAGAGATGATGAATCCAGGTGTGTTTTGTCAAATTAGTCAATTGATGGCAAACTTTATTTACTTGCGTATCTTTGATGATTGTTTTTGGACTTATCTTTTTTTTCTTCCTTTAGGATAAGTAGTATCCATTCTTTAACTTCACAATTTACTCATCTTTGTCAATTTTGCCCAAATTAACTTTATAAGGTAATTAGGATTTAGACTTTATAAGTCTCCACACCATAGTTGTAATTTATATCCTTTTGAAAGGCTGGGAGAATTGGCGTTTTTAGCATGGTTAAGATGAGTTTTTGAGCAGGGTTGTTATTAAGACCATGCTTGATTATTAAATGACACATTAAGAAAAACAATCCAAAGTTCTGAGAAGTAAACTTGTCACCTTGAAGTTATCCTTGTCACCACAGAATTCTCTTTATCTGCACTAGTCAGTGTGCAGCAGAGGAGTTAGTTTTCAGAAAACTGAACAGTGAGAGGCAGTCAACAAACACACTAATTTAAAAAAGTGCTTCAAATTAACATAAAAAATATACAGAACCTAAAGTCAATTAAAACTAAGTTTTCAGGCAAACATGTTTAATAACTTGAAGTTTCAAATCTTTAATGAATTAAAACATATTTCCTTTGGACATTAATTTACACCATAAGATTTAGGAAACTGATGTGAGGCACTAATTTATTTCAAGGGCTACTCTTATTTATTCTCTAACATAGTATGTGCATTTAATATAAGTTGATTTTTTGATTAAATGCCATTTCTTACATTATCACATAAATGGTGATAAAATAATATATTGTACAAATTGGAAATGAAAAAAAGGTGGCTTTGTTTTAAAAGAGGTACAAATAATTGGTAGCAAACCACATCCATATAATCATGTATGACTTGGGGCCCCTGGGTGGCTCAGTCATTGAGCGTTTGCCTTCAGCTCAGGTCATGGTCCCAGGGTCCTGGGATCGAGCCCTGCATCGGGCTCCCTGCTCCACGGGAAGCCTACTTCTCCCACTCCCACTCGCCCTGCTTGTGCTCCTGCTCTCGCTCTCTCTCTCTGTCAAATAAATAAAGTCTTAAAAAAAAATCATGTATGATTTTAGAAAAATTTTACTTTAATTAAGTTGTTTTTTAAGGGTCATACAGTGTCTTTAACCTATTATTCTGAAATGAAAGATACATGTTCTTTGGAAAACTGTCTAAAAACTAAAGTAAAATTAATAGCTGTGCTTAAACTTAAAAATAGATACAGTATAATAATGTTAGACACATTTTTGATTTGAAAGAATGGGTATTTATAATATTATTTCTTACTAAAATTCTTTTAAAAAATAGTGTGAGGTCGGGGTGCCTGGGTGGCTCAGTTGCTTAGGCATCCAACTCTTGATTTCGACTCAACTCATGTTCTCAGGGTTGCGAGATCGAGCCCCATGTTGGGCTCTGACCTCAGCATGGAGCCTTCTTAAGATTCTCTCTCTCACCTTGTCCCTCTGCCCCTCCCAACCTGCTCACACGCACACACTCTATTAAAAAAAAAATTTAAAAAAATTAAAAACATTTTTAAAAAAATGTTGTGAGGTCTTGATAAATTTTAGAGTCAGAAGTATGAATGTTTTCATTTTCTTTAGTAGTAATTTAAAGTTATTTTTTGTAACACTTTTTATTTCCTATTGGGCCTCTAGGACAGCCTCTAACAGTGGTTCTCATAGTGTGGGCCTGGGAACTGGTTAGAAACACAAATTGTCCAGCCTCATCTACTGAATCAGAAATTTAGTGGTGGAACCCACTGATCTATGGTTTAACAAGCCTTTCAGGTGATTGTGATACATACTCAAATTTGAGAACCATTGGTCTAGGTGGAGTGAGATCTTTCTTGTCTCATTCGAGACGTGAAAAAATAGTGAAGAATTTTTGTCCTCACGTATAGGTCTTTTGAATGGGTAAAACCACATTAGTATAGAATGCCCATCAGCACAGATTAGACAAAAACAATGAGAGTTCTTCTTATGGTGGCTTTTCAAGTTGGCAATTTGGAAAACAAACCACAGTAGCAATGCGGGGGGACTGCGGGGAAAAAGTATGTTTATTTAATTCCCAGAAAAATGTATTTTTGAAAGTGGTTAGAAATTGTCACCTGGCTTTGGGCCAGATGCTAAAAAGAAATCAAGGTAGTCTAGAAGACCAATCAGTGACTTAAAATAAAAAATATTTTATCTTTTTAATTGTTTATTTTGGAAAACATGTCTTAGGAATCTGTGAAGGAATTTTAAGAATGCTAAATGTTCTTTTAAATCAGTAATGTAGGGAGCAATGGGGTAGATATATATAGGAATAAGCAGCTGGTTCTACACTGCCTGCTTTTGATGGGAACAAGACAACTTTGTATTTTAAATACCACATTTGAGGTCCAGTGATTTTAGAAAGTTCTGTTATGAAGACCTAAAGCCAAGCTCTATTGCTGGAACCAAACCTGGGCCTGCTATATCTTTAATTCCAAGTGAAACACCTGCTTGTAGATCACATTGCCATTTTAAGTGCAGTGAAGCAAATGTAATTGTGAAACTCTCTTGCAGAAGGACTTTGATAGTTATAGGAATAAGGAATATTGCCAAATGCCATATTACATCCTGATGAAATATTTACTGAACTAATTTACATTAACTGATTTACTTTATTAAAAAATATACACAGTTCTTAAAGAATCTCCAAGTTAATGTATGATTTCTCCCACTGAACTAAAAGTGATTTCAACTGCATAAGTAGGCTGTGGTTACCAGCCAAACAGATTTTCTTTATCTAGAAGGAAATGATGTAAGTAATAGTTACGAATGTCTAGTGTATAAGGAGATTTGGTTTTGCTGAGTTCTGAATTTTAATTTAAATACCTACTTATGCTATTTAAAAGAGGTTTCAGAATTTTGCAGTTATAGGAAATTGTGTGACTGGGATTTATGTTCTAATCATCTAATTTGAAAAGGTAAAAATAAATAGAGGAAGACAAATATTGTTATGATATTTATATGTGGACTCTTAAAATGCTGAACTTGTAGAACTAGAGAGTAGAATAGTGGTTACTGGGGGCTGGGGGGTGGAGGAATTGGGGAGATGTTGTTTAAGGGCATCAATCTGAAGCTAGATGAATAGTTCTAGAAATCAAATGTGCAGCATGGTTATTATAGTCAATAATACTGTATTATGTACTTCAAAATTTCTAAGAGACTAGATCTTGTGTGTTCTCACCACAAAAAGGAAATGATAATAATGTGACATAGAAGTGTTAGCTAAAGCTAAAATGGTAATCATATTGCAATATGTATCAAATCAACATGTGGTACACCTTAAACTGTAAAGGTGTGTAACAATGTTATATGTAAATCATGTCTCAATCAAAAAGAATAGACTGAGGTGCATTTTTTCTTGAGCTCAAGTAAGAAGTGGTTATGAGACCAATGCAGGTTACTTTCCTTTATTTTTCTAAATAAATTTTTCGTTCTATACCCACCCCCACCTGGCTTCATTCTTCTCTTCCTTGGATGACAAGGGAATCCCGGACCCTGGATGTCCTGGGTGGTTGCCATAGTTACCATTGCTTTTTCGATATGTGACTGCAGATGTCAACAACTTTGCAGCCCTGGTGCTTGAGACAGTGATGCCATTTTCAGAGTCTGCTCCTCTATAAGACAAACATAGTAGACATTTACCCTTACTTTCTAAGCCAGGTGCGTAAGGCTCAGAACTCTGGAAGCTCTCTACTTTCTGCTTTAGAATTTTCTTCCCCTTTGAGATGTTGCTTATGAGCTGGGCACAGGTCCCAGTACTTATAAAGCCTGCCATCCTATGGACCTCCCTGTCTTGCAGAAACCAAACCCATCGCTTGAAACTTAAGTGAAGAACTTCTTCTGGCCTAGAGTAGCCCGTTCCCCTACATTCCCTCAGGGACTCTGGAACCCTAACATTCCTGGATTGGCACAGGAATATTTTTTTTTTTTTAAGGGTAAGTTTCTAAAATCGAACCTCTAGGGCGCCTGGGTGGCTCAGTTGGTTAAGCGACTGCCTTCGGCTCAGGTCATGATCCTGGAGTCCCGGGATCGAGTCCCACATCGGGCTCCCTGCTCGGCAGGGAGTCTGCTTCTCCCTCTGATCCTCCCCCCTCTCATGCTCTCTCTCTCTGTCTCATTCTCTCTCTCAAATAAATAAATAAAAATCTTAAAAAAAGAAAATCTAACCTCTAATATCTCCCTCCTCTAGTCAAACTGAGACTGGGAACAGAAAGATTTGGTTATTGTTTAGGAAAAGGAGATTGGTTGAGACTCAAGGGAGTACAGAAGAAGCATGCCACACCTATGACTGAGAAGGTGTGGTGCTGAAAGCCCTGAGGGACTCACTTTCCTTTCCAACTGGATTTGCTCCAAAGGTGGGCAATGGCTGGGGCTCCTGGGTGGCTCAGTCGGTTGAGTGAACGACTCTTGATTTTGGCTCAGGTCAGGATCTTAGGGTCCTGGGATTGAGCCCTGCTTTGGGTGCTGCGCTCAGTGCAGACTCTGGTTGTCCCTCTCCCTGTGCTCCTTCCCCCACTCTCTCTCTCTCTCTCTCAAATATTATGCATGCATGCATGCATAAATAAAATCTTCAAAAGCGGGCAATGGCTTCTAAGAAACACCATCGTCCTAGGGGCCCTAGCAGCATATCCTTGCTTACTGCCATACTAGCTAACCATTCACCCGGAGAACCATGACAGAGAATGAGAGTGAAAAACAGAGCGACTCAGTTCCTTTTCCTTTCAGCTCTTCCTGATTTTTCAGTAAGCCAAAGGTGGAGAGTATTGCAGAATGTGTGGTGTCAAGAGATGACATGAAAACAGTTAAGTTAGTTCTGCACAGTGTTTCCAATGTTTCACTAAGTATTCATGTATGAGCTACAAAACATAAATCCTGTAAGTTTGGTGATTTTGCATACAAGTTAAAGGTTCTTATAGATGCGCTTAAAACCAGCATTGTATGATGTAAAGGTGGATGACAAAATTCATGCTAATAATTTAAAATTTTAATTTCTCGAGGCACTGGGGTGGTTCATTCATTAAGCATCTGCCTTCAGCTCAGGTCATGATCCCAGGGTCCTGCGATCCAGTAGCATCCTGCTCCCTGCTCAGCGGGGAGTCTGCTTCTCCCTCTCCCTCTGCCTGCCCTTCCCCTTGCTTGTGCTCCCTCCCTCTCTTTCTCTCAAATAAATAAAATCTTTAAAAAAAATAAAATTTTAATTTCCTTTTACTTAGAACAGAGAGAAACAGAGAGAAACAGAGAGAGAGAGAAAGAAGCCATGGGAAAAAAGTAATGTTTTATATTTTCATACTTTTAACGATGGTTTGCTCTGCTTTTTAAAAAAGTGGAGTCCCACATTTTCATTTTGCATCTGGCCTTATACCTCGTGTAGCTGGCCTTGTGCCTGTACCAACGAAAATGATGCCCACATGTCAACTTGCCTTTTTCCTTTCTTGGCTCTTAGGAGTCCTTATACCAACGAGGACATGGCTGCCACTTCAAAAATACAGCCATCCCACTCAGTATTCCTTTGACTCTTTAAAAAATGCGTTCGTTTACAAGCTCTTTGATTGCAGAGACCACCTCCTACCTGCACTGTTTATTACATAGAAACTCTTTTCCTTATTGTCAGATAGATGTATTTGTTACACCTGCATCTCAGAAGCTGAATTTAATATTTTAAAATCTAACCAACTGTTGTTCTGAGCGTCTAAGGGCGGAAGTATGGAGTATGTTGCCCAGGGTGGGATCTCTTCTTGTCTTGCTAAGTTTATTTATAGCAAGTGGTAAGCAGAACTTAAATATCAAAACTAAGGATACGTGTCTACATTCAATAAGATAATTTTCTACAATTCTGAGAAAGAAGATATTTTGTTGAAAATGAATGTGTAGCATCATGTTAAAACTGTTGAAATGCCTCTTAATGTTGTTTAATGACTTTAATGTTCTTGTAACTCAAATTGCCCTCATAAAGCAGACTTCATTTTTCCTTGGTGACCATTTATAGCCTAAATGCCTTAGGACATTATATTTCACAGCATTTAGCTTATAATAAAAGCCTTTTGAGTTGTCCAGTTTGGTTGGCCTTTAGCAAATTTTGACAAGGGCTCCATTGGTTCCTATTTAGCATTATAGAAAGCATAGCTCACATAAATAATAATTTTTATTAACAGAAAAGAAAACTGACAAATGAGTATAAATTTCAGTGATGAATCCTTTTCATTTTTTTTTAGTTATCTGTTTTATTTTTCTCCCTTTGTCCCTGCAGTCCATGATGGTACCGTGCCTGAATTGCTTTTTGTAGCGTTAGGAAATAAATGGGAAGATACATGTTCCCGTGTTCACTTAGTCATTCATTCAAAAGATATATATGAACCACCTGAATCTAATCTATTTTTGGAACAAGAAAAGGCAAAAATCAAATGGAAAAAATGGCAGATGGTCTCCGATACCAGTGGATCAAATAATCACTCAACAATTAGATTCCTTGTGTTCCAGGTACTGGGGACTCAGGCTTCCTGCCTGCAGGAAACTTTCCTGTTACTGGTGGAGGTATACCATAAATATGTATGTGTGCTTGAGCTAAGTGGTGGAGAAGGCCTTGCTGAGAGTTGGCATTCAAGCTGTACCCTGAATGATGGGATGGGGACATTCTCATACTTGAAATCTTTCCTTCTCTTGGACCCCGGCCTGAATCTTTCTGCTTCTCTGTCTCTCTTGCTGCCAGCAACTTTTCAGACTCTATCTTGGTCATGATACCTTTTATGTGTATGAACATGATGCCTTTTATGTGTTCTTCAGGGTGTGCTTCCTAGAGGTCTTCATTTCTGAATCTAGACCTCTGGTTAAAAACCTTTTGGGGTAATGAATTTTGGAGAATCTGAAGAAAGATATAGACCCTATTCCCATGTGAAATGAACATGCTCACAGAATCTGTACATAATTTTTAGGGGATTAAAAGAACTTGCTGAAGATTACTCATAGAAACTATAGGGGTGCTCGAACCCCACACTTGAGGACCCCTCCTTTACGTGCTCTTCCTGGTTAATTTCAACCACACTGATGGCTTTAGACACACCAGGGACTCTGAAATCTGTGTCCTCAGCCCAGCTTTGGCTCTGTATAACTGACTGTCTTCCAGTCATTTCCACTGCTTGTCCCTAAGTTACCTTGATTCAGTCTGTTCCACAGGCAATACACTCACCCGCCACCTCTTATTATCACCATTTTGTAACAGGCAGAAACTTAGCATGTTTGATTCTGTATTGCTTCTATCTCCTTGCTGCTGTGATCTATAGCTTAGAAACTTCTGCCGAGCCCTGCACATAGGCAAGTTACAGCTAAGATCTGTAAAAACTGCTTTTTACATGAAATCTACCTCACCTGAGGAGATAAGGAAGTATGTATAGAAATGACTATGCTGGGTTAAGATTTACCGGAACAACATGACCACACAAAGATCAACTGACCAAGGACAAAGAAGTTACATGACCTTCCTCAGAAGTCTACAGATGTCAGTCATCTTTTGATTCCAACCCCTTCTGTTTCCCCCTTTTGCTAACATAAAAGAAGCTCAAATTTCATGCCGAGGAGAGATGGTTCTTTGGGACAATAGTCTGTCATTTTCTTGGTTTACTTGCCTTCTGAATAAAGTCACTTTCCTTGCCTCAACATCTTAATCTTGACTTATTGGCCTGTTGTGCAGCAAACAGAAAGATCTGGGGCTCAGTTACAATTCCTTCCTTGCCCTTTCACCTTCAGCTTCTTCTTACATGCTCTGTCTTGGTGAATAGTAGCACCATTCCCTGAGCTATGCATCAGTTATCCTTTCTTGTTCTTCGGAGCTGCCACACCGATTATCTTTCCCTCATTCCCAAAGCCACATCTGCTCTGTAATCCCACCCCCATTGCACTTATTTATGCCTTTTAATCTTTCCTGGATATTACTGGAGACTGGGAATGCCATAGAAATCTTGAAGAATGTGGCAAATGTTTGCAAAAGCCATTCAGAAGAATAGGCGAGTTTGCAGTCTTGGGATGGCTGAGTAGCACTGGGGGTCCAGTCAGTTCTCATTAAGAAAGAATTCTCTCTTTCCCGACTTAAATTCCTCATGAAATAGCAAGGGTTGAAAAGTTATTAATACATAATGCTTGTTTCCCCTTCTAACCTGAAGACGGTTATTGAGTTTCTCATTGCATTGTCATTGACCAGTTAACCAGTTCACAGGTTCTCTTCCTTTAATTTCCACATATTTTCATCTGTTATTTCTTTTGAATCCTTTCAATAGTTTCTTCATACATAATGTTCAATTTAGAACTGGATGTTTGGTCCTAGTACTTTAGCCAATTCAACAATTATATATATCTTTCATCCTCGAAAAATTGAAGATCTTGTGGTAGATGGGAGTTAGGGAATGTTGATTAGATTTATACATGATACTACGAGACAAAGCAATTTAAGGCAACACAATACAGAAAGTAAAAATGCTGAGAAAGTATATATGGTTAAGCATCAACATATCTGGCATTGAGATGAGTAGAAAAAAAGTGAGGCCAACATAAAGTATTGACCAAGCCCTGACTATATGCATATCAATGAGTTTTGGTAGTGGGGAAATCTTAATGGGAAACTATTAGGGCAGTGCAAAGAATGGCAGCCTGAGATTTCTTTCCTGTGATTCTTCCACCTGTGCTTTCATTCTCAGCTGTGCTCTAAGAAGCCCACTTGAGGAAGGACCTGTGCTCTGATTTTTTTCCCAGGTGGAATGACATCTGTGCTTCTATCTCTCACCCCCACAGAAGTAGTTCTTATTTCATTTGTTTTGCACTTTTGTCTTCTCTGGAAGATTTTATTTAAATGCAGAGTTCCAGGAAAGAAATAGAAAGAAAATCATTGTTATGGATGATGAATAAAGTTACTTTCTACACAAAATATTTCTTTTCACTGTTTGGATTCTTCCATCAAAAATCAGAATGTTAAAATGTTATTTTATTTTAAAGATTTTATTTATTTATTTGAGAGAGAGAGAGCTCCAGCAGGGGGGAGGGACAGAGGGAGAGGGAGAAGCAGGCTCCCAGCTGAACACCCATGTGGGGCTTGATCCCAGGACCCTGGGATCATGACCTAGCCAAAGGCAGATGCTTAACTAACTGAGCCACCCAGGAGCCCCAAAATGTTGCTTTAGATAGCATTATTTATGTTTACTATATGAATGTATGATGTGTCTGATTCGAGAGTTCTAAGATTTACAAGATTTTACTGTCTAGATCTTAAGTGAAAAATTACTTTCATTTTTCCTAGCTGTAATTTTGTAGAATCATAGGTTTTAGCAGTGAAAGAAAACCCAAGGCAATGTCTGACCACCTTCTGACTTGGGTGGGTTAGTTATAATTATTTACATTTTATAGATGTCATACCTGAGGCTCAAAAAATGACTTGGCCAAGATGTATTATGACAATGAGTGCCAATGAAAATTAGATCTTTCATGTAAGTGTGTATAGATTTTGCATTAAATATGGTTGAGTATTCACATCTTGAATACTTTGCTAATTAATACCAAGCAAGGGCGCCTGGGTGGCTCAGTTGGTTAAGCAACTGCCTTTGGCTCAGGTCATGATCCTGGAGTCCCGGGATCGAGTCCCGCATCGGGCTCCCTGCTCGGCAGGGAGTCTGCTTCTCCCTCTGACCCTCCCCCTCTCATGTGCTCTCTCTCTCAGTCTCTCTCTCTCAAATAAATAAATAAAACCTTTAAAAAAAAAAAAGAAGGTTAATACCAAACAAAATACGCATAAATCAGTGGATCAAGTTTTCACAATTTCAACATGGGGTAATATATTCCTTAATTGCTAGATGTCATCAGTTTTTTATTTCTTTAATAAATATTTTCTTTTCTTCTTTCCTTTAATAAAAACTGGTTTTCATTTTATGGTTACTGCTCCCTTGCAGAGAAGTCTATATATTCTCTTATGTCAGGGAGACATTGGAAACACATCCTGCATCTGCCTTTATTCTAATAGCACTTGCTGATTATAATACCCCCTGAGTAAATCTTACCTCCACCCTTCTGAGATTTATCCTTTCAGCTACCCCTCTTTCTTCACCTCATTTCCTTCCCTCTCAGTTACTTCCTCTCATTCAGGGCTGACTAACCAACTAGCTAATGATCTCCTCTAAGTCTTACCATTATCCTGAGTGACTTCCAGGTCCACAAGAAAAACCCATACCATTTTCTAGAAGTTTCTTTCTTTCTTTCTTTTTTTTTTTTTTAAGATTTTATTTATTTATTCATGAGAGACAGAGAGAGAGAGAGGCAGAGGGAGAAGCAGGCTCCCCACAGAGCAGGGAGCCTGATGCGGGACTCGATCCCAGGACCCTGGGATCATGACCTGAGCCGAAGGCAGACGCTTAACCATCTGAGCCACCCAGGCGCCCTTTCTAGAAGTTTCTTGACTTTTTCACCTCCATTGACCCTCCTTCCACTTCATCAGCCTTCTGTGGATATATCTGGGATATCACCAAGGATTGTTCCAATTTGGATCAATACCTTATGGACATGGTCCCAGTCTAGAATCTTTAATCTCATGGGAAATTCATGGCTGAGACAGCTAGCTATGTACCAAAAATTCATGTCCCCCTTCCTTAATGTAGAGTCTTGTTTTTTTTTTTTTTTTTGGTTAAGAAGTGGCTATATAACCAAGTTATTATATTTCTTAACAGCTCTTACATTTAGGTAGGGGCAGTAATTCTTGCCAAGGACCCTGAATGTAAGTGATATAATTCCAAGTCCAGGTGATTAAGAAGCAAATGTACTTTCTTCAGTCTGCTGGATGAATTTCATGTCCAGGGATGACCTTGGAAAGCAATGTTGAAAATATTAGGTCATCTGTTAGCCTATGTCCCTGAATGCCTGTTGGAGCAGAAGCCTTCATCTATCCTAATCATCACCACTCAAGTGAGTGTATTTTTGGATTAAGCTATTGGAATACTGGTGCTTGTTACAGCAGCCAGTAATGCTCTGATTATTATTAATAGCTAAATATATTTTCTTGATCTTCCCCTGTCTACCTTTTTCACTTTTTTTCTATAATCCATTTAGAATACCTGGCTAACACTTTCTTGCTAATCTTTAACCAGGTAAACGTTTGTCTTTAAGTCCCTCCTGCTGAGAAAACCCACGAACTTGGATCTATCTAATCATATACTATTTTGCTTATGTCTCTACTATTCTGTGCTGTTGAGGGAATATCACATAACTATGTAGATTTGCACACTACAAATTCATGGTCTCCATTTTCTACTCCATTCTCTGAGTGGTTGTTTTTAAATGCTAATTTTTTCATATCAATCTCTGGCTTAAATGTCTTTGTCAAAGCAATCTTGAGAAAGAAGAACAAAGCTGGAGACATCATGCTACCTGATTCCAAATTATGCTACAAAGCTATAGTAATCAAAACAGTATGGTATTGGCATAAAAACAGACAATATAGATCAATAGAACAGAATGGGAGGGCCCCAAAATAAATCCAGGCATATATGGTCAATTAATTTTAACAAAGTAGCCAAGAATGTACAATGGGGAAAGGACAGTCTCTTTAATAATTGGTACTGAGAAGACTGGAAAGCCACATGCAAAAGAATAAAACTGGACTACTATCTTACACCATACACAAAAATTAACTCAAAATAGATTAAAGACTTGAAACTAAGACATGAAATCATAAAAAGAAGAAAACATAAGTGAGGTAAGCTCCTTGACATCAGTCTTAGCAATGATTTTTTGGATTTGCCACCAAAAACAAAGGCAACAAAAGTAAAAATAAATAAGGGGGACTAAAGTAAACCAAAAACTTCTGCACAGCAAAGAAAACCAACAACAAAATGAAAAGGCAACCTACCAAATACAGAAAATATTTGTAAATCATATATCTGATAAGGGGTTAATATCCAAAATATATAAAGAACTCATACAATTCAATAGCAAGAAAAAACAAAAACAAAAAAACAAAACACAAAAAACCAATTAAAAAATGAGAAGAATATCTGAATAGACATTTTTCCAAAGAAGATATGCACATGGCCAATAGGTACATGAAATGATAAAACATTATAAATCATCAGGGAATGCAAATCAAAACTGCAATGCGATATCACCTCATACCTGTTAGAATGGCTGTCATCAAGGAGACAAGACATAAAAAGTGTTGGTGAGGGTGTGGAGAAAATAAAACCTTTGTGCACTGTGGTGGGAATGTAAATTGGTGCAGCCACTAGGGAAAACAGTATGGAGTGTCCTCAAAAATTAAAAACAGAACTACCATATAATCCAGCAATACATATGCACCCCCATGTTCATTGTAACATTATTTATAATAGCCAAGAGCTATTATAAATAGCAGCCTAAGTGTCCATTGATGGATGAGTGGATAAAGAAATTGTACATATATATATGTATACACACACACACACACATATATATATTTGGAATATTATAATATCATAAAAAAAGAAAGAAATTTTGCCATTTGTAACAACATGGGTGGATCTTGAGTACATTCTGTTAAGTGAAAGACATCAAACAGAGAAAGGCAGAAACTGCATGATCTCACTTACATGTGCAATCTGAACACACACACATACACACAGACACACAAAAGGAACTCATAGATACAGAGGATAGATTGGTAGTTGCCAGAGGTAGGAGTTCAGGGTGGGTAAGATAGGTGGAGTGGTCAAAAGGTATCACTTCCATTTGTGAAATAAATGAGTCATGGGAATGTACATAGAGCATAGTAACTATAGATTATAATCCTGTATTGCATATTTGAAAGTTATGAAGAGAACATATCTTAAAGGTTCTCATCTCAAGAAAAAAAAATTTGTAACTGTGTATGGTGATGGATATTAATTAGACTTATTGTGGTGATTATTTCACAATACATGCAAATATCAAATTATTATGTTGTATATCTAAAGTTAATATAAGTTATGTGTCAATTATATTTCAATAAAAATATTTAATGGTTCTTCATTGCTTTAAGAATAAAATAATAGTAGATGTCTACACACTGATATTGTAAGGGTAAATAAATGCAATTATGCATTTTTGTTGATCATTGGTAGACATTGTTCCATAGATTGATAACAGCAAAACCATTGATCTAACTTTTTTTAAAGATTTTATTTATTTATTTATTGGAGAGAGAGAGGGAGAGAGAGAACGTGTGTGTGCAAATTTGGGGAGGGGCAGAGGGAGAGGGAGAGGCAGAGAATCTCTAGCAGACTCTGTGCTAAGCATGGAGCCTGATGCAAGGATCAAGATCACTACCCCAAGATCTTGACCTGAGCTGAAGCCAAGAGTCCTATGATTAACTGACTGAGCCACTTATTCACCCCACCATTAGTCTAACTTTTTATTATCTTAATCGGGTTTGGCTCTTTTTCAGAAATCATTTATGTTTCAATGAAATTTTTGAGTCATTCTCTCTCTTGCTGAGAGTGGAGTGGTAAAATCTGTAACTATGATTCTGGAATTGTCCATTGCTACATTAATGCTATTTTTTTCATATATTCTAAAACTGTTATTAGGTGCATACACATTTATGATTGTTATATCTTTCTGATATTTTGGTCCTTTTATCATAATAAAATGTCCCTCATTATCTCTGATAATACTGTTTGTCTTGGAGTCTAATTTATCTGATATTAATGCAGACACTCTAGTCTTTCTCATGCTTACAGGTGGCATGGAGTATTTTCCCCAACTATTTAATTTCCATCTATTTGCATATGTATATTTAAAGTACATCTCTTTAAAGTAACATATATTTGGGCCTTTTAAAAATTTATTCTGATAATCTCTGTCTTATAATAGAGGGTGTTTAGTCCGATAACATTTTTTTTTAAAGATTTTATTTATTTATTTGAGAGGGAGAGAGAGAGAGAGAGAGAGCACCAGCAGGGGGAGGGGCAGAGGGAGAGGGAGAAGCAGACTCCCTGCTGGGCAGGGAGTTAGACCGGGGCTCAATCCCAGGACCCTGGGATCATGACCTGAGCTGAAGGCAGATGCTTAACTGACTGATGCCCCTCTGATAACATTTAATACAATTATTGATATGATTACATTTAGGTCTATCATTTTACTATTTGTTTTCTGCTTGTTCCTTTTTTGGTTGTTGTTGTTCCTCTGTTCCTCCTTTCTTCCTTTCTTTTAGATTAATTGGATATATTTTTTGGAATTCCGTTTTCGTTTACATGTTTGGTTTTTAGTTATACTTTTTTTTTTTTAAGAAAGAGAGTGAGTGAGTGACAGTGTGTATGAGCAGGTGGGTGGGAGGGGCAGACAGAGAGAGGCAGAGAGAATGGTAAGGAGGCTCCACAATCAGCACAGAGCCCAATGTGGGGCTAGATCTCACAACCTTGAGATCATGACCTGAGCCAAAATCCAGAGTCGGTTGCTTAACCAACTGAGCTACCCAGGCACCGCTAGTTATACTTTTTTGCGTTAGTTTTAGTGGTAGCTCTTGGGATTACAATATACATCCTTAACTTCCACAGTCTATTTAAAGTTCATATTGTATGACTTCATGTAAAATGGAAGCACTTTATAACTCTGTAAGTCCAATCTGAATACCAGGAGTCATCTCACAATTAGCTAAGTAGCAGAGAGTTTAAAAGCTGTGAACATCGGGGCGCCTGGGTGGCTCAGTTGGTTAAGCGACTGCCTTCGGCTCAGGTCATGATCCTGGAGTCCTGGGATCGAGTCCCGCATTGGGCTCCCTGTTGAGCAGGGAGTCTGCTTCTCCCTCTCACCCTCCCCCCTTTCATGCTCTCTCTATCTCATTCTCTCTCAAATAAATAAATAAAATCTTAAAAAAAAAAAAAAAAAAGCTGTGAACATAAACTAAGCCAAAGACCAAATGGCACCAGCTCTTCCAAATATGTTATTATGGTGGGTGGTGGGATGGTGGTGGTGGTGGTGTGTGTGTGTGTTTGTAGTTACAAGCAAGAAGACCAGACAATACTATTGGCAACAAAAATGGTATTCTCGCTGGATTTGTCTCCAGCACCATGTAGTGTTCTTTACAGCACGTAAGATGATGAGATATAAATTCTATTTTTTTTTTATAAATTCTATTTAATAATCAAAATTTATTCTTCTGGGTTTTATTACATGATTGATTATGACATTTGAAAATCAGCACATACCATTTACTTTGGTAGAGCTATGCAAGTACTGATGCTCTGGATCCCAGTATGCTATGATTATATTTTCTTTTTAGGTATCTTTTGGGTTTTTTTTCTGAAGATTTTACTTATGTTTCTGATTTGTTGAATTGACTGTCTTTGTTACATTCTGAAGTTCTTATTAACTTCTCAAAAATCATAATAAGTCTACACATATTTTTCTCAGACAGCTTCTTCCTGGAAACCTGTGTCTTCTTGCTTCAAGGTTTTTAGTGAGTTTATATCTATTTTATTCTTTATAATATAATAATTTTAAGGAGTCTTGTTAAGGAGCAAAGATAAATACTTGTAGTTATTCCTCCATTTTAACCTTTATTACTCCTTGACATTTACTGTAGCAGGAAGATGCTTGCTAGAACTAAATTCTAAGCTGGCTTCTTTTTGGATTTTTTAGTCTTCTTAAACTTTGGATGTATGAAATGGAAGTCATTTTCTACCCAACCCATATTTCAATTTGCACTTCTTTAAAAATGTAAATGTTTGAAATCATATGATAATTGTCTTTTTCTGATTGACTTATTTCACTTAGCATAATCCCCTCCATTTCCATCCACATTGTTGCAAATGGCGAAATTTAATTTTTTTGATGGCTGAGTAATATTCCATTGTGTGTGTGTGTGTATACCACATCTTCTTTATCCATTCATCTGTCTATGAACATTTGAGCTGTTTCCATAGTTTGGCTATTGTGGACATTTGCAATGACGTGGATGGAACTAGAGGGGATTATACTGAGTGAAATAAGTCAATCAGAGAAAGACATGTATTATATGATCTCACTCATATGTGGATTTAAGAAACAAAACAGAGGATCAGAGGGGAAGGAGGGAAAACTAAAATAAGATGAAATCAGAGAGGGAGACAAACCATAAGAGACTCTAAATCATAGGAAACAAACTGAGGATTGCTGGAGGAGAGATGGGTGAGGGGTATGGGGTTACTGGGTGATGGGCATGAAGGAGGGCATGTGATGGAATGAGCACTGGGTGTTTTATACAACTGATGAATCACTGAACTTTACCTATGAAACTAATAAACACACTATACATTAAATGAATTTAAATAAAAACAAACCAACAAAAACAACAACAAAAAACCCCAAATACTCTCAGACATTAAAGTTATTTGCAATTAAAAAAACAGAAATGTTTCTGAGTGGGTTAAATCTTCCTCTTTCTTAAGGTGTTCTCTTAGGCCTTATTCACATCTTATTTTTACTCTAAGGGAAATTTCATCATATCTTAGTTTCAGTTACCATCCATTTGCCAATAAGTCCTGAATCAGTATCTCCAGCTAATATCTCTCTTTTAAGTTTTTTTTTTTTTCCCCTAGTGGCAGTCTCAGAGACATCCCAGCATCAGAATGTACACAGCATGTACACAGCCACATCACCATCTTTCCTCCCGGATGTGTTTCTCCTCATGTGGTCCTAGCCTTGTCAAGTAGAAACATCATTTATTTGCTCAAGCCAGATGTCTGGGAGTCACTGTTGGCTCCTTTTGTTTCTTTACTCACCTGGATCTCACCAATCACTAATTGCTGTCAGATCTATCCCATAAACCTTTCTCAAACTTATTCCATTTTTTAATCTCTGCTGCCACCACTTTAACTGATACCACCATCTGAATGATGCCAATAACTTCCCAACTAGTTTCTTTGGTTCTCTTTACCTTTGTTTGGGCACACTCCCCCCTCCATTTGCTCTGACTAAACTGCTATTCATCTATTGGGTAGTTTTCCTTTAGGAAGATGGGGAAAAAAAACTCATATATGCGGTTAGATGTTCTTGCTAAGTATTTTGCACATCACATCAAGCTTTTCTTATCTGTAACAGTATCTTGCTTTGTAGTATAATTTTCCTCTGCTGACCTTTTCTGTTGATAATGAAAATTGTACCTATCTTACTCAACATTGTGTCCCTGATTCCTAGCATAACATCTGGAATATAGCAGAGGCTAAATACATATTTTGTGTGTTGAATAAATGAAACTTGTGTTTGGTATTCCTCTGGAAGCTCTTTTCCCATTGTAATCTTTTTAGTGTCTGAATATCAAATTAGGTTGATCATGTATCAAGAGACAGGTCTTCGGGTGCCTGGGTGGCTCAGTCCGTTAAGCGTCTGCCTTCCGCTCAGGTCATGATCCCAGCCTCCTGGGATCGAGTCCCGCATTGGGCTCCCTGCTCAGTGGGGAGCCTGCTTCTCTCTCTTCCTCTGCTACTCCCCCTGGTTGTGCTGTCTTGCTCTCTGTCAAATAAACAAATAAAATATTAAAAGAGAGAGAGAGAGAGAGAGAGACAGGTCTTGACTAATGTCTCACCTAGTTATTAAGTACCTGTTATCGGGGAACCAGGGTGGTTCAATTGTTAAGCGTCTGCCTTTGGCTCGGGTCATGATCCCAGGGTCCTGGGATTGAGCTCCCCATCTGGCTCCCTGCTCATCGGGAAGCCTGCTTCTTTCTCTCCCACTGCCCCAGCTTGTGTTCCCTCTCTTGCTCTCTCTCTCTTTGTCAAATAAATAAATAAAATCTTTAAAAAAAATACCCATTATCCTAGGAATATGACAGGGATGTCAACTATCACAACTCTTGTTCAACATAGTACTAGAAGTCCTAGCCTCAGCAGTCAGACAATAAGAAGAAATAAAAGTCATCTGAACTGGTAAAGAAGAAGTCAAACTCTCACTCTTTGCAAATGATATGATACTTTATGTGGAAAACCCAAAAGACTCCACCCCAAAATTGCTAGAACTTATATAGGAATTCAGCAAAGTAGCAGGATATAAAACCAATGTACAGAAATCAGTTGCATTTCTACACACTAACAATGAGACAGAAGAAAGAGAAATTAAGGAGTCGATCCCATTTACAATTGCACCAAAAACCATAAGATACCTAGGAATAAACCTAACCAAAGAGGCAAAGGATCTGTACTCAGAAAACTAGAATACTCATGAAAGAAATTGAGGAAGACACAAAGAAATGGAAAAATGTTCCATGCTCATGGATTGGAAGAACAAATATTGTTAAAATGTTTATGCTACCTAGAGCAATCTATACATTCAATGCAATCCCTATCAAAATATTATTAACTTTTTTCAAAGAAATGGAACAAATAATCCTAAAATTTGTGTGGAATCAGAAAAGACCCTGAATAGCCAAAGGAATGTTGAAAAAGAAAAGCAAAGCTGATGGCATCACAATTCCAGATTTCAAGCTCTATTACAAAGCTGCAGTCATCAAGACAACATGGTACTGGCACAAAAACAGACACATAGATCAATGGAACAGAATAGAGAGCCTAGAAATGGACCCTCAACTCTATGGTCCACTAATCTTTGGCAAAGCAGTAAAGAATATCCTATGGAAAAAAGACAGTCTCTTCAACAAATGGTGTTGGGAAAATTGGACACCACATGCAGAAGAGTAAACTAGACCATTTCCTTCCACCATACACAAAAATAGACTCAAAATGGATGAAAGACTTCAATGTGAGACTGGAGTCCATCAAAATCCTTGAGGAGAACACAGGCATCAACTTCTTTGACCTTGGCCACAGCAACTTCTTGCTAGACACGTCTCCAAAGGCAAGGGAAGCAAGGGCAAAAATGAACTATTGGGACTTCATCAAGATCAAAAGCTTTTGCACAGCAAAGGAAACAGTCAACAAAACCAAAAGACAACTGACAGAATGGGAGAAGATATTTGCAAATGACATCAGATAAAGATATACCAGATACTTGCAAATGACATATCTATAAAGAACTTATGAAACTCAACACCCAAAGAGCAAATAATCCAATCAAGAAATGGGCAGAGGCATGGACAGACATTTCTCCAAAGAAGACATACAAATGGCCAACAGACACATGAAAAAATGCTCCACATCACTCGGCATCAGGGAAATACAAATCAAAACCACAATGAGATACCGCCTTACACCAGTCAGAACAGTTAAAATTAACAAGTCAGGAAACAACAGGTGTTGGTGAGGATGTGGAGAAGGGGGAACCCTCCTACACTGTTGGTGGGAATGCAAGGTGGTGCAGCCACTCTGGAAAACAGTATGGAGGTTCCTCAAAAAGTTGAAAATAGAGCTACCCTACGACCCAGCAATTGCACTACTGGGTATTTAACCCAAAGATACAAATGTAGGGATCTGAAGGGGTACGTGCACCCCAATGTTTATAGCAGCAATGTCCACAATAGCCAAACTGTGGAAAGAGCCCAGATGTCCATCAACAGATGAATAGATAAAGAAGATGTGGTATATGTATACAATGGAATACTATTTAGCCATCAAAAAAAGAAATCTTGCCATTTGCAATGACATGGATGGAACTAGAGGGTATTATGCTAAGCGAAATAAGTCAATCAGAGAGAGACAATTATCATAGGAGCTCACTAATACGTGGAATTTAAGAAGCAAAACAGAAGATCAGAAGGGAAGGGAGGGAAAACTAAAACAAGATGAAATCAGAGAGGGAGACAAACCATAAGAGATTCTTAATCACAGGAAACAAACTGAGGATTGCTGGAGGTGGGGGTGGGGGTGGGGGGATGGGGTAACTGGGTGATGGACATTAAGGAGGGCATGTGATGTAAAAAGCACTGGGTATTATATAAGATTGATGAATCACTGAACTCTACTCTGAAACTAATAATACATAATATATTAATTAATTGAATTTAAATTAAAAAATGCCCATTATCTTGAATTTCATTCATAAATGGAATTTTTCTTTCATTGCCTGCAAAAAGCATCTCTCACTTTCAAATTTATTTTACTTTCTATTTATCAGGGCTATGACTCTGTTTTTGCTGTTCTAGAGGCCTCCTGGTTTCTCTTGTAATAAAGTCATTTAAAAAAATGTATGAAGATAAGTTTTCAATTAGAAGTTTGGCAAAGGGTTTTTATCTACAAAGGCAAAATATAATTGAATAGAGATAGAAACCATGGAAATATACCTGACAAATTAGGATATATATTATAGTAAACCTTTGAACCTTTGAATAATTATCTTAACTTAAAAATTTTAAATTAGAAGCTGCCTCAGCTATGAGTTTAATACGTGAAATGACAAATATGTGACAGCATGATGGCCACTTCATTTAATGACACTTTCCGTAGGTTACAAAAGTTATATCCTGTATATGTTGAAAACTATTTCATTCAGAGTGGGAAATTTGGGCAAACCAACACAGTATATAAAGTCACTTTCTTTTTTCAAGTCAAATGTGTGGGAACTGAAGAGGATGAGGAGAACATGCCACCCCCCAAGTACGCTGATTTGGCATAAGGATTATTTTGAACTGAAGGCAATTGAGCATCAGCAGATGTAGGAGGAGTTCTCTTCCCTCCCCCTTTTCTGCCTAAGAGCAGAGCATAAATTTTCCTTTGTGAAGGTGCCCCCTTCTCCTGTTCCAGAAAGAGGAGAGCAACTCTTATCACCAGTGATGCAGAAATGACAATAAGGTGAGTCTGCATAAACAAACCTGACTAAAAAAACCCTTATCTCCAATTAGTTCCCCCATAGATTTCCTAGTCACTTAGCCACTATTTATCATACCTCAAAGCCCAAACCCCTTTTCCTTTGTTAAAATGATATATACAAACCCCTGAGTCTAAGTGCTGCTTTGAGCTTCACTTATTTTCTGTGAACTCCTATGCATGTAAGATATTAATAAAGTTTATGTTCCCTTTCTCCTATTACTCTGTCTTTTGTCAGTTAAATTTGCAGGCTGCCAGGCAATGAAACTAAGAGGGAAGAGGACAAAACAAAACAGTTTTAACACTATGTGAGGAAGAAAATTATGCATCCCTATCAAAACTGTTTAGAAGCCTCTGCTTAGTGATGCTTATTTCTGGCTAGTTGCTGGTACAGCCAGAGGTCCCCCAAAATGGGTTTTTCAGGATGGAAAACTCTTTGCTTTTTTACAAGCTTAGGGAGATGAGTCAGTGGGAAGGTGAAAATGTTAGAGAGGGAGAATGTAGTGGGTCTTCAGGTCCCTTAGTAGTTGCGGAAGTTTGGCATCTAGGACAACGGAGGAATTCGAAGAGTGCAAGGATAAAGTATATGTGAGAAATTATATATAATAAAGAGGTGAAGAAGTTGGTGGTTGATGGAACTTTTATGGCATTAACCTTGTTTTCACACAAAGTAGGAGGCCAAGGCTTTTGGTTAGATTTGGGGAAGGGAGGTGTTACATGGGGGAGTTTTATCCTCAATTTATAGCACTGCATCTGCCTATTAGGAGTTAAATTGTCCCCTTCTTCCCCTATGCAAATTCATATGTTGAATTCCTAATCCTCAATACCTCAGAATGTGACTTTATTTGGAAGTAGGGTCCTTGCAGATGTAATTAGTCAAGACGAGGTGATACTGGAATAGGGTAGGCCCCTAATCCAATATAGCTGGTGTTGTCATAAAAAGGGGGAAATTTGGGCACAGACACACAGAGAAGGAAGATGATGTAAAGAAGCATAGGGAAAAGATGGTCATCTACAAGCCAAGGAGAGATGCCTAAAACAGATCCTTCCTTCACAGCCCTCAAAAGGAATCAACTCTACTGACACCTAGATTTTGGACTTTTAGCCTTCAGAACCATGAGACAATAAATTTCTGTTGTCTAAACCACTTAGTCTGTGTTACTTTGTCGCGGCAACCCAAACAAACAAATATATTGGCCATCGTAGTAGAAATTCATCCTTGGTGAATTGAATGGATGAATGAATAAATAAATGCATGGACAAGCGCAAAAATGACTCTCAGGGTTGAGGATAAGAAGAAAAATTTCTAATCAGTGGTGAAGTTTTCCCAGAGGGTTGAAATAGTCCTCAGAGTTCAGTCGATGATTTGGAGAAATAGTGAATTTGAAATTCAAATGACTGGAAGGAAGGTGATAAATTGTTTAGAAGTAATGAGGTGGAGTAAGGCAAGGATAAACCCTTTATCCCGTAACACTGAATTAAGGAGGGATTGGAAAAAGTGAATCTTAACCAACTGAGCAGCTGGGGATGTGGTTTAAAAAGTATGCATTATCTTCACTGTCCTTGGTTCTTCCTATTGGAAAAGGCTTCCTATTTCTCATTTCTGTTCTTCCTTTGCAGTTGTTATGCTTCTAGTGTTATAGAGCTAACTTAAAAAAAAATTATCTCTTGAAGTCACACAATTGACTCCTATCCCCGGGATCATACAGAAAATATGTGTTAAAATGCTGCATTTTTTAAAAAAGATTTTATTTATTTATTTGTCAGAGAGAGAGAGAGAGCATCAGGCAGAGGGAGAAGCAGGCCTCCTGCTGAGCAGGGTGCCTGACTGGGGGCTCGATCCCAGGACCCTGGGATCATGACCTGAGCTGAAGGCAGACGCTTAACCAACTGAGCCACCTAGGCATCCTTAACCTGCTGCATTTATGGTGGGCTCATTAACCTGGGAAGTAGATAATCTATGAAAAACATTTAAAGTTAATATCCCACTTCTTATGTTGGTGCAGATAATTAACATGGTTTTCTTGCCCAAGGAAATCATTTAAACTTATTTCTTCTTCTGTAGAATTTGGAGAACTCCAGAGAAACAGAACCAATAGGAGATCTCTATGTCTGTCTATCTAAGGAGAGATTCTATCATCTATCTATCTATCATCTATCTATCTATCTATCTATCTATCTATCATCTATCTATCTATCTATCTATCTATCATCTATCTATCTATCTATATCTATCTACCTATCTATTATCTATCTATCTATCTATCTATCTATCTATCTATCTATCTATCATCTATCCATTATCTATCAATCTATCTAAGAGATTTATTTTAAGATATTGGTACATATAATTATGGAGGCTGACAAGTCCCTTGATATTCCTGGATCTCTGCAAGTTGGAGACCCAGGAAAGCCAGTAGTGTAGTTCGAAGGCCTAAGAAGTGGAGGGTTGATGGTGCAGATTCCAATATGGGTTAGAAGGTTTGAGAACCAGGAGTGCCTAGGGCTGAAAAAGATCGATGTCCCAACTCAAATAGTTAAGAAATAAGTGAATTCAAGCTTCACTCTACCTTTTTGTTTCATTCAGGTCCTCAGTGGATTAGATGATGTCTGCCCACATTGGGGAGGGCCATCTGCTTTACTCAGTCCACCAATTCAAATGCTAATCTCTTCTGGAAACACCCCCACAGACACACCCAGAAATAACTTTTAATTAGTTATCTAGGCACCCCTTGGCCATGTCAAGTTGACACACAAAATTAACGATCACAACTACCCAACCCAGGAAGCTGTCTTCACTCTAGAACTTGATCTCAGTTCCATATTGCTATTCAGCCAACCACTGAGTCATGCTATATATTTAAATTTATATAGCTTTCCTAAGTGAACTGTAACCTTTGGTTTGTAGCCTCTTGTCCTGGAGAAAATGTCTATATTTCTCCTTTATCTCCCTCTCTAATCTCAATAATGCCACTTGCCTTAGTCTGTTCCATAAATTCAGCCTATAATCTCTCAGGCAAGTCTCTTTTTGTCACTTCCAAAGGACCTACCAAATTGTGAGACACACAGCAGATGTTGCAGACATTGCAGAAATACAGATTGATGTTTGCATAATTAATTGTCTGGACTCAGACTGCACTTAAACAGTTAAGAATTTGACTGAGTTTGGGGAGCTCACAGATCACTGGGCCCTTTTCAGCCTATTCATGGAGGCCTGGACTGGCAGGTTATTTGAGAACCAAAGGAAATCTGGTAAGAAACAAATGGAATGCTTCTAAATATCAGGTTATTAATGTTTATTAGTTTAGCTAAAACTTTTGAGCACTTACTCTGTGCCAAACACCAGAGTAAAAGGCTTTACATTTAGCAGTAATTATGGGGAAGAATTATCCCTATTTTTCAGATAAGGAAATTAAAGCTTAAAGAATTAAGCAACTTGCTCAAAGTCACAGAGCTTATATGGCATTTAAGTGGGTGGGATTTGAACCTAAGGTTGGCTAAATTTCCAGTGCCTGCTTTCCACAAGGGAGATACTCTTTTGCTATTAACTTATGTTTGAGTTAGGGCCTCAACTACTGTCGAGAACAAATATCTCCCCTGCACTGCTCAGAGCGTTGTCAGTAGCTGCCTCTAATAATTGTTCCCGTACCCAGCTGGCTCTTAGGCATTTATTAAACTCTGCCTCACATTCTTGAGCATGTTTCCTATAAATATTTCCAGTTTTAGGTCGACTGCCCTTGTTCTATGTTTCCTTCAAGGGTTATAACACCAGTTTGATCTGAGGGAGTGATTTTCGCCTTAACACCCCAGCTACATAATATTAAAGGGGCATCTGAGGTTTTCTTACATAATTACTGCATAACCTGCCCTGCCCCCTGCCCCCATAAAGGGTGTAAGCTTACACAACCCTGGTTATTATTCCCAGGGTGATTTTAGAGTTTATGTGTGCATATGTTTGTGTGTGCATTCATATTGGGAAAGCAAAGATAAAACATGATAAATTGATGTTAACCTTAAGATCTCTTCATTTTCTCTAGTAATTGCACAAGTCACATGTGAAACTAATTACAAAAGGTCATACTGAGTGGTACACTAGTTAAAATGCTTTGGGTTTACATTATTCATGGAAAGATTAAACATGGGAAAAATCCAATTTTTGTAAAAATTATTTCCAAAAAGAGTCAAATAACTCTAAAATCACTATAGTTTGGAGGTCCTTCTATTTCAATGAAATGATTCTCTGAAAAATGCACATTTTGTTTTGTTTATGAGGATACCTAGTATATTAAGTTTGGCATTTTCAACCCATGCCATTCAGAGACTTAGCTTTTACCTAAATATTTTATACATGCTGTATTATTTGACCATCTGTTGTCTTGGACATATTGTTTTTCTCTTTAGGTTTTATTTATTTATTGCTTTTAAAGTTGTCTTTCAGTGAGTTACCCATTTAATTGTTTATAGCTACATGTCTGCATGTGAAGTAAAGACCATTTGTTGTCTTTTAAATGGTCCTACATACACACCATTCCCAGTTTGTATGTAATATGTGTTTTCATGAACAGCTGTCAGCCCTGGGTGGTGGATTGCTGGGAAGACTGGTCAGAACAAAATGGCACAAATACCCAGAGACCTTGATGGATGAAGGACAGAAAGGGAAACACGATGCTGTAACCTGGAGAAAGCAAAGTGAGTTGACGCTGACTATGAATAAAGCAAGTACCATAAATTCAGAGGATGAAACTGACATCAAAGTCAAGGGATGGTGACATCAGAGTCAAAGGTGTCATGGGAAGGCTACTGAAGACTTGGAACAGAGATCTGGAGGAGGTGGTACAATTCAGACAAGAGTGGAGGGCATAGGGTTTAACAGAACAAGAATACAGTGAAGTGACCAGGAAGAGTCTCAGGGTCTAATAACTATTGGTGGGTCTATAATAAATATAATTCTTCATTTCTGGAAAAGAGAAGGATAATGTTTGGAAGCTGGGTGGCACTTCCCAGCCTAGAAAAAGACATGGGACTGAAGATTTATTTATTTATTTATTTTGCTAAATCATTTCAATAAGGGGAAAGCTAAATCCTCCTGGGATACTGACTTCTTGACTGTCATATTCTGAGGAATAATGATATAATATTTGTAATTGGTAAGGCTCAATTTGGAATTATTCCATAAAATAAATATCAAGGCCTGTTGTTTTGGTGCCAGATATCAGCTAAGGTATCTATGATCAGGAGTTTCAGGTATAAATATGTGCCCATATTTTATTAAAGATTTTTTTTATTTATTTGACAGAGAGAGAGAGACAGTGAGAGAGGGAACACAAGCAGCGGGAGTGGGAGAGGGAGAAGCAGGCTCTCCACCGAGCAGGGAGCCCGATGTGGGGCTCGATCCCAGGACCCTGGGATAATGACCTGAGCTGAAGGCAGACGCTTAATGACTGAGCCACCCAGGTGACCCTATGTGCCCATCTTTTAAATGGTAATATTGGGTTTTGCTTTTTGATAATCTTAAAATGTATCTCTGCAGTAAATAAAGAGGAAACCATGAGATTACTATAGAAATTCCAGTTTGAGGCTAGTATTCTCATGAAGATAAGCCATCCATCTTCCCTATACAACCATTCCTAATTAAAACTCATCACTCTTGCTGTGTCAGAAAATTCCAATTTTGATGGTGAGATTAGAGTTGCCAACCACTTGATGAGGTCAGTAAAATGATTCATGGGTGCAAAACAGGCAATTTTTGGAAAGACTAGGTGCTGGTTTATGCAACTGGCCTGATTATAGACACAGCTGATGGCTCAGAAAGGCAGACTTTGGAACACTATGTGTGGGTCTTTCCATAAACATGAATTGTTCTTGAAAAATTTGTTGGGTTTATTGGTGGTAGTCTTCTCCATGAGAGATGAATGTTTCCATTCACCAATGTTAAAAGACTAAATCTCACCATTAGTTTTGGAAATCTCAAAAAGCAGAGCTTTTAAAAGGTGTAAGTTTTCTTTTTTTTTTTAAAGAGATATTTGAAACTCTGGCAAGAGTCTTGCACTATAATTTGTATAAAGTGGGATGCATTCATGGAAAAAGAGGTTATTGTGCAAACTACTGGGATTCTGGGAAACTAAGATAACATCAGTATCATAATACTAATTTAGTAAACTTAGACTTTATTTCTCCCTCTCCCACTGATTAAACTTACTGGATGAGCTTAAATGAGTCATTTAATGTCTGTACCTCAATTCTTCTCTAGAAAATGTAAATTAAGTTGACACACAGTACAAATAAGAGCTTATTTCTAATCCTTGGATCTTCAGGTATTTTGTATATACTTATAATAACATTGTCATTTTCCAAATGAATTCATAAAGCAATCAGATTTCAGAAGAATCAGACGTGGAGATAGAAACTTGTTTACAAAATCACTGCTTCTTCATTTTTCAAGAAACATTAGTATTTTCTTACTGTGTTTTTTTCTAAATAAATCATGTGTTTTAAAATAGGACCTCTCTAAATATTTTATAAGCCAAATTTGTTTTTTAGATTGAGTCAGAGGTCCTTTCTTTATTTTAGAGCAATGATCTGGTCCTGAGATTCCATTCTAAAATTTAAACCACGAGTATAATATTTCTCAAAAAATTATCCTGAAAAAAATTAATGATACAAGATTTTATAGAATTGAGCTCTTTTTTTTTCCATTAGAACACAAATTCAAGTTCTTGTGTTAATTTCAGGAAAAAGAACTTGAAAGAGGAAACTTCTTTATTTTTTAAAATTTATTCATTTGAGACACAGAGATAGAGAGAGAGAATGAAGAGGGGAGAGGCAGAGGGAAAGGGAGAAGCAGGCTTCCTGCTGAGCAAGGGGCCTGATGCGGGGCTCAATCCCAGGACCCCAGGATCATGACCTGAGCTGAAGGCAGATGCTTAACCATCTGAGCCACCCAGGTGCCCCAAAAGAGGAAACTTATTCCCAAGAGTGATCTCTAAATGAAAGATTGAGTTATATTATTCATTTTGTAATAAGGTTCTTGATTCTGATTACATATAACTTAAAATAATTTACTAATTGGTTTTATGTGAAGTTGGACATCAAATTTGGCTGCTTAGTGGAATCACCTAGGGAGCTTAATATGTGATACATAGTCCAGGTATTCTGACCCAATTGCTCTGGATCTGGCTTTGGTACCATGAGGTTTTTTTTTTTTAAAGATTTTATTTATTTATTTGAGAGAGAGAATGAGACAGAGAGCATGAGAGAGGGGAGGGTCAGAGGGAGAAGCAGACTCCCCACTGAGCAGGGAGCCCGATGCGGGACTTGATCCCGGGACTCCAGGATCATGACCTGAGCCGAAGGCAGTCGCTTAACCGACTGAGCCACCCAGGCGCCCGGTACCATGAGTTTTCAGAGCTCAGCAGGTGATTCTCATGTGTAGCCACTGGTCTAGAGATAGGACATGATTGGAAATCAAGAAACAAGAGCTCTTGACAGCATAGCCTACAAGTTTCAGGACCAGATAAGAGCAACTTAACTCAGATGGTGATTGAGAGTGGCACTGATACCAAAGGTTTGGCCAATCTTTCATATATGAGAGGAAGACCTGACGTGAGGAATCATTAAATTAATTAAACAAGGAGGCCAATAGACTGATATGGCTCGAATGCTTACATAAACAATCGAGCTTGCATAAACAAACCAAAATCTAAGCCTGTAAATGCCTCAAGGTTACAAACTTGAAACATAAGGACAACAAACAGCTAGGTAGGCCTTCAGCTGTAGTCAATCAATCATTTCCTTTCTTTGTTCCCCCCTTTTCCCTATAAAAGTCCTTCTCCTGGTTCCTGTCAGTGGATTGCTCCCAATCACCTGCAGTTTGGTGCTGTTCGATTAGAATTGGTTTTAGCTCAAATAAACTCTTAAAATTAAAAAAAAAAAAAAGATATCAGTCCCAACAATAACCTCTATCAAATAGAATAAGGTACAAGACAGAGGGTAAACATTACCTTTATCACATTGCCTCTAGCTAAGATGAAGCTTCAAGATGGCAGATGTCTTATTCTTCTTATCCAGAAGGTTTGACATTGTAAAATATAGCCTTGGATTGGCAGTGATGAAATCGTCCCAGGTTTCTGGAGGGTTTATCTGACTAATTCCTACTGTGCACATTTCTGTGTTATTGTAATAACAGGTAAGAAAAACCTTTGGCCTTTTCTAATTTCCGTTTCTGGCAACAGTATCACAACATAACAGAAGAGTAAAAGTATTTTCTGACTCCAGGGTGATTTCTCTTTAGAAATCTTTGAGAACAACTTTTCTTTTAAGTATAAAAAAAACCCCTTTGCTTTCTTTATCATAAAAATGGAATATTTACAAGGGTCTGAGAGACCTTTGTTCTGGACAAATTTTGAAAACTCTCTAAAGAAAGCTGGATTGGCTTTCATATAAGCATAATTATTCAGAAAATATACCAGATTCCTTCTGAGCTGAAACAGTACATCCTTTAGTAAAAATAAGAGCTGCTACTCCAGGAAATGAAAATAGGAAAGGTGGCATGAATCAATGTTTCTACAATTACAGATGTCATCTAGGTGCTTTGTCTTGTGTACACTTAGGTGACTCACTGCTGTCTCATGTCACTGCTTCCTGTGTGTAACAAAGCAAGATGGTCACTACTGGTTCCCAATTTGGTGAAAATTTGGGTTTAGAGTGAACTGCAGCTAAGGTTAGTTTTGGAGGTGATGCTGACACCGTCTGATTGCAGAATTTACCTCTAAGTTGTTTTAGTTCTGAAGATGCTCCAGGAAGGCTCATCATGCTAACCATTCAATGTTTCTTTGGCTGATAATTAAAATATTTTGCTCATTACATAATAATAACTAGGAATGACTCCAATATCATCAAACACCTTCCATATTGAGCCAACTCAATGGAAATTTAAACTAATTCATGTAATAAAATGTAAAATCTTTAAATAAAATCTGAATGAGGAAAAATATAAAATAATGTGAGACAGGGAAAAGGAATGTAAACATGCAGGTCATAGTGTTTTGCATACGTAGTTACTGAAGTTGAGTAGGAAATTGGTTCTAGGCTTCCTGGTTTTTGAAGATAAAGGGGAACGAGAAAATATTATATATGTCATTTATAATGAGAAAATACACTATTCTTAGGGAAATCGTCATATTATTCTTAGAAAAGAGAGACAAGTAAAATCTCCAAAAATCATTGTCTGAGGGAGGAGAGTTGTACTCTCCGTGTCCACATTGGTCAGTAAATTTCTTAAATCATTAGAGGATGCCATGTTTGTCAAGAACATTGACAAACATTGAGAAAGTGTTCTGCCAGTCTACATTGGCTCAGTGGACACAGCATGTACTATCAAATCTTTTCAGGAGACCTCATCAACCATCAGGTCTGAGGATTTATAAGGAGTTGTATTTATGTTAATCCACCAATCCTCAAATAATGTCACTACTACTGTTCTATACTCTCAGTTGGAGTCATTCCTGGTACTAAAATGATAGCCACATAAAAGCATTTGGATCCCTGTTGCTTTTAATTTATGTAATATTTATAGATTATTCAGGGTGAAAATTAAGACAGGTGCTTTTATCTCTGGCAGTACCTCCGAATCTTTCATGGAAAAATGAGTGAATATGCCCAGGCCCCACAAGAATTCCACAAAATCAGAATATCTGTGGGCAAAAGACCAGCATCAATATTTTTAAAAAAGTTTTGCAGGTAATTTTGATGTAGAGCCAGGGTTGAAAGTCACTGCCCTAGTAGTTGCTACTGTCTGCCAAAGAAAAGATATAACACTTAAAAGTGAGGAGAAAGAGGAGGATTACCTACTAGAAACTACCTTAAAAAATCAATTGGTACCAGGGTGCCTGGATGGCTCAGTCAGTAGAGGATGTGACTCTTGATCTCAGTGTTCATAAGTTCAAGCCCCATGTTGGGTGTACAGATCACTTAAAAATAAAATCTTAAAAAAGTTGACCAGTACTGCCTTCTGTATTTTAGAATTGCTTCAGAATATAGCCAGTTCTTTATAAAAATTTATTCACATGCTGTTTATAAAAGGCATGGCATTTAAGAACTCTAATAGCATGGCCATTAATTATTCCTGTAAGACATTCAATAAAAAATGACTTCCTAATATATTAAAACTTCTGTAATAATAACTTGATCCAAAATAGAAGTAACCCCTGGCCACCTCTGTTCCATGCACTGATCTCATATATCTTCATTTTCTACCTTCCACTCACATTAAGATAGTTTGCTTAAGAGGCCCAGAACAATGTGGAATGGAGATTGTGCAGAGCTGAGTGAAGTCAAAATGACTTTCAGAAGTTTCCTATGCAGGGCGCCTGGGTGGCTCAGTTGGTTAAGCGACTGCCTTCGGCCCAGGTCATGATCCGGGAGACCCGAGATCGAGTCCCGCATCGGGCTCCCTGCTCGGCAGGGAGCCTGCTTCTCCCTCTGACGCTCCTCCCTCTCATGCTCTCTGTCTCTCATTCTCTCTGTCTCAAATAAATAAAATCTTAAAAAAAAAAAAAGTTTCCTATGCATTAGGTCTAATTTCTGTAGTTACTACGGCCAAGGACAGATGGTCTGTGAAACACAAAGGCTGTACACAATGTTATCTCAAACAAATATGTCTGATGGCTCAGTAGTACAGATAAGTTATTAATACAGAAATACCGTTTTCGGAATTTGAAGTCTAACTTATCTCTGAAGGTAGATGCATGCCTGCCATGAATATTATTGGTGTTTCTTTTATATCCAAACCTCACACAATATGTCAGGTGATTCATCTCAAATTGGAGTGTGTTTTAAATAAGAAAGAAAAACATTGTGTATTTTAAATAAGAGAAAAGTCTATTATTAGATGGATAGAACAGAAAGCTTATTGTTGTTTGTGGTATGAATTTGACACTCTACCATTTAATTAGGTGTTTGAGTTTTGGTTATATGGTTCATGGTCAGAACTCACCTCAAGATCCCTAATTCCCATGGTCTAGAATCCACTCTATTTATCTTAAAGCTCTCTCTCTTTGCCTGGAGACCACACAGTTATAATAAATAGGTATGAAGATGCTTTCTACTTCCCATCTTTTCTTTCCTCAATGTATTAACACTCTTCTTTGCTTCTCTGTATTGAGTTTCTTTTGTTCAGTTTCTAGATCTTTCTGTTCATCCACCTGGGTCTCTTACTTTCTCCATTTTGTGATAGGCTATAGGAATTGGTATCTCTTGGGGTGCCTGGTTGGCTCAGTCAGTTAAGTGTCTGTCTTCGGCTCATGTCATGATACCAGGGTCCTGGGATCAAGTCCCGCATTGGGCTCCCTGCTCAGCAGAAAGCCTGCTTCTCCCTGGCCCCCCTACTCTCTCTCTAATAAGTAGTCTTAAAAAAAAAAAAAAAGGAATTGGTATCTCCTGTACCTGCTACACATTTCCATTGGCATATTTAACAGGGGGCTGGAAAATTGCTCTTATATGCTTGGGATGAGTTCAGAGAGTCATTTTTGACTCATTATATGCCTAAGATTTTTACATTATATGAATTTTATTCTGTTTGGGGTTGAAAACTTTGACTACAATGTATGCAAGTAAATTAGGAAAGATGTCTTAGTTCATATGATAGGAATTGAAAAATGAACTTCTTGTGACATAAGACATTTCCAGCCCTATTGTAGTCTGCACTTAAAGAAACAGGATGGAAAAATCAGTATGATACCTATTAATATTTACATATTAAGCATTAGACATCATGTAACATAGGTTTCTGGTCTCAGAAAACTTACAATCTTGTTAGTTAGAAAAGACAAAAACTTCATAACAGTTAGAGAATTTAATGCATTTTAACTTGGAGCTTACTTTCCCAGCTTGTTCACTGTAACTCCTGATAGTCTCAATATTGTAGAGAATATTGACTCTATTACACATCTATGAATTCTTACTTTATCTGGACTTCAACACAGTCGGACTTAATCAATTCCTTTTCCTATTTCTCACAGCAACGAGCTTATATCCTCCCCACCCACTGTTGGTATTTTTTTAAAAACTGCTTTGTCCTCACCAACAACTATTTTTCTTGTGTTGTTGATTTTAGCCATTCTGACAAGTGTGAGGTGATATCTCATTGTGGTTTTGATTTGCATTTCCCTGATGGTCAGTGATATTGAGCATCTTCTCATGTATCTGTTAGCCATCTGTATGTCTTCTTGGGAAAAATGTCTATTCATGTTTTCTGCCCTTTTTTTAGTTGGATTATTAGTTTTTTGGGTGTTGAGTTTTAGAAGTTCTTTATATATTTTTGATACTAATCCTTTATCAGATATGTCATTTGCAAATATTTTCTCCCATTCTGCAGGCTTTTAGTTTTGTTGATTAATTCCTTTGCTGTGCAGAAGCTCTTTATTTTGATGAAGTTCCCATAGTTTATTTTTGCTCTTGTTTCTTTTGTCTCAGGAGACATATCTAGAAAGATGCTGCTCCAGCCAGTGTCAAAGAGGTTACTGTCTGTGTTCTCCTCTAGGATTTTAATGGCAAGGATGTGGGTAAGGGGAACCCTCCTACACTGGTGGTGGGAATGCAAATTTGTGTAGCCACTCTGGAAAAACAGTATGGAGGGTTCTTAAAAAGTTAAAAATAGAACTACCCCAGGATCTGGCAATTGCACTACTAGATATTTATCCAAAGAATACAAAAATACCAATTCAAAGGGATACATGCACCCCAATGTTTATAGCATCATTATCAACAATAGCCAAACCATGGAAAGAGCCCAACTGTCCATCGACAGATGAATGGATGAAGAAGATGTGGTATGTATACAATGGGATATCACTCAACCATCACAAAGAATGAAATCTTGCCATCTGCAATGACATGGATGGAGCTAGAGAGTATTATGCTAAGAGAAATAAGCCAGTCAGAAAAGACAAATATCATATGATTTCACTCATATGTGGAATTTAAGAAAGAAAACAAATGAGCATGGGGAAAAAAAGAGAGAGAAAGGCAAAACAAGAAACAGACTCTTACCTTAGAGAAGGAACTGATGGTTACTGGAGGGGAGGTGGTTGGGGGGGATGGGTGAAATACGTGATGGGGATTAAGGAGTGCACTTGTTGTGATGAGTGCCAGGTATTATATGGATGTGTTGAATCACTAAATTGTATACCTGGTACTGGTATTTCACCGTATGTTAACTAACTGGAATTTAAATAAAAACTTAAAAAAATAAAAATAAAAACCACTTTATTAAGTTATAATTGACATAAAAAAGCTGTACATATTTAATATACACAACTTAATGAGTTTGGAGATAAGTATACATCTGTGTAACCATCACCACATATGTCTATGCCATAATCATATTCGTTACCTCCAAAAGTTTCGTCCTGTCCCATTAATTAATTATTATTATTTTTGTGCATTATTCTTAGGTAAATGTTTCTTGTTAATTCATTTCCTGAGGTTGGATTTGTCCATTTCTATCCTAATGATCTGGGATCCTCTCTACATCTGAATTTGGTCATAATTAGCTTGATTCACTTGGGTCAGCCTAAATCCTTTTATTGGTCTCCATGTCTCTGCTCCTTTATTCTGATTTACGCCACCTTCGTTACCTTGTTCCAGCCTCTGTATTTCCCCTGTAGTTTTGTTTGTATTCCTGTGATTTTGGTTTTGTTTGATATGATTTTTTGTTTTTGTTCTTGGATATGCTTCCCTTAAAAGTCTCAGTCTCTCAGTATTGTAATAAGTGCCCATGAGCTTGTCTTATTGACTCCAGTCGTGACCCTCCCTTCAGTTTTCACATCAGCACTCTCCACATGCAATTTCCTGTGCACATAATATATGATCTTTCATATATTGTTTCTTCCTGCGTCTCCATCTGCTCTCCAAATGCACAAATTTCTGCCATATTGTACTATTTACTGTAACCCCAGCAAGTTTGAATTCTGACACCATTTGAGAGAGTCCAGGAGTGCTCTAGGCATTCCTCAGTCTGAGGTAAAAAGAAAAACAATACAAAGGCATAATAAAATAATGAACAAAAACATTAAAATAATTTTACAATAAAGAAATATGATAAGCCAAAAATATAGAGGGAACTATCAAGTGTCTAGATAAATTTTTTTTAAAGATTTTATTTATTTATTTGAGACAGAATGAGAGAGAGAGAGTGAGCGAGCACATGAGAAGGGGGAGGGTCAGAGGGAGAAGCAGGCTCCTCGCCGAGCAGGGAGCCCCATGCTGGACTCGATCCAGGGACTCCAGGATCATGACCTGAGCCGAAGGCAGTCGCTTAACCAACTGAGCCACCCAGGTGCCCAAGTGTCTAGATAATTAAGTAATGTTAGTTATGATAATAATATGTCAGTTTCAACTATCAAATTGATACAAAATTTAAAAATAACGAATCCTAGTATTTGTTCTGTGTGAGAAGTTTTTATTATACTCACAATCACCTAGAAACAGGAGGCGTGTCATGCCTACAGGGCCACACAGAAAAGCACAGACAAGGTGAGCAGGCTGGGGGGTGGGGGAGAAGGAGAAGAAAGAGGGAGGGGGAGAGAGGAGTTGCTGGGTAGGACCCTTTACTGTGGCTTTTCTGAGAGGGACTGGATGAGACAAGGTAAGCAAGGAAGATAGTTTGAATAATATGGGTGGGCTCTGAGCTGTTAGGGTGATTCTTAGTTGTCCAGTTATTGGCCCTGGGGTGATTAAGGTGGGAATAGTCCTTTCAGAGTGCTTGAGCCTGATAAAATGAGGCAGATGGGGTATGGGCTAGGATTGGTTGGTTTGCATATCAAAGACATGCTTCCAGGCAAATCCTTTACTATGTCTAGGAATTAGCTAACCCTAGGAGGGACAATTGTTCCCCAGTTAGCAGGCTCCAGATGCCAGAGCATCAAGAATACACAAAATAAAAAAAATGTAGTCAACACAATGATTGTGGGTAATCTCAAATACATGTCATAACAATTGTTTCCCTCTTCGAATCACCAATTTTCTTCAAGAGTCCTGTGAGAGAAGAACAAAGTTAGAGAACTTTCACCATTTGATTTCAAGGATTACTATAAAGCTACAGTAATCCACACAGAGTGGTATTGACATAAGGTTAGATAAACAGATCAATGGAACAGAATAGAAAGTCTTCACCAATTGATATTTGAAAAGGTTAGCAGTTCAGTTCAATTCAATTCAATGGGTAAAAACAGTCTTTTCAACACATAGGGCTGGAATAACTGGTAAATATATGGGGGAAAAATGGGCCTTGATACTCATCTGACACTGCACTCAAAATTAATTAGAGTAAAGCATGGACTCAACATCAAAACTAAAATCATAAAGTTGCTACAGGAAAGTTTCTTCCATAAGAACAAAACCTTCCACATGATCTTCCTGACCTTGGAGTAGGCAGAGATTTCTTAGAGAGGACAATAAATCCACTAACTTCAATAGAAAGAAAATTAAGGAATTTACCTCATTGAAATTAACATATAAAGAAAGAAAAGCCCAATAATAATAATAAAAAAATGGTCCAATGAAAATGAGCAAAACTCTTGAATACACATCTCACTGAAGAGGCCCAAATGGATAATAATCTAAAGAAGAGGTTCTCAACATCATTCGTTATCAGGGAAATGCAAATTAAGTACAGGATGAATTGCCACTTTTTACTCTGAATGAAATGGCTAAAATTAAAAAGACCAGGAGGAGGAGCAAGATGGCGGAGGAGTAGGAGACCTAAATTTCGTCTGGTCCCAGAAAGTCAGCTGAATAGGGATCAAACCATTCTGAACACCTACGAACTCAACAGGAGATTGAAGAAAAGAATAGCAACAACTCTGAACAGAAAAGCAACCACTTTCTGGAAGGTAGGACGTGCGGAGAAGTGAATCCGAGGCGATATTCGGGAGGATAGACCACAGGGGAGGGGGCCTCCGTCGGCCGCTTCTGGCAAGTGATAGAGCCACGGAGCACAAAATCGGAACTTTTAGAAGTCGGCTCCGCTGAGGGACATCGCTCCAGTGGCTAAGTGGGGGATGGAACCCTCGTGGGACAGTGTGGTCTCAGGACCCTCGGGGTCACAGAAAGACCGGAGTGCCCGAGTGTGGCAGAGCTCCCAGGTATCAGAGTGGGGAAGCCGGCTCCAGAGATGGAGCCGAGGTGCAGGCTCTCAGCTCGGGGTTGCCATAAACCGTGATCCATGGCATAGTCGGGCCACTGCTCCTCCAGCAGGGACCCAACAAGTGGCAGATCCGGGGAGACTCCCTTTCCTCCCCTGGGAAGAGTGGCGCGGGGGTGCACTGCAGGGATCTGCTGGGTTTGGAGACTCTACATGGGGTCAGGTGCCAGAAATAGAAATGCATGGTCACAGGCCGGGTGAGCATGGAGTGCGGCCGGAGACCAGGGAGACGGGAGTGACTGACTGCTTTTCTCTGGGGCTCACTGAGGAGTGGGGCCCCGAGTTCTCGGCTCCTCCGGGGCAGAGATTGGGAGGCCGCCATTTTCACTCTCCTCCTCCAAAGCTGTACGGAAAGCTTGCAGGGAACAAAAGCTCCAGAGAGCAAACCTGAGCAGATTACTTAGCCCGGCCTGGCAAGGGTGGGGCAATTCCGCCTCCAGCAAAGACATTTGAGAACCATGGCAACAGGCCCCTCCCCCAGAAGATCAGCAAGAACCCCCAGCCAAGACCAAGTTTACTGATCAATGAAAACGGCAGAACTCCAGCGCTAGGGGAATACTGCATGTAGAATTCATGGCTTCCCCCCCCCTGATTCTTTAGTCTTTCAAACTTAATTTTTGTAATTTTCTTTTTTTTCTTCTTCTATTTTTTTTAATTTTTCTTTTTCCCTTTTTCAACCAACATCTTATCAATCCCTTTTTTAAAAATATTTTTTATTTTTCATTTTTAGAGTCATATTCTATCCCTTCATAGTAGTTAACCTTATTTTTGGTATATATATACATTGTTCTCTCTTTAAAATTTTGGGACACAGTTTCTTCTAATAGATCAAAATATACCCTAAATCTCTAGTGTATGGCTTTGTTTTAGTCTCCTGCCTGATCACATTATTCTCTCCCTTTATTTTTTTTAAATTTCTCTTTCTTTTTTCAACCAACTTCTTATCTTATCAATTCCTTTTATAAAATCTTTTATAATTTTCATCTTTATAGGCATATTCCATCCCTTCATTGTATTTACCCTTATTTTTGTACATATATAAGCTTGTCTTCTTTAAAATTTTGGGAGGCAGTTTCTTCTAACAGACCAAATATGACCAAAATCTAGTGTGTGGCACTGATCTATTCACCAGCCTGATCATATTTGATCAATTCTTTTTTTTCTTTATCTTTTTCTTTTTCTTTCTTTCCCTTTCTTTTCCCCTGGTTCAGGTCTCTTCTAATTTGTTTAGTGTATATTTTTCTGGGGTCATTGTTACCCTGTTAGCATTTTGTTCTCTCATTCATCTATTCTCTGGACAAAATGACAAGAGGGAAAAAATCACCTCAACAAAAAGAACAAGAGGCAGTACTGACTGCCAGGGACCTGATCAATATGGACATTAGTAAGACGTCAGAACTAGAGTTCAGAATGATGATTTTAAAGATACTAGCTGGGTTTGAAAAAAAGCATGGAAGATATTAGAGAAACCCTTTCTGGAGAAATAAGAGAACTAAAATCTAACCAAGTCGAAATCAAAAAGGCTATTAACGAGGTGTAATAAAAAATGGAGGCTCTAACTGCTAGGATAAATGAGGCAGAAGAGAGAAGTGATATAGAAGACCAAATGATGGAAAATAAAGAAGCCGAGTAAAAGAGAGAAAAATAACTACTGGATCACAAGGGCAGAATTCGAGAGATAATTGATACCATAACATTAGAATAATTGGGATCCCAGAAGAAGAAGAAAGAGAGGGGCAGAAGGTATATTGGAGCAAATTATAGCAGAGAACTTGCTTATTTGGGGAAGGAAACAGGCATCAAAATCCAGGAGGCACAGTGAACCCCTCTCAAAAATCAATAAAAATAGGTCAACACCCCGACATCTAATAGTAAAACTTACGAGTCTCAGAGACAAAGAGAAAATCCTGAAAGCAGCTCAGGAGAAGAGATATGTAACCTACAATGGTAGAAACTTTAGATTGGCAACAGACCTATCCACAGAGACCTGGCAGGCCAGAAAGGACTGGCATGATGTATTCAGAGCACTAAATGAGAAACATATGCAGCCAAGAATACTATATCCAGCTAGGCTGTCATTGAAAATAGAAGGAGAGATAAAAAGCGCCCAGGACAAACAAAAACTAAAGGAATTTGCAAACACAAAACCAGCCCTACAAGAAATATTGAAAGGGGTCCTCTAAGCAAAGAGAGAGCCTAAAAGCAACATAGACCAGAAAGGAATACAGACAATATACAGTAACAGTCACCTTACAGACAATACAATGGCACTAAATTCATATCTTTCAATAGTTACACTGAATGTAAATGGGCTAAATGCCCCAATCAAAAGACACAGGCTATCAGATTAGAAAAAAAAAAAACAAGACCCATCGATATGCTGTCTGCAAGAGATGCATTTTAGACCCAAAGACACCCCCAGATTGAAAGTGAGGGGGTGGAAAACCATTTACCATGCTAATGGACACCAAAAGAAAGCTGGGGTGGCAATCCTTATATCAGACAAAGTAGATTTTATTTTATTTTTTATTTTTTTTATTTTTTTATTTTTATTTATTTATTTTTTTTTAAAGATTTTATTTATTTATTTGAGAGAGAGAGAATGAGAGATAGAGAGCACGAGAGGGAAGAGGGTCAGAGGGAGAAGCAGACTCCCCGCTGAGCAGGGAGTCCGATGTGGGACTCGATCCTGGGACTCCAGGATCACGACCCGAGCTGAAGGCAGTTGCTTAACCAACTGAGCCACCCAGGCGCCCAAGACAAAGTAGATTTTAAACCAAAGACTATAATAAGAGATGAGGAAGGACACTATATCCTACTTAAAGTGTCTATCCAACAAGAAAATCTAACAATTGTAAATATCTATGCCCCTAACATGGGAGCAGCCAATTATATAAGCCAATTAATAACAAAAGCAAAGAAACACATCGACAACAATACAATAATAGTAGGGGACTTTAACATTGCCTCACTGAAATGGACAGATCATCTAAGCAAAAGATCATCAAGGAAATAAAGACTTTAAATGACACACTGGACCAAATGGACTTCACAAATATATTCAGAACATTCCATCCCAAAGCAACAGAATACACATTCTTCTCTAGTGCCCATGGAATGAAACATTCTCCGGAATAGATCACATCCTAGGTCACAAATCAGGTCTCAACTGGTACCAAAAGATTGGAATCATTCTCTGCATAGTTTTGGACCACAATGCTTTAAAACTAGAACTCAATCACAGGAGGAAAGTTGGAAAGAACTCAAATATATGGAGGCTAAAGAGCATCCTACCAAAGAATGAATGGGTCAACCAGGAAATTAAAGAAGAATTTGAAAAATTCATGGAAACAAATGAAAATGAAAACACAACTGATCAAAATCTTTGGGATGCAGCAAAGGCAGTCCTAAGAGGAAAGTATATAGCAATACAACCTTTCTCAAGAAACAAGAAAGGTCTCAAATACACAACCTAACCTTACACCTAAAGGAGCTGGAGAAAGAACAGCAAGTAAAGCCTAAACCCAGCAGGAGAAAAGAAATCATAAAGATCAGAGCAGAAATCAATGAAATAGAAACCAAAAGAACAGTAGAACAGATCAATGAAAGTAGGAGCTGGTTCTTTGAAAGAATTAAGAAGATTGATAAACCCCTGGCCAGACTTACCAAAAGGAAAAGAGAAATGACCCAAATAAATAAAATCATGAATGAAATAGGAGAGATCACAACCAACACCAAAGAAATACAAACAATTATAAGAACATATAATGAGCAAGTATATGCCAGCAAATTAGATAACCTGGAAGAAATGGATGCATTCCTAGAGATGTATCAACTACCAAAACTGAACCAGGAAGAAATAGAAAACCTGAACAGATCTATAAGCACTAAGGAAATTGAAGCAGTAATAAAAAATCTCCCAACAAACAAGAGTCCAAGGCCAGATGGCTTCCCAGGGGAATTCTACCAAACATTTAAAAAAGAATTAATACCTATTCTTCTGAAACTGTTAATGGAAATGGAAGGAAAACTTCCAAATTCGTTTTATGAGGCTGCCATTACCTTGATTCCCAAACCAGAAAAAGACCCCATCAAAAAGGAGAATTACAGACCAATATCCTTGGTGAACATGGATGCAAAAATTCTCACCAAAATACTAGCCAATAGGATCCAACAGTACATTAAAAGGATTATTCACCATGACCAAGTGGGATTTATTCCTGGGCTGCAAGGTTGGTTCAACATCTGCAAATCAATCAGTGTGATACAATACATTAATAAAAGAAAGAACAAGAACCATATGATCCTCTCAGTAGGTGCAGAAAAAGCATTTTACAAAGTACAGCATCCTTTCTTGATCAAAACTCTTCAGAATATAGGGATAGGGGATACATACCTCAATATCATAAAAGCCATCTTTGAAAAACCCACAGCAAATATCATTCTCAATGGGGAAAAACTGAGAGCTTTTCCCCTAAGGTCAGTAACACAGCAGGGATGTTCACTATCACCACTGCTATTCAACATAGTACTAGAAGTCCTAGCCATTGCAATCAGACAACAAAAAGAAATAAAAGGCATCCAAATCAGCAAAGAAGAAGTCAAACTCTCACTCTTTGCAAATGATATGATACTTTATGTGGAAAACCCAAAAGACTCCACCCCAAAACTGCTAGAACTCATACAGGAATTCAGTAAAGTGGCAGGATATAAAATCAATGCACAGAAATCAGTTGCATTTCTATACACCAACAACAAGACAGAAGAAAGAGAAATTAAGGAGTCGATCCCATTTACAATTGCACCCAAAACCATAAGATACCTAGGAATAAATCTAACCAAAGAGGCAAAGAATCTGTACTCAGAAAACTATAAAGTACTCATAAAATAAATCGAGGAAGACACAATAAAATGGAAAAATGTTCCATGCTCATGGATTGGAAGAACAGATATTATGAGGATGTCCATGCTACCTAGAGCAATCTACACAATTTAAAGCAGTCCCTATCAAACTACCCTCCACTTTTTTCAAAGAAATGGAACAAATAATCCTAAAATTTGTATGGAACCAGAAAAGGCCCTGAATAGCCAGAGGAATGTTGAAAAAGAAAAGCACAGCCGGGGACATCACAATTCTGGACTTCCAGCTCTATTACAAAGCTGTCATCATCTAGAGAGTATGGTACTGGCACAAAAACAGACACATAGATCAATGGAACAGAATAGAGAGCCCAGAAATGGACCCTCAACTCTATGGTCAAGTCATCTTTGACAAAGCAGGAAAGAATGTCCAGTGGAAACAAGACAGTCTCTTCAACAAATGGTGTTGGGAAATTTGGACAGCCACATGCAGAATGAAACTGGACCATTTCCTCACACCACATACAAAAATAGACTCCAAATGGTTGAAAGACCTCAATGTGAGACAGGAGTCCATCAAAATCCTAAAGGAGAACACAGGCAGCAAGCTCTTCGACCTCAGCCATAGCAACTTCTTCCTAGAAACATCGCCAAAGGCAAGGGAAGCAAGAGCAAAAATGAACTATTGGGACTTCATCAAGATCAAAAGCTATTGCCCAGCAAAAGAAACAGTCAACAAAACCAAAAGACAACCTACAGAATGGGAGAAGATATTTGCAAATGACCTATCAGATAAAGGGCTAGTATCCAAAATCTATAAAGAACTTATCAAACTCAACACCCAAAGAACAAATGATCCAATCAAGAAATGGGCAGAAGACACGAACAGACACTTTTCCAAAGAAGACATCCAAATGGTCAACAGACACATGAAAAAGTGCTCAACATCACTCGGCATCAGGGAAATCCAAATCAAAACCTCAATGAGATACCACCTCACACTAGTCAGAATGGCTAAAATTAACAAGTCAGGAACCGATAGATGTTGGCGGGGATGTGGAGAAAGGGGAGCCCTACGACAACTGTTTGTGGGAATGTAAGCTGGTGCAACCAGTCTGGAAAACAGTATGGAGGTTCCTCAAAAAGTTGAAAATAGAGCTACCGTATGACCCAGCAATTGCACCACTGGGTATTTACCCCATAGATACAAATGTAGTGATCTGAAGGGGTACATGCATCCCGGTGTTTATAGCAGCAATGTCCACAATAGCCAAACTGTGGATAGAGCCAAGATGTCCATAGACAGAGGAATGGATAAAGAAGATGTGGTATGTATACACAATGGAATATTATGAAGCCATCAAAAGGAATGAAATCTTGCTATTTGCAACGATGTGGATTGAACTGGAGGGTATTATGCTGAGGGAAATAAGTCAATCAGAGAAAGACATGTATCATATGATCTGAGTGATGTGAGGAATTCTTAGTCTCAGGCAACAAACTGAGGGTTGCTGGAGTGGTGGGGGGTGGGAGGGATGGGGTGGGAGGGATGGGGCTTGGTGATAGACATTGGGGAGGGTATGTGCTATGGTGAGCACTGTGAATTGTGTGAGACTGATGAATCACAGACCTGTACTTCTGAAACAAATAATACATTATATGTTAAAGAAAAGAAGAAGATAGTAGAAAGGGTAAAATGAAGGGGGGGAAATTGGAGGGGGAGACAAACCATGAGAGACGATGGACTCTGAGAAACAAACTGAGGGTTCTAGAGAGGAGGGGGTAGGGGAATGGGTTAGCCTGGTGGTGGGTATTAAGGAGGGCACATATTGAATGGAGCACTGGGTGTTATATGCAAACAATGAATCATGGAACAGTACATCAAAAACTAAAGATGTAATGTATGGTGATTAACATAACATAATAAAATTAAAAAAAATTAAAAAGACCAATAATACTAAATATTAGTGATGAGGTTGTACAATAGGGACTCTCATTTTGGAAATCTGTTAGAGTTGATTTGCAACCTCGGGAGTTCCCTAGGTGAAATCTGAAGCTGGCCCTTGTACATGGAGGGCAGGAGAGATGGAAGAAAGAGGCAGACCCCTCCAAGTTGCTAGGTGGCAGTTTTAAAAAGCAATGGCACGGGGCACTTGGGTGGCTCAGTCGTTAAACGTCTACCTTCGGCTCAGGTCATGATCCCAGGGTCCTGGGATCGAGCCCCTCATCAGGCTCTCTGCTTAGCGGGGAGCCTGCTTCCCCTGCTTGTGTTCCCTGTCTGTCAAAAATAAATAAAATCTTAAAAAAAAAAAAAGCAAGGTCATTTACACATGAGACTTGCCTTGGGCAGCGGCAAGATGAGCAGATCTCTGCACTATCCCATCAGAATTTTAAAAGTGTATGTAAAGGCCTTAACAGGGATTAGTCCAGATGGTCTCAACAACACATTACCCTCTCAAAAGGCTGCAGCCTTGAAATGGCACCCATTGTGGGAATGATGGGGAGAACATATATTCCAAAGACAGGGGAAGGGATAGGAGGCTCCCATTGCCTGGGTCCAGCTTGCAGATCCACCAGAGTTCACATCCTCTCAATGACTTCCTCCAACAGTTAAGTAGTTTCTTACAAAATTAATCATAAATTTATCTTATGACATGCTAATTCTACTCCTATGTATTTATCCAAAAGAATTGACATTTTCCTCCAGATTTTCATTTACCTTCTGACTAGGTTTTGGCAATGTGGACTAAATATGTTTGTTTTTGTTCTTCTTCCTACAATTCGGTCAAATCAATACTCAATGCTAATGAGTGTGTTCTCTAGAGAAGTAAGAGCTAGTTAGAATTTTTTACTACAAAGTTTACCTAATCATTTTGCTTAGATACCTTTCTCTAACTCTGTTTCATTACAATTGTAATGCAGATAATAATAGAGTCCATACTAGTACAACTTGCTTATCCCAGGTTGTGAGGATTAAATGAGGTACTACATGTAAAACATAAATGTGGATGATGATGATGATTATCATAATTTGTTAATCTAAATAAATAATTTGTTAGTCTGGTTCCATTTTCTTGTGGGAATTTTCTTTTCAACCTGTGATTTAATTTATCCATTTCTGGGATATTTCCTTAATTTATATCTTTTTTTTTTTTTTTTCCTATTCTAGTCCTTTGATTTTGTTCTTTGGTAACACTATGTATGCAGATGTTGGATCTTCTTCACATATCTTCCTTTTTTTAAAGATTTTATTTTTAAGTAATCTCTACACCCAGTTGAGGCTCAAACTTACAACGATGAGATCAAGAGTTGCATGCTCTACCGACTGAGCCAGCCAGGCACCCCTCCTTTACTTATCTTCCTAAAACACCATTTCCTTTCTAATGTTTTAAAATCTTTTTCTCATTTTAGGGATGCCTGGGTGGCTCAGTCCGTTAAGCGGCTGCCTTCGACTCAGGTCATGATCCCAGGGTTCTGGGATTGAGTCCCACATGGGGCTCCTTGCTCAGCGGGGAGCCTGCTTCTCCCTCTGCCTGCCGCTTCCCCTGCTTGTGCTCTTTCTCTCTCTCTCTCTGACAAATAAATAAAATCTTAAAAAAAAACCAAAAAAATATTTTTTCATTTTATTACTCGATTTTATGTAACTGTGCTGTATGTTTCTTATTGTGCTTTCCGTTTGTTTATTTTTCTTTGTGCCACGTCCAATGTGATTGTTATTTCTGTGATGGCTCTTTTTCCCCCCCCTTCCATTTCTTTCTTAAGCTGATTTAGCTTATTTTCCATCTTCTGTTGTTATTTCTCCATGGCTTCTCTGAATTCTAGTATCTCTGATTTGTGTTTTTGTTTTAAAGAGGCACTTGCTTCATTATGCTCTTCATATTTAGTACACTATATTTGACTACCACTTTTATTTACTCCATGTCATTATTTCCGGAGTAACTGTTCTATACATTTTAGTTATTTTCCTCATTGTTTTCCTTCCCCTTTAAAATGTAGATCTTATGTAGTTTTCTTTTTTTAAATTATTCTTCATTTTTTGAATGAGGTGAATTATTCTTGGATAATCTATCTGCAGGAGAGTTTGATAAAGAGAGGATAGTGTTAGGATCCAGACTCATAGGAGTTCTACTTATGACATGGGCTGTATAAATTCTTTTAGGTTTTATTCCTCTCTAGTCAACTAAAAATTATACTTTCGGTTGTTTTTAATCTTTATCCTCGTCTCCCACTCAGATAGTTACCAAAATATAGCTTATCTATGTGTTTCCTAAATTAGCTCCACTCTCTCAGATATTTTAGACTTGATCCCCAATAGAATCTGTTGGTTCACAACCTCTGGAGCTTCCCTGGGTGAAATCTGAAACTGGTGTCTGTATGGGGAGGACAAGGAGAGACTGAAGAAAGAGGCAGACTACTCTGGATTGGTAGGCGGCAGGTTTAATAAACAAGGGAGCTGACTTCCAAGGCTTGTCTCAGGCAGCTGCAAGACGAGTAGATCTCTGCACCCACTTGCCAAAATTTTAAGTAGGTTCAGGCATGTATATCATCCAGATAGTTTCAACAGCGCATTGCTCTCTCAGGGCTGAGTCCTTGAAAATGCCTCCCACTCTGGGAATGGTGGGGAGAATGTACACTGCAAGGACAGGGAAAGGGGTGAGGGGCCTCAATTTCCGTGGTCGCATCCTCTCGATTACCTCCTCTAACAGGATCCAAGGGGGCTTCCGTTATTAATCTACACAACTCATTTATCCTGTTGTAAGTATGAAATAATTAAAAAAAAAAATCTTATTAGAGTATGCCACTTACTTTAGAGAAGTATGCTCTGCTGGCTTTGTTTGAGCTTTTAGCTGTGATTGTCCTTACTCTGTATCTTGCTGTACTTTCCTTTTTTTTTAAAGATTTTATTTATTTGTTTGAGAAAAAGAGAGAGGGGGTGAGTGAAAGGAAGAGGGAGAGAGAATCTGAAGCAGACTCTGCGCTGAGCACAGAGACTGTCCCTGGGCTTGATCCCACAATCTCGAGATCATGACCTGAGCTGAAACCAAGAGTCAGATGCTCAGCTTACTGAGCCACCGAGGCGCTCCTCTTGCTGTACTTTCTGTTTGACTTTCACAATTTTTTGTAACTCTTTTTTTATGATATGGAGGTTCAGATTTCTCTAGTTTATTTTGTAAGAAGCAAAATGATCATTTATTTATTTTTTTCCATTTTTAAAACTTAAATTCAATTAATTAACATATAATGTATTATTAGTTTCAGAGGCAGAGGTCAGTGATTCATCAGTCTTATATAATACCCAGTGCTCTGACATCACGTGCCCTCCTTAATGTCCATTACCAGTTACCCCATCCCCTTATCCTCCCTTCCAGCAACCCTCAGTTTGTTTCCTATGATAAAGAGTCTCTTATGGTTAGTCTCCCTTTCTGGTTTTGTCTTGCTTTATTTTTTCCTCTCTTCCCCTATGATCCTCTGTTTTGTTTCTTAAATTCCACATATCAGTGAGATCATATGATAATTGTCTTTCTCTATTTCGCTTAGCATAATATCTTCTAGTTCCATCCACATGGTTGCAGATTTCTCTAGTTTAATCAAGGATAGATTTGTATTTTGTTTCTCATATTACTTATCGAGGAAGCAATGCTCAGTTTATTTTATTACAATTAAATCAGATGTTCCTCCAGACTCATATATATACCCCAATCTATCAAGGTGCTTAATGGAATAAAAGGGTCTTAATTTTGCCATAGTCTGCTGAGGTTGGATGGTGGTGTGTTTCTAAATAGCAAATTTCTTTTCTCCTTCTCATATATGTCTGTATATATCTAAATCAATGTCTATGTGTACCTTTATTTATCTAAAAAATAAACTTGAAGGAAAAATTCTAAAATATTGATAGTGATTATGCATGAAAGAAACCACTGTAGCCCCAAATTTTGTAGATATACCAGATTCTAAGAAAATACTAACCATCTATTGGGTCACAAATACCAAATGGGGAAAGACGGAGAAATAAAAATCAGGGTATGGAACAGAAGTCCAGGGATAGGCAAATCAGGGATGAATTAGAGATCGGTGTGGGAGGACAGATGAGGTCAAGAAGCTCTGTTGATCTTTAAACTTACATTTCTGAGCCATGTGGTAAAATGGTGTGTGGGTGTTTTGGTCTGGTTTAAAGGATGGTGTGTCAGCGGGAAACAAGCCTGCCATATATATTTATTCCTCCATGCTATCTTGACCCTGCCAGCCTGGAAAATACAGCCTAGAAAATTTTTACTCATTCTTTTAGGTACAGTTCAATGATGATCAGTTCTCTCTGGCTTTCTGGGTTCCTAATATCTCCCATTCCACTTTGATTTCTTCTTGTCTCCCCTAGTTGTTTAAGCATATCTTTGTTACAGTGCTTAAAAAGTGCATTTAGATTGTTACTTGTTTGTCTGGTTTTTTTTAGATCATGAATTCACTGAAGGCTAGGATTTAATCTCATGATTTTTAGTTCCTAGCACATAACTTGAGATACAGGGAATTCTTTTTTTAAAAAAATTTTTTATTGTTATGTTAATCCCCATACATTACATCATTAGTTTTATATGTAGTGTTCCATGATTCATTGTTTGTGCATAACACCCAGTGCTCCATGCAGAACATGCCCTCTTTAATACCCATCACCAGGCTAACCACTCCTCCCACCCCCTCCCCTCTAGAAACCTCAGTTTGTTTTTCAGAGTCCATCGTCTCTCATGTTTCGTCTACTCCTCCGATTTCCCCCCCTTCATTCTTCCCCTCCTGCTATCTTCTTCTTTTTTTTTTTTCTTAACATATATTGCATTATTTGTTTCAGAGGTACAGATCTGAGATTCAACAGTCTTGCACAATTCACAGCGCTTACCAGAGCACATACCCTCTCCAGTGTCTATCACCCAGTCACCCCATCCCTCCCACCCCACCCCCCACTCCAGCAACCCTCAGTTTGTTTCCTGAGATTAAGAATTCCTCATATCAGTGAGGTCATATGATACATGTCTTTCTCTGTTTGACTTATTTCGCTCAGCATAATACCCTCCAGTTCCATCCACGTCGTTGCAAATGACAAGATCTCATTCCTTTTGATGGCTGCATAATATTCCATTGTGTGTGTGTGTGTGTGTGTATATATATATATATATATATATATATACGATATCTTCTTTATCCATTCATCTGTCGATGGACATCTTGGCTCTTTCCACAGTTTGGCTATTGTGGACATCGCTGCTATAAACATCGGGGTGCATGTACCCTTTCAGATCCCGACTTTTGTATCTTTGGGGTAAATACCCAGTAGTGCAATTGCTGGATCATCTGACAGCTCTATTTTCAACTTTTTGAGGAACCTCCATACGGTTTTCCAGAGTGGCTGCACCAGCTTGCATTCCCACCAGCAGTGTAGGAGGGTTCCCCTTTCTCCGTATCCCCGCCAACATCTGTCGTTTCCTGCCTTGTTAATTTTAGCCATTCTGATTGGTGTGAGGTGGGAGATACAAGGAATTCTTAATAAAGGTCACACATTTTATTAAATCATGGTGTTTTTATATAGCATTAAATGTCCTAGCATAATGGATGCCTTAGGAGTTTGATAATGTTTAGTTCAAAAGTCTTCAATGCATCAGCTTAAATTTTTGTAGTGATCTTTGAAATATCCGTGTACAGTTATAGTTTCTATGATTTAAATGCCTAGAAATCTTTACTATAATTGCAAATATTTTAGTTATAAAACCATGTTTCATTCATTTCAAGCCTTTTTGACCATTCTGTGGAAAGTTCTAATTTTAAGGAAAGTTATAGATCATAAAGTCACAGTGTGTAAAACTTTCATTGCCAGCTCTTTGTGAATTTTTCATTTAATCTGGGGATCTTTAGTTCTAATCAACCTGGACTAAAGTACGTTTCCTTAGGCTGTGCTTAACTCATGGCAATAGAACAGTTGCAGAATGTTTCTAAGAGTTGCTTTCCAATGTTTTGATGATCTGTGATCTGCACATACCGTGTATACTAGCAAAGACTGCAAGTATGATTTGCTCTGCTATTTTCATGAATAAAATTTATTGAATTACTGTTGCCGGGTACTGTGCTAAATACTTTACACAAATTATTGACTCTGATTCCTCATTTTATTGATAAGAAGACTAAATCTTGGTGAGATTAAGTAACATGCCTAGCCCCACCTAACTGGCAAGTGACTGATCAGGGTAACCCCAAAGCCTGTATTCTTCCCTACTGTGCTACTTCACTTCCGTAAAAGATGAATGAAAAATAGCTACTCAATTTGACTCAATTTGGTAAAATATTGTTCAGTAATACTTCTGGTTCTGCTCCTGCAGACTCAAAGTTAGGTCTAGAAAGGCTCAGAGATTTCTTGGCACATGATACCACTTAACAGAATTTTTCAGTTAGCTTGCAGAGCATCACGGAGCCAGTCTCAAACGCCTCTGATTTGTGTGCTTGAAATTCCAATCCCTTGGGAAAGGGCCGAGGATGTTTAAAATTGGAAGAAGCTTCGGTAGGCTGTCCCTCCATGACCTCCTTTTCTGCCTCAATCACAATGCATATCTGAGTCCGGGGAGAGCAAGATAGAGACCATTTATTTCATAGCAACAGTGGTATGTTGCTGGGTATTTTGTGTGTGTGTGTGTGTGTGTGTGTGGTGAAAGTCTCAAATTTTATTTTATTTTTATTTTTTTATCTTTTAAAGGTTTTATTTATTTATTTATTTTTTAAAGATTTTATTTATTTGACAGAGAGAGACATAGCGAGAGAGGGAACACAAGCAGGGGGAGTGGGAGAGGGAGAAGCAGGCTCCCCACAGAGCAGGGAGCTCGATGCGGGACTCGATCCCAGGACCCCGGGATCATGACCTGAGCCAAAGGCAGTTGCTTAACAACTGAGCCACCCAGGCGCCCCAAAGATTTTATTTATTTATTTGACGGAGAGAGAGTGAGAGAGAGAGCACAGAAGGGGGAGCAGCAGAAGCAGACTCTCCGCTGAGCAGGGAACTTGTTGCAGGACTCGATCCCAGGACCCTGGGATCATGACCTGAGCCGAAGACAGATGCTTAACTGACTGAGCCACCAGGTGCCCCATGACTTTTTTTTTTTTTTTTTTTTTTTTAATATATAAGGCTGAGCTAAGAAACCAATTAGGCAAATAAACTGATAAACTATTTGCAAAATACAGCAAATATTTTCTGAAAAACAAAATAAACCAACATAAGGGCTAGAACAAATGACTGTATATACTGTTTCTTCAATTTTTTTTTTTTTTTTTTTTTTTTACCTCTATATATCGGTGCTATGCCCAAACAGAAGAAAGAGAGAAACGGAAGGAGGCAAGAAGCAGCGCATGGGCTCTTGTAGCACATCTTGTCTCCAGATCAACATAATAGCCTGGGTGTGTGGTAAGCAGCTGTGAGAAAGATAGGTGAGTTCCCACCCTGCAGGAGTTATTTCCTTGGGACAGGGAATGGACAGCAACTCCTGCTGCTGGCAGTGAGGGGGGCACTTAATTTCAGAGAATCTGAGTGCAATGAATAATTAGTATAAAACCTATGAAAACTAGACCAGAATATATTTCTACATGTAAGTATGTGAAATAAATTAGAGCATCAACTTATAGGGGAATGACTAAGCTCTAGATCAGATCAGCTGTAATAATTGAATTTTGCTCTTGGATCGACTACGATAATAATTACCAGATTAATTTTCCAAGCCAGGTACACCGATTGAGTGTAATGAATGCTCCCTCTGCACTCAGAATGTACGGAGGTGATGAAGGCAGGGTCTCACTATCCTAACCACCTGTTATAAACAAGGCCTTTAAGGACCTGAAGAGACATTTTTCCAAAGAAGATGTACAAATGACCAACAGGCACATGAAAAGATGCTCAGCATCAGGAATCATCAGGGAAAGGCCAATCAAAACCACAATGGGGTATCATCTCCTACCCTTAGGGTGGTTATTATCAAACAGACAAGAGGTAAATGCTGGTGAGGATGTGGAGAAAAGGGAGAGTCGTGCACTGCTGGTGGGGATGCAAACTGGTACAGCCACTCTGGAGAACAGTATGGAAGTTCCTCAAGAAATTCCACTTCTGCAAATATATCCAAGGAAGTGAAATCATTATTTTGAAGAGATATCTGTACTCCCAAGCTCATTATTCACAATAGCCAAGGTAGGGGAACAGCTGAAGTGTCTGTCAATGGACACTTAAGAATTTTTTTTCTTCCGCCACCTTTTTTTTTATTGTGTTGAAACATACGTAAAATAAAATTTACCATCTTAACCATTTTTAAGCGTACACTTTGTAGGCATTAAATACATTCACTTTGTTATACAGCCATTACCACCATCCATCTTCGTAACTCATTTCATTTTGTAACACTGAAAGTTTATACCTATTAAACAATAACTTCCCATTCTCCCCTCCACCCAGCTCCAGGTGAACACTATGATGCTTTCTGTCTCTATAATTTTGACTACTCTAAGTACCTCATACAGGTGGAATGACAGAATATCTGGCTTTTTCACTCAGTATAATGTGCTCAGTGTTCATCCTGTTGCACCATTTGCAGTGTTTCCTTCCTTTTTAAGGCTGAATAATATTTCATTGAATGTATATACCACATTTTGCTTATCCACTCATTGGTTGATGGACACTTGCATGCTTCCGTGTTTTAGCTATTATGAATAATGCTGCTATAAATGTGGCATACAAATAACTCTTTGAGATCTTGCTTTTAATTCTTTTGGGTATATATCCAGGGGAATTGCTAAATCATATGACAGTTCTATTTTTTTTTAAAGATTTTATTTATTTATTTGAGAGAGAGAGAATGAGAGAGAGCGAGTACATGAGAGGGGGGAGGGTCAGAGGGAGAAGCAGACTCCCTGCCGAGCAGGGAGCCCGATGCGGGACTCGATCCCGGGACTCCAGGATCATGACCTGAGCCGAAGGCAGTCGCTTAACCAACTGAGCCACCTAGGCGCCCGACAGTTCTATTTTTAATATTTTGAGGAACCTCCATACTGTTTTCCAGTGGCTATACCATTTTACATTCACACCTAACACTTGTTGCTAACACTTGTTTTTTGTTTTCTCGAAAGTAGCCATCCTAATGGATGTGAGGTGATATCTCATTGTAGTTTTGATTTGCATTTCCCTTAAGTACAGCATCTTTTCATAAGCTTATTGGTCATTTGTATGTCTTCTTTGGAGAAATGTCTATTCAAGTCTTTGTCCATTTTTGAATCAAGCTGTTTGTTGTGTTTTAGGAGTTCTCTATATATTCTGGGTATTAATCCCTTATCAGATATATGACTTGAAAATATCTTCTTCCATTTGTGGGTTGCCTTTTCACTCTGTGAATAGTGTCTATTGATGGATAAGGAAGATGTGCTATGAATATACAATGGAGTATTATTCAGCCTTAAGAAAGAACGAAATCTTGTCATTTGTTACAACATGAATGAATCTGGAGGGGATTAGGCTAAGTGAAATAAGCCAGATAGAGAAAGACAAATACTGTATGATATTACTCATATGTGGAATCTAAAAAAACAAAAAGTTGAACCCATAGAAACAGAGACTAGAAAAACCATTGTCAGGGGCTGGGGGCCGGGGGATGGAGGAAATACGGAGACATTGGTAAAGGGTATAAATTTTCAGTTATAACATCGATAAGGTCTGAGGATCTAATGTATAACATGGTGACTATATTAATAGTACTGAATCGTATAGTTGAAATTTGTTAAGAGAGTAAAACTTAAATATTTTCACCAAAAAAAGAAAAAAAATATATGAGGTGATGGATGTATTAATTAATTCCACGTGTTAGTCCTTTCTCAATGTATACATATATCAAATCATCAGAGTGTACACTTTAAATATTATATAATAGTATTTGTCAATTATACCTCAGTAAAGCTGAAAAAAAGAAGAGTAGCCTCTTGGAATATTTGTAAAAAAATATAAAAATAAAAACCAAAAAACCCAAGGCTTATAGGGGTTACTGTAGTACATTATTAAAGTGCTGGATGTGGAGGTAGAATGGAGAGTTTTGTATATCCCCTTGGTATATGAAAAGGTTGAATTATTCCATCAGCCAATTACTGAGCACCTATTACATATGCTTTGCTACAATGGAAGGGATTCAAGACCATGCTACCTGATCACAAAGCCCCAAAAGAAAAGGAAAAGAAGAAACAGGGTGTCAAAGATAAACTTTACCAAACTGGTCTTAAGCCTTGGTTAGGAAGAAATCACTTATGCGAACTAAAAATCACTGGGGCCTCCTTTGCCCTAGTGTCATAGCTTGTCTCCACCTAAAAGGCCACGATGGTGTGAGAGATAAGTCACTAATGACAGTTTTAAAATAAATTTAAATTAATATGCTACTCCTCTCATTTGAAATCTGACTATAAATGGAAGCTTATAGGAGCTAAAAAGACTATTCATGGCAGGTCCTTTGCTGGCCCTAACCATCCCTCTCTACTACTTAGGAAGGGTTCCTCTTCTTCAACACAGGTTACTACTATCATATGATTTTGTTAAAACCAGACACTATACAGCCAGTCAGCAGGAAATGATCATACTACATATACAAATATGCAACATCTTTGGTGTGCATCTCTCCTCTCCCCTGAGTTATGTAATGGCATAACCTATGACCTTGATTCAGGGCACCATGGGTATGTATATTAGTTAAATGTTTCCTCTGATAAAAGTGAATATTTATGAAGTGCTAGCTTCATCTGACATTTACGTGTAAAGTGCTCAGAACAGCACCTAGAACACGGTAAGCGGTGGCGATATCAGAGATGTTTATGCTATTAATCCACTTGAGCCACACAAAAAAATTCTACAGGATAGATACTCTAGGTTTTTTCACTAAAATGCAACACACGTGTTCCTAAAAAACACATTCTGCAAACGTTTGCACTAAGCCAGCAGGGTTCATAGTGAATATAAGGTTAAAAGGAGACCATTCAAAACAAAGAAAACTTTCTAAGCGCAGCATTGATAGAGTTAATTAAAACAGCACATTTTTAAAAACATGATAAATGCCTGGTAAGTAAAATGGGAGTTTATGTGTAGTTTTTCCGGGTCAACAATGTAGAAAAAAGTGCTATAGAAAATACGAGACTTTAACTTTCTAAAAATGTGGGGTTTGCTGGACTGATGAGGATGTAAGAAAGAACAGACATTCCTTACAGACATGACATGCGCCAGTCAGGAAGCACCATGCAGATAATCATTGCCAGGCAGATTATGTGCCAAATCAAGTCACACTTACTCAAGTAAGAGGGGGCCCCGTTTGCACCCCTCACAGCCCTGCATCCCCCCATAGCTCACTGCATCAGGGTCTTCACACACTTTGCATTCAGCTGCGGATACTTAGTGAGGCGAAACACAAACCACATAGAGAAAAATCTCATGTGAACCAGCACATTACTGCATTATATCCACAGCATTCTCTCATTTACCAGTCATGACTGAATCAACTCACATTACAGACACATGCTGTAGCAGAGCAAAGGTATCGTCTTCGCTTTACCAATGAGAAAACTGAGGGACCAGAGGGCAGGTGGGTGGGGGATGGGTGAAATAGGTGATGGGGATTCAGGAGGGCACTTGTTGTGATGAGCACCGGGTGTGGTATGGAAGTGTTGAATCACTATATCGTACCCCTGAAACTAATACCACACTGTATGTTAACTCACTGGAATTAAAAAAACTTAAAAACTAAAAAGTATTTAGTATTTAGAGCCCTCCCTACTCCAAAAAAAAAAAAAAAAAAAAAAAAGAAGAAGAAGAAGAAGAAGAAGCAAGGCTGGGAAACTCTCCTAAGGTTAACAACCAGTAAGTGCTGAAATCACTGTTTGGACCTCAATGCTTAATCACTTGACTGCACTGTGTCTTTCAGATTTCATAAATGATTTCAAGAGTGAAACCTTCCATTGTATCAAAGCACACATAATAGGTGCTCAGTAGATAGTGACTGGCTGACTGAATGATTCAACTTTTCCATATACCGAAGGGATATATACTATTTTCTATTCTACCTCCACGTCCAGCCCTATAATAAGGTAGAACAGTAACTCTGACTGCAGGTTCAGACTCTAATTCCTGCAGTTTTCAGTCCAATGGTGATTCAGATGTCAGCTGTCCCCTCATTGCCTTCTGTGAACTCCCCTCACAAAAGAATGTGCTTCAGAAAAAAACATTAGTGAGCTATATAGAACTTGCTGGTTACCTCACAGGTGATTTGGAGGAGAGAGGTAATACTGCATATGTCTATAAGTAAAAAACTTGAGGTACTCCTTAAGTATTTTTCTTTAACGTCCTTTTCTTTGCCACAAGACCATCAAGTGCACTTTGCTCACTTCCCTGATTTATTGCCTAAATGTATAACTTTATTTTCCTTCCTTCCAGATTTTTTCTGGACTTTCAAATGTGATTTTAGTAGGGAAGCAATCTATCTTCTTCCTCAGTTCCTACCTGTTCACTTACATACTCATATGGGAGCCCAGCAAAATAGAATCATCTAGCTTGACCAAGATGTAAACTCTCTGCCACTTGGTGTTATAGTAACTGGGTTTTTTTTTTTTTTTAATTGCATACTTATTTGTCATATGTAATTCACAATGTGGGGCAAAATACCAATAGATTTAACTATCCCTCCGAATATTTACCTTTAAGCAAATTCACAATCAACAAAGCATACTAATGAAATGATGTTTACTTGGTGTAGGGCAGATTGAGTGTGTGTGTGTGTGTGTGTGTGTGCGCGTGGTCATTTACTCTTTCTTGGTCTCTTCTTAGTCAACCACTCTAAGCCATCTATTATGATAAGGGTCATGCGACTGGTTTATGGGCTGAATTTGTAAAGAAAAATGCTAATTCTGGCAGAGGCTCTGAGTAAGAAAAGGGAATCAAGGTTGGCTCCAGTGACCCTTGTACCCTTTATGGGCCATCATTTCCTGCCCAATGTTTTCTCTCCTTATTCACAGCAGGGATTTTCCAAGATGCTTCAGTGCACAGCTACCCACAAACAATCACACATCTTAATGTTCTCTCTCGGTGTACCATTTCAGTCTTAGGGTGATTTTAAGAATGTGTTCCCAGATAACTTGGCACACAGCTGCATCAGCTGATTAGCTGCAGAATGTTCCAGCTATTGTCTCGGGCAGGTTTCACAATTTGCCTTGTGGGTGACTGAATCATACATGTAAGGATCATTATGACTATCTTGGCTGTGCCACGTCAAGGCCTTTTCAGTCACCTGAACTTGTATTCTAAGAAAGAGAAAATTGTTAAAGTTTTAGCTTTTAATTGGTGATGTTTTAAATGAAAGCTAAGTGTTGTTATGGCTGAGGTCAAAGAGGTTGCTGCCTGTGTTCTCCTCTAGGATTTTAATGGTTTCCTGTCTCACACTTAGGTCTTTCACTCATTTTGAATTTATTTTGTGATGGTGTAAGAAAGTGGTCCAATTTCATTCTTCTGCATGTGACTGTTCAGTTTTCCCAACACCATTTGTCTAAGAGACTTTTTTCCATTGGATATTCTTTCTTGCTTTGTCAAAAACTAATCAACCATATAGTTGTGGGTCCATTTCTGCATTTTCTATTCTGTTCCATTGATCTATGTATCTATTTTTGTGCCAGTCCCATATAGTTTTGATTACTTCAGCTTTGTAATGTAACTTGAAGTCTGGAATTGTGATGCTTCCAGCTTTTCTTTTCCTTTTCAAGATTGCTCTGGCTATTCGGGGTCTTTTGTGGTTCCATACAAATTTTAGGATTGTTTGTTCTAGCTCTGTGAAAAATGCTGTTGGTATTTTGATAAGGATTGTATTAAATGTGTAGGTTGCTTTGGGTACTTAGATTGTCCATTTCTTCTTGTGTGAGTTTTGGCAGATTTTGTCTTTTAAGGAATCGGTCCATTTCATCTAGGTTATCAAATTTATGTGCATAGAGTTGTTCATAGTATTCCTTTATTATCCATTTAGTAAAGGATAATTATCCACTTTTATAAAGGGATCTGTAGTGTTGTCCTCTCTTTCTTTTCTGATATTAGCAATCTGTATCTGCTTTTTTTTTTTTTTTTTGGTTAGCCTGGCTAGAGGTCTATTAATTTTATTGATATTTTCAACCAGCTTTTGATTTTGTTGCTTTCCCTATTGATTTTCTATTTTCAGGTTCATTGACTTCTGCTCTAATTTTTTTATTTTTTCTAGTTACTTTGGATCTAATTTGCTCATTTTTTTCTGTTTTCCTTAGGTAGGAGCTTAGATGATTGATTTTAGAGCATTCTTCTTTGCTAATATATACACTCAATGCTATAAATTTCCTTCTAAGTCCTACTTTAACAGCATCCCACACATTTTGATAAGTTGTATTTTCATTTTAATTTAGTTTAAGTTATTTTAAAATCTTCCTTGAGATTTCTTCTCTGACGCATGCGTTAATATGAAAGTGTGTTGCTTAATCTCCACGTATTTGGGGATTTTCCAGCTATCTGTTTGTTATTGATTTTTCGGTTAATTCCATTGTGGTCTGAAAGCAGACATTGTATGCTTTTCAGTTTTGGAAATTTCTTTCTTTTTAAAAAAAAAAAAATTATTTATTTATTTGACAGAGAGAGACACAGCGAGTGAGGGAACACAAGCAAGGGGAGTAGGAGAGGGAGAAGCAGGCTTCCTGCAGAGCAAGGAGCCGGATGTGGGACTCGATCCCAGGACCCTGGGATCATGACCTGAGCCGAAGGCAGCCGCTTAAGGACTGAGCCACGTAGGGGTCCCAGTTTTGGAAATTTCTACTGAGATATCCTCAGGTGCAGAGATAATCTCCTCAGCCAAGTATAATCTACTCATCAGCCCAATCAAAGGCATTGTTCATTTCTGTTAGAGTGCTTTTGATCTCTAGCATTCCCTTTGTAGTTCTTCTTGGAATTCCCATGTTGCTGCCTGCATTGCTCATCTGTTCTTGCATACCATCTACTGTTTTCATTAGAGCCCTTAGTAGGTCAGTTAGAGTTGTTTTAAATTCCTGGTCTGATCATTCCAGCAACTCTGTCATATCTGAGTCTGGTTCTGATGCTTGGTCTGTCTCTTCAAATTTTTTTTCCCTTTTTGTATGTCTTGTAATTTTTTCTTGATACCTAAACATGATTTGCTGGGTGAAAGGAACTGCAGTAAATAAACTTTTGGCAATGTAGTGGTAAATTTTAAGGTAAGGGAAGCATTCAGTAGTCCTATGATTAAATTTCAGGCTTTTAGTGAGCAATAAAATGATGAGTATTAGCTAAATTTAAAAAACAGTATTGTTTTCTACTCTAGTAATAAATTTCAGTAAAGTAAATGAAAAAAATTGTAATAGTAACAAAACTATGAAATACTCAAGAATAAATATAGTGAGGGCTGCCTGGGTGGCTCAGTCCTTAAGCAACTGCCTTTGGCTCAGGTCATGATCCCAGGGTCTTGGGATCGAGTCCCGCATCGGGCTCCTTGCTCGGAGGGGAGCCTGCTTCTCCCTCTGCTTGCAGCTCCCCCTGCTTGTGCCCTCCCCACTCTGACAAATAAATAAATAAAATCTTTAGAAAAAGAATAAATTTAGTGAATGACAAAACTCATGTTTTAATTATTTAATAAATGGTGCTGACACAATGGGGATCTATCATATATTACCAATCGAGTGTAAGAAATAAGATGATAAAACTCCTACAATAAAATCTAAGCTATATGCACAGTCTAGGTTTGTGAAAGGTCTTCTTCTTCTTTTTTTTAAAGATTTATTTATTTATTAGAGAGAGGGATAGAGAGAGCAGGGGGAGGGGCAGAGGGATAGACAGAATCTCCAGCAGACTCCCACTGAGTGTGGACCCCGACGTGGGGCTTGATCCCATGACCCCAAGATCATGCCCTGAGCTGAAAACAAGAGTTGGTGCTTAACCAACTGAGCCACCCAGGTGGCCCTGTGGAAGATCTTCTTAAATAAGCCTAGAAACTTAGATAAGTATATTTGATTTAAAAACATTAAAAATATATGGTAAAAGTGCAATTAGCAAAACAAACAGATATGTAATATCTATAAATATCTGACATATAATATTTGTTTTATTGCCTCTTTGTTATATTAACAAATAGACAAACAATATGACAAACTTGAGTAGGAAATGAATAAATGAGCAAATCCAGATGACCAACAAAAGCTGAAAGGAAGCCAAACTCATAATAATCAGCAAATTTAAGGTAATACACAGATATCACTTCACATTAGATTGGCTAAAATTGAAAAGACTGCTAACACCAATTGCTGCTGGGATATAGGAAACATGAACTCTCAAACATGCTTGTGAAAATGTTAATTTGACCACTTTTGGGGAAAGCAATTAGGGAATATCTATCAAAAATTTTAAAATACACATGCCATTTAACTCAGTAGTCATTTACTTGGGAAACATCACATAGAATTATGAGCCTCAGTACATCAGAACATATTTTCAAGGATGTCTATTACTGCATTGTGGCAAAAATAAATAAGTAAGCAAATAAATACAGCAAAGGAGAAATGAATACATAACTAAATAAAGCAGAGTAAATGTTCATCAATAGAATGGCTGAATAAATTATAATATAGGTGCACAATTAAAAGTAAATACAGCTACTCTACCAGGCATAGTGGGATTTACATGAGATGTGTGAAAAAAAGCAAGAAACGTGTGTGTGTGTGTGTAATGAGATGGTTATTAGTTTACTTTGCACGGGTGTTATATGATATGCACATCACATGTATATACATATATCATATGCTACAGTGTATGTGTATATGTATGTATGTCTTGTAAAAACCTGAAAAAATATAGATGATAAATTTTAACTTAACGCCAGTACCTAGAGATATGTGGGTGGGTGGGGGCAGGTGATATGGAACCTGGGGATGATAGAGGAACAAACTGAAAAAGGAAAAGATTTTAAAAAATGAGTGTTTTAAACATGTGTGAATGATACCATATTTATGCATTTATGTGAAAATTATAAATGCATGTACATATGATATTTAAAAAGAAGTTGGAATGATCTGCCCAATGTCATAAGGTAGATAGCGATTAAGCCAAGATTGGAATCCAGATTATTCTGATGCCACAGCTATGGCTCTTTTCAGTACTCTAAGCTTTCTTAGTTTACAAATATGATTTGAGATATCAACAAAGATATATTGGTTAATAGAGAGATCGGGCACAGCGTGCAATACTCTAAAAATCCTAGATGCTTAAAAAATAAAATTTAATCATCTTCTAAAATTTCCACCAGCCTTTCCTTTACTTAGCAAGGTCACTATCAGCGATAGGTATGAGAAAGTTCTCATTGACTGTATTTTTACAATTCTCACCTTTCCTATAACTTTTTTGTCAGCTTCTTGGATGTTAAGGTCATGCAAAATATTTTAGTTATTTGAGAAAATATTAGCTGCTGTATCTGTGTCTAAAATTCATCTCCTGAGTATATTCCCACTGAGAGTTTCAAGGTAGTCTTCTTTGGAAATTCTAACTGTAAAAGTAACTAATTATTTTTAGAGAGAAATAATTAGAAATTAGTTACACATACTAAGGAATGAGAGAAAACTTACAACATTGTCTATTATGACTTCATGTTGTATAATGATAAAATATTAGGTAGGATTGTAGGTTCTTTGGAAGTTAGGACACAACACACAGGCACTGGGATAAATGAAATGCAGAATTTTTTGTGACATCCAGCTCCAAATGAGTAAAGTTGTCACCCAGGGCCACAGAGGAGGTTGCATGGGGACATGGTAACAGTAAGTTGCCATAAGAAGTGGCTTGAGAATGGCAAGCAAGGTGGAGTTAGCTAGGTTTTAGGGACTCCATGTGGATTGGCTAATTTGAATAATTTCCAGGGCTGCTGACATAGAGGTTGTCTGGAGCTGTCTAGTTTCCTGGCCTGGGACGATTAGGGTGGGTACCTGTTGGCCCTGGAGTGTGAGAGACCCAGAAGGTAAGGGAAGGGGTTGGGGTATGGACTTCATCAACTACTCAAGAAAGAGAACTGACTGGCCTCTAGCCAGGGCCTCCAAACTGGGTCAAGACGACATTTCAAAACAAAACTATATTATACTTCATAAATGTCCAAAGCATGAGAATACTTCCCAAAGAAAAGTCCTGTTTTAATCTTCCCTAACCTTTGATTCCTCTATCAGTATCATTCTTGTCTTATTGGGCTAACAACCAATTTCTTTCTTTCTTTCTTTTTTTTTTTTTTTAAAGATTTCATTTATTTATTTGACAGAGAGAGGGATAGCGAAAGAGGGAACACAAGCAGGGGGAGTGGGAAAGGGAGAAGCAGGCTCCCCACTGAGCAGGGAGCCCAATGTGGGGCTCGATCCCAGGACCCTGGAATCATGACCTGAGCTGAAGGCAGACGCTTAACTGACTGAGCCACCCAGGTGCCCCTAACAACCAATTTCAATAATAAGTTTCATTTGCATAAATTTCTGTGACTAATCAATAGGTAAATATTTGTATTTATGAGAAAATTACCACAAGCCATGGGGCTATAATTCACTTTCTTCTAGATTCTTTCTGAGAGCTTCCTTCTATAGTCTACCCCCAAACTGAGCATTAATCATGAGGGATTATCCTCCATCCATGGAGGATATGGAGTTCACTGAGAATTAAAATAGCATATAGTACCATAAAAATGACCTAGCCATTGTTCCTCTGCTAGATAAATTAAGGAAATACATTTGGATGCAACAACTGCTTCTGAATGTCATCCCCATAAACAAAAAGCAATGCTGAAATAAAGCAAATTATACATGTACTTAAGGGCAATGCATTGAAAAAAATATTTTGTGTAAATGTTTCTTCTTTTGTAAACCTTCCTTTAACATTATTTTCATTTTAAAATATACAGCAAATAGTCAAAATAATAGATTTGGCATTGAACAGATATCCCAGGGATCAGATAGAGAACATGTGTGCAAACGTTTGCCTTAATCCTTAATCCTTAATCGAAGGAGCTGAATGAATGTGCAGGCAGGAGGGAACATTTGCTTGTGCTTACCACATACGCAGCATTGGGCCTGCAGTTTGGAGTTATTCGCACCTGCTGTGAATGTTCTCTAGTTGCATCCGTGGGACAAGGTGAGCCTATGGTCCTCCTACTCCACCATCTTCCCTGGAAGAGCCAGGCCTGCAGTTTTGTAGTCAAGTAAACATCACAAGACCTTTGAACACTAGGTATCATCTCCATTTCACAGAGGAAGGAACTGAAGCATAAGGACATTAGGTCATCGGCCCATGTCACATATCTAATTAGCAACAACACAAAGTTTTTCACTATAGGGCGGTTGTGTACTTCAGTCATGCAAAACATGGGAGCCATTTTTATTTTTATGGTTCCATATTTCTTTTAATATGTTGGGAAAGCTATGAAAAGCATGTTTAGCTTGTAATTTCACATATATATTGCCAAGTTTTAAAATGAATTAATTTTAAAGATAAATATTACACAACTAATAGTGTCAATGGTATGTGGACATGACAACATATTAAGACTAAGTTTGCTTGAACTTTTTGCTCTTTCTTAACTTACTTCTTTTTTACCAATGACTTTATGTCACACAGTTACCTATAGGATAAAATCCAAAATTTGGCATTATACTATACAGTTTAGCTCTAGGCAGCTGACCTCTAAATCTCTCTTCCTGAGAACTGCCCACTGGAGGTCAGGAAGTTGATTCACTGTACTTGAAGAACACGGTGGGCATGGGTTAGCTGAATGCCCACCACACTCTTTCTGCCTATTTTTCTATTTCAAGAGCTACATTGTATCACTTCCACTATGATGCCAAATAACACAGACTCAGAAGGCTCTAATCTCTCTTTTTTAAATAAAGCTATTAAAAAAATCAATAACTTATAAGGCATGTCTCTATATTCTGGGTAACCAATGAATGTTTATTATGCACTTTTTGTATGTAAGGCACTATGTTAATTTCTTTGAGCGCTGTCTTCTTGGCTTCTTATAATTGAGGGGCATGAGAGCTACATGTGAAAAGTGACCTTATAAAAAAAGTGTGGGTAGAGTCCATGCTGGTCATTATAAAAGGACAATAGGATGCATTGGAAATGTTACAAGGTAGAATTAGATATGTGGATTTGCTGCTTATTAATAGCATATTAGTGTCACTTTGGGCAATTTACTTAAGTGTTCTGAAGATTTCTCACTGTAAAATGGGGGAAAATCTATTTTGCAGACCTATTGGAAATCATAATGTTTTGCAAAATGTTTCATAAACTTCATAGCGACCTGCAAGTATAATCTATATATTGAAAGTTTTTATTTATTTAAGTAATCTCTATACCCAGTGTAGGGTTTGAACTCATGATCCCAAAGATCAAAAGTCAGATGTTCTTTTGACTGAACCAGCCCTCCACGAGTATATATATATATTTTTTAAAGATTTTATTTATTTATTTGAGAGAGAGAGAATGAGAGACAGAGAGCATGAGAGGGGTGAAGGTCAGAGGGAGAAGCAGACTCCCTGCTGAGCAGGGAGCCCGGTGCGGGACTCGATCCTGGGACTCCAGGATAATGACCTGAGCAGAAGGCAGTCGCTTAACCAACTGAGCCACCCAGGCGCCCCTCCACGAGTATATTTTTAACTGCCACAATGTTTTCTATGACAGAAGCTTATATTACTAATAGGAATTTTGAAACTTGAGTTATAAAGAAACTGGTTTTCATGGTATAGGCCTAGGAAAACAGTAAATTTATTTTTATTTATTTTTTTATTAAGTTTTTTATTTTAATTCAAGTATAGTTAATGTACAGTGTTATATTAATGTCAGGTGTACAATATTGTGATTTAACACTTCTATACATTACTTAGTGCTCATCATGATAGGTGTATTCTTCAATTCACATCATCTATTTCACCCATCCCCACCACCCCTTTGGTGACCATAAATTTGTTCTCTATGGTTAAGAGTCTGTTTCTTTGTCTCTCTCTTGCTCTTTTTTTTTTTTTTACCTTTGTTCATTTGTTTTGTTTCTTAAATTTCACACATGAGTGAAATCATATGGTCTTTGTCTTTCTCTGACTGACTTATTTCGCTTAGCATTATACTCTCTAGTTACATTCATGTCTTTGCAAATGACAATATTTCATTCTTTTTATGGCTAAATAGTATTCCATTGTATATATATACCAGCTCTTTATTCATTCATCAAAACAGTAAATTTAATATAGTCAAAAGAGAGTATTGCATAATTACAAAATTCCCCCTTTGGAATTATTAAATAAGAAACTATTAGAAAAGACTAATTTGTCCCACCAGATTCCAAGACTTTTTATAAAATAATGGTGATTAAATCAACATGGTTTTGATATTGGGAGATGCAAATAGATCCCACACATGCATGCATCCACACACACACACACACACACCCTTTCATGTACACGTGCACAGAAACTTGGGCTATAACAGAGGTGGCATTGTAGACCATTGGTGGAAAAAGACTATTATATAGGATGGACAATTGCTAACCAGATGGGAAAAAATAGGATTAGATACCAACCATGCAATCTCTGTAAAATAAATGAATAACGTTCTGGTAGATTATAGATCTAGATTGTGAAAATCTAAATCTTAAAACTTTTGAAAGGAAATATAGAAGAATATCTATATGACATTAGAATAGGAAAAGGAAAAAAAATTTCCTTTTCATCAAGGAAAATTAGAAGTTTTTGACTACACTAAAATTAAAAATTTCTATATGACTCAAGAAACCATAAATAAAATTAAGAACTTTACTGGAACATTAAATTGTCAACATCCATAGCTAACAAAAGCTTTGAGTCCAGAATAAAAAAACAGGTACAACTCAATTGGAAAAACACCAAAAATAAAAACAAAATAGGCCTAAGATATGGATAGATAATTCACAAAAGAGGAAACATATGTGGTCCATAACCATATGGAAAGATGTTCAAACTCTCAGTAATTTGGGGAATGCACCCATAATCAGAAAAAATTTAAAGTTTGATTATATCACCTATCGGTGAGAATGTGAGGTGAATGAGAATTCTGACATTACTTGTGGAATGTAAATTAGCACAACCATTTTGGAGGATAATTTTATGATTTTCAATAAAGTCAAAGTGCACATACCCTACAAATTGGCAATTTACATCTACATATTAATTCTCATACATGGACAAGGTGACAGGTGCAAGAGTGTCTATTTCAATGTTGTCTGTAATAGTAAAAATGATAGATGTGGGATCAGACAAATTGTAGAGAAATGAATAAGTAAACTCTGGTTTAGTGTTACTGTGAAGGGTTTAGCTGAGAAGATCAAGTAAGGAAGCAAACAAAGTTATCAAAATGGCTAAATCTCAGTAATGTTGGAAAAAGCAAACTACACAATGATAATTGAGTGTGATACAGTTTCTACATAAATTCTATAGCATTTAAAAATGTATACATAGTTCATGGATATATACTTGCATAAAATGTGCTTGGAATGATACAATTGAATTTCAGTTTCATGTTACATCTGGGGATGTTGGGAAATTAGCTAGGATGGAATCTTAGTTATTTCAAATATTTTATTCCTTAAAAGAGGGAATCTGAAGCAAATAAGGAAAAATGTTAATGTTTTAAAAATCAGAATGATAGGAAGTAGTATAAATAATCTTTTTTACTATTTTGTCAAATGCTTTTCTTCTGTATCTGTCACAATTTTTTTATGATCTAGGAATTCTACTCCTATTACCTAGGAGAAATGAAACATATTTTCACAAAAAGACCTATACAAGCATGTTCATGGCACCTTTATTCTTTTTTAAAAAATATTTTTAAAAGATTTTATTTATTTATTTGAGAGAAAGAGAGCGAGAGAGAGCACGAGTGGGGAAGGGGGCAGAAGGAGAAGCAGACTCTTCTCTGAGCAGGGAGCCAGAGATAGGGCTTGATCCCAGGACCCTGAGATCTTGACCTGAGCCGAAGGCAAATGCTTAACCTATTGAGCCGTCCAGGCACCCCTGGCACCTTTATTCTTAATAGCTCTAAACCTGAAATAATACAAACGTCCATCAACAGGGAGAATGGTAGTCATATAATGAAATGCTGCTCAACTATAGGAAGAAATGAAGTGCTGCCACACATAATAACATGGATGAATCTCATAACACTTCACGTTTACCTAAAAAAAAAAAAAGGACACAAGGAAGCCACATTGTAAGATTCCATTTATATACAGCAGGGTTGGCCACATTATTTGAATAGCCCAGTGCAAAATGAAAATGGGGGGCATTGTTCATAAAGCAGGAAAAAATGTCATTAAAGGTAGTGAGATATAAAGCTTTTTCTTCCTTCCAAAGTCTTTTGAATCGTGATGGCATTTTTAACTTGTTATTCAATGTTGTTCTCAACAAAGAAAAATTAAAAATTAAAACCGTTATATTTAAATTTAATATTAAATATTAAAATTTATTGTTCATCCTTATATTGTGCAATGCTAGTTTTAAATGCAACTGTAAGAACATTTATCTTGTATGCAGAATAACTGAAATTACACAATTCATATTTTGTGGCTCATGCATACATACGTATTTTGTTCTTATCCAAACAGTGAATGTGCTGAACAAAACTCATAAAACTGTTTTTATTTCATGGCCTGATATATGAACATTCTGCCAATGCTTTGTCCCTTCTGCTTAATGGGGGGTCTGAAGGGTAAAGGAACTATGGGTTACGCTCGGCCCTATCTTTCCCTTTTCTTTTATATCATCATTTTCAGCATAAGTGATTGAAGTAATATAGGGAAGTAATACAACTAGCAAAGGATAGGTTAAGGTTCCTTGATCATTAACGTTTCTTCGAACCCCATTGCTTTCTTTCTGTGTTTGAAGCAAGTTCTGACTGCAATGGAAAGTGGTGCCCATGCTTATTCATTCCCAGAGGTGACATGCTGACCTCACACTGAGTCTCACTGGACCCTCACTCATCATTTGTCCTCTGGAATTCTGTCCTCGTGGGGCATTGTACAGCCCATGTGTGAATGGCGAGACAAGGAACGGCAGACGCACACCACTGCTCCTTTGTCCAATCAGACTCGACTTACAGAACACAAGTTCAAAGATAAAGTTATTGAGCATTTCAAGAAAATAATAATAACAGACTAAATGCGAAGCCCTTTTGAACACAATTATATGTGTTTGCATTTCAGTTACTGTATGCATACATTTCTCAAAACTCAGCAAGCCTAAAATCTGTGCAATTTATTGTATGTAAATTGTAAGTAAATAAAAAAAGAAAACAATGAAAGATGACGCCCCTCTCCCAGTTTTCTCCTAAATTTAAATTACAGAAGCTTTTTATACTTCGATTAAATTTTTCTGGTGACTTTTCATATACCAAACAAAATTATATTGATTAAATAATCAAGACTATTAGATTAAATTGATCAGTTACCAGCCTCCTCCTCCATTTCCTCCCAGCTCTGTGACCTACTTCAATAGTGGAGAATGGCAAAACTATTACACAGCCACAGAAGGTAATTTTTTTGTTGTCTTCCATACTTTTTTTTTTTTTTTTTTACAAAGAAAGCATAATTATCCCTTTGAATAGTCTAATACATGAAAAAGAAGATTGTAATGATCAGGCTACAATTTCAACAAAAAAAGAAGTATTTCTTGCTTCTTTTAAGTCTTATGAAATATGTAATGTGTCTGCAATTCATGAGGAATTTACATTCATTTTTCTCTATGACAGTATAAGCCCCTAGAGAGAAAAGGGATCATGATATTTTGCCTCAATGTACTCATTTGTCCTGGTCAAGGATGCAAATTGAAGGATGTTTCCCTCAGTGCCATTATCATCACACCATTGAGAAGGACGAAAGTTCAGTATTGCTGGACTTTTGTTCACACTTAGTTACCACATTTGCAATGCAATCAAGAGCTTGAACATACTTTCTTAAGATTTTATTTTACTGTTTTCACAATAACTAATATTCAGCAGGCTAGTGAATTATTTTTACATTTGTTGGTAATACAAAAGCTAACATGTTATTTAATTCTTAGTTCATGGAGGCAATGTATAATAGAAGTACTTTGTAAAGGGACTTATGAATACATTTTTTTCTAAGCACTGTGTTGTTTGTTCAGAGCTAATATTATTACCTTGAATGGAACACTACATCAAAAACTAATGATGTAATGTATGGTGATTAACATAACATAATAAAATAAAATTTAAAAAAGTAAAAGGAAAAATCATTTTAAGAAAGTACTACAAATGGAAAAAAATTCAGGCATGAAAAAGTTATTTTTAAAAGCATATTGCAGTCCAACAAATTTCTCAGTGCCTTTATATGCTGTCTATATGAGATGATCCTCAGGCTAGGTGTACAGACAGTGAAGTCAACAGCTTGCAACTATAAGGGCTGCCAGGTCAGTCCTCCCCCTGTGAGGGCCACCTCCTAGAACCCCTGCACGGAGATGCTCATTGTCGGAGGCAACTGGACTAGGAGCCCCTGGTCATCCCAAATAGAGACAATTTCTCTCCTAACTCCTGAACATTTGTACTTTTCTTTTTTTTTTTTTTAAGATTTTATTTATTTATTTATTCATGAGAGAGAGAGAGAGAGAGAGAGAGAGAGAGAGAGAAGCAGGCTCGATGCGGGACTTGATCCCAGGACCCCGGGATCATGACCTGGGCTGAAGGCAGATGCTTAACCGACTGAGCCACCCCGGTGCTCATATTTGTACTTTTCATGGTTCTCTTCTCACTCTCATGTTTTATAGTAAAATCATTTTATTCTTCCTAATAGAAAACAAATCTCTTTGAAGACTGAAACTGTGACTTAATCCTTTTGTATCCTTGGACACTGCATCTGTAACATACTTAGCACTCAATGAATATTTGTTGAATTGCCTTGAACATAGATACAGAAATAAAATCTCTAAGAAGTTTAGTGATTAGCTCAAGGTTATGATGGGAAGTCAGTTAATCTGTTGTTAATCTCTCAGTTAAGTACTGAGGAAAATTTGTTTTTTGTAATTTGTTTTATAGTGTAGGGCAGATAAGCAGAATGGAGTATTCATTTACTTTTTTCTTCAGAAACATGCCAAGATAGTTTTGCAGTTAGGTTCGTGAGCCTTCAAATTCAAAAGATTTTTAGGTTTTGTTGTTGCTTTTAAGCCAGGGAAATCATGTATATTTTTTTGCAAATGAGATTTTTCCATGAAGTTCCAATATCTAAAACAGATAAAAGTGGAGCAGCGTCAGATGGTGCATCGGCCAAACCTGACCTTCCCCCACCAACCTGTGGGCTGTCAGGCACCCCTGGGGATCTGGGGGCTCCATGGGACACGGTGTAAAAACTGCCACCATGGCATTTTCCATGTGTGAGGGTTAAATGTCATTTTTTAAGGACAGGGCACGTCAAACATACAGAATCTCGAGCCATCCTGGCCCTACTGAATTGGAATCTACTTCTTAAGATTCCCAGGGGATTCTTACATGTACTACTGTTTGGAAGCATTCATTTGGAGGATTTGGGGGATGTTAGGATAGGAAAGGGGACCAAATAAGAATTTATGTATAATAGACATGGGAAATAAGATCGAATAAATTAAATACATGAGAGAAAATTGCACTGGAATTGCCTTTCCTGTATGATTCTGGGTGAGGGTTGGGCACAGGAGAGATGGGTACAAGATTTGGAAGGTAGAGATTTTGTGAGTCCCGGTTGGTCTTCATGGGTTCTAGTTTTTCCTTGATTTGTCCAGCTCTGCGGCGAGATTTTTTCTGCTGCCCCTGACCTAGCTGACCTGTAACAACTTGGGCCTGGCCAGCAGATGCAGATGCAGCAGGCTGGCATAGACTTCTTCACCAGCGCTCCCTGTTGTTCCTGGTTAGGGATACTTCTCTGATTCTCCACCTACCCCCTTCTGGAGTTTCCTTTCCCCGGCTTCTCCCACAATTAAATTTCAATCCCTAAAATGAAACCCTCATTCCATATTAGTCATTGTAGTCTTGGTTCCCCTATTAAACCCTAATACACATATTGATTCCACTGATGATCGCTCACGTGCTGCCTTCAGGTGTGGCTCATTCTCTGTGTGTGTGTGTGTGTGTGTGTGAAGATTTTATTTATTTGAGAAAGAGAGAAAGAGCACACTAGCAGGGGGAGGGGCAAAGGGAGAGGGAGAAGCAGGGAGTCTACTGGGGAGCTGAATCCCAGGACCCTGAAATCATGGCCTGAGCTGAAGGCACTTAACTAATTGGGCCACCCAGGCACCTTCTTTACAGGTCCTCTCTGTCAACTCAGCCGAAGGTTTTCTTGAGGGCTTGAAAGGGGATTTACTTTTTCTAGAAAAACTTTTAAACTTTGATACGCTGAAAACAGTTGTCTGGGTGCCTGAGTGGCTCAGTCGTTAAGCGTCTGCCTTTGGCTCAGGTCATGATCCCAGGGTCCTGGGATCGAGCCCCGCATCGGGCTCCCTGCTCCGCGGGAAGCCTGCTTCTCCCTCTCCCACTCCCCCTGCTTGTGTTCCCTCTCTCGCTATGTCTCTCTCTGTCAAATAAATAAAAATCTTAAAAACAAAACAAAACAGTTGTTCTTTTTTGGTTTCTTGATGAGGCACAGAGGATAGCTAAGATGCTACTTAATGCCTCTCTATATAATTTCATGCAGATAAGTAAAAAAAAAAAAAACAAACGAAACCAAAAAAAACAACACGCAACCCTAATCAAGGAGCACTAAATAGGAGGAGAAAGCTCAAGGGAGATAGGCTATTAAGAGAAAGAGGACAAGGGTTATTGGAAAATATAATAGGATAATAATAAACTAAAGTTGTTTTGTACCAAGAAGCTAATCATCCCGTTGAGTCAGCCTCTCATCTTTTCCTTTAACTATGTTTTTTTTTTTTTTTTTTTTTTTTTTAGTTAACCATTTTACATCAACCAAATGTGAGTTTCAAGTAACCAGAGGACATAGGATTCTCTGTTTTCCTGTTTTAAGTTTTACACCTTCACACAAAATACTCTGTTTATATCTTAAGAGTCTGCTTGTACCTTAAACTGAGTTATAAAATGGAAACAAAAGGCACTAATAGTTTCTCTTCCTCATAATGCAGTCTATTTAACCTGCAGCCAACTCTTCATTGCTTCTGGAATTCATTCAAATTTTGAATTTTTTTTTTCTACCCTTGACCAGAGTATTCAACAGCTCACCTCTTCAAATATACGGTTATTTTATTTTTTACAGTAAGTCCTAATATTTTTGTGCTAGCCCTTGTCAGGCAGTTACCTTGGAAGTCATAAATTTAATATTTTCCAGATCTTTAAAGTAAAGTAATACAGAATGTGTGAACCTCACTACCTTTCAACCAAGACAAACCTTGCTGGTGGCACTTAAAAAGTTCCTGGAACACTGCTCTCCCTCTGCTAGAATGAGAGCTCCGTGAAGGCAGAGGTTTTGATGTGCTCCCTGCTGTATCCCCAGTGCCCTAACAGTGCATGGCACACGGTGGATGCTCGACCAAGATTTCTTTTGTTGTTTGCTACACATGCTATCACACACATAGTCAGCCTTGAACACAAAAGTCCTCAACTCACTGAAGGGAGTCGGGCAAGTTTTAGGGAAGAAGAAACGTTGAAGGATCAGTGGTTCATAATCTGTTGATTTGCATGATTCAGTGGAATGTTCTTTATGTAGGTGCCTGAATTGTAAGTGTGTTTGCATTGTTTACTGTGGCAGGCTGAAAAATTCCTGCCCTCACCAGATGTCCACGTCCTAACCCCTGGAACTTGTGAATGTTACCTTATATGGCAAAAGGACTTTGCGGATGCGATAAATGGAAGATCTCAAGGTGAGATCATCCTGAATTATCAGGTGCATCTGATGTCATCACCAGGGTCCTTATAGGAGGGAGGCGGGAGATCAGTGTTGAATGGCTATGGAAGCATGTTGCTGGAGTGAAGCAGCTAGAAGCCAAGCCACGTGGCAGCCTCTACAAGCTGGAAAGGCTTGGAACAGGATTCTCTCCTCGGACATCCAAGGAATGCCAGCCCTGCCAATATCTGGATTTTAATCCTCTGTAATTTTTTTTCAGACTGCTAAATTCCAGATCTATCAGAAAATAAATTCGTGTTTTTGTGTTGTTTTAAGCCACTAAATTTGTGGTAATTTGTTACAGCAGAGGTAAGAAAACTACCACAGTGACAGTGCTTTTTTTTCTTGTGATCAAGTGGTTTATTTTGGGGGTGACCTTTGTAACTTTTTGTAACTTTGTAACTTGCTTGGTTGTCCTTAAGTTTGCCAGTGAAATAAAATTTTATAAAGCCAACAATCAATTGCTGATTTTCCTACCAGCACCTTTGTTTCTTATTCTGAAATTCTTCAAAGTTTAATGAAGGCAATTTCAGTATAAATTGATTATAGTTTACTTTTTAAAGTTAGAACACACGGGGTGATCTCTTAATTGAGGAACACATATCTTCACTAATTGTTTCCATAATGACATTCCCTTTATTATTTCCCTTATGCCTCACAAAAAACCCTTCAAAAGTATTTATTAACCTTTTCATTTTTCAGATGAGGAAACAAATTAAGGGAAATCAACTTATCTTGCTTAGCGTGAAATTGGGCGAAATTAGTAACTTATAAGAAGACATTTGAGTTCAAGTCTATCAGCCTCTGAAGGACGCATTCTTATGCATTATTTTATTCTGAACCCACTAGTAAAATAGAACTTAAATCCAGTAAGGTGAACTTTTAATATACAATTGACCTTTGAACAACATGGGGGTTAGTGATACCAACTCCGTCCACTATGACTTTTGACTCCCCCAAAACTTTACTAATTTATAGCCTACTGTTGACAGGAAGCCTTACCGATAGCATAAACAGTTGATTAACACATATTTTGTATGTTGTATGTATTATATACTGTATTAGTACAAAAAAGTAAGCTAGAGAAAAGAAAAAAAACTCATAAGGAAGGGAAAATACATATACAGTATTGTATTTATTAAAAAAAAATCCATATGTAAGTGGATCCAGGCAGTTCAAACCTGTGTTGTTCAAGGGTCAACTGGATTGCCTTTTGTTTGAGAAATAGAAGAAAATGCCAGTAGCTGGAATCTGAATTCTCTTTCATAGGAGAGGGCGGCTGTCCTACAAACAGGGCCCCTGATACACGTGTGTGTTGGCATGAGGTTTAGACCATAAGGACTGGACTGAGCGAGGTACAGGGCTGTCAGTAGGGTGTAGTAAGAGCCAGCAATTCATGGGGGTAGCCCAAGTCAGATTAAAGACTTGATAAAGAACAAGAGAGTTGGGGTGCCTGGGTGGCTCAGTCGGTTAAGTGGCTGCCTTCAGCTCAGGTCATGATCCTGGAGTCCCTGGATCGAGTCCCGCATCGGGCTCCCTGCTCGGCGAGGAGCCTGCTTCTCCCTCTGACCCTCCCCCCTCTCATGTACTCTCTCTCATTCTCGCTCTCTCAAATAAATAAATAAATCTTTAAAAAAAAAAAAGAACAAGAGAGTTAAGCCATGAAGATGAATATTTTCACTCATCAGATTGACAAATAAGTAAATCCCTTGATGGCAACTCTGAAAAAAAAATGGACAGTGTAAGTTGACAAACTTTTTAGGGCAAATAGGTAGTGGTATATCAAAATGTAAAATGTGCATACTTTGATCTAACAATTTTTACTGCCTGGATTTGGATTCCTTCGGGTCTTGTAGGATCAAAGGAGCAGATAGTCTAAGGCTGATTTTTCCCCTAGACGGAGGCAAATCCCCTCTGATGCCCCATGCATTAGGAAGGGTTGCACTCTGGCTGGTGGGAGCAGACACTGCTCCAGGTCCTGAGAGTGCAGCAAGTGCTGTTCCCTCTAATCCTTCCGGGTGGTTCTTTCCCTGCCCTCACACTGTTTCCCACATGCAGGTGCTGGTCAGTACTTGGCTGAGTACTTGCGGAGGACCATCTGCACATTCCCAGATTTCTCTCACCAGGTAGCTTTAACTTTCTACGTTGCCAGTTCTAGCCTCCTTTGTCTCCCCAGAGTCTCGTTTGCATGTCCCTAACTCAGGGACACCTTGCCCTCAGTCTGGGCCTTCCTGCATCAGGGTCTGGACACTCTTGAGGCAGGAAACTGGGATAGTCCCAGTGTCATTTATTATCTCTTAGGGATCTCTGTCCTTCGCTGTCTGAGGTTCAGTGTCTTTAAAACCATTGTTCCAAATATTTCATTTGGTATTCTTTGTTGCTCTAGACAGGAGGATAAATCTGATCTGTTATTCCATCTTGGCCAGAAGCCGAAGACTATTGCTTTCATTCATCCATCCATCCACCCATCCATCCATCCATCCATCCATCCATCCATCCATCCATTCATTCATTTTTTTTTTAAAGATTTTATTTTTTTATTTGAGAGAGAGAGAATGAGAGAGAGCACATGAGAGGGGGGAGGGTCAGAGGGAGGAGCAGACTCCCTGCCGAGCAGGGAGCCCGATGCGGGACTCGATCCCGGGACTCCAGGATCATGACCTGAGCCGAAGGCAGTTGCTTAACCAACTGAGCCACCCAGGCGCCCCCGTCCATTCATTCATTTATTTAAATCTGCATGTCTATTTTATTTCCATTAGAAAAATATGACCTATTAAAATTTTGGTCCACTTTCTTCTCCTTTACCTCTACCATTCAAACTTCAACACTTTAATTTTCCTCAAGTAAAAGCAGAATTATATAGCTGATGTGAGAGCTAAATATTTTGCCTCATTAAATTAATAGGATTTAATTGAATTAGGTGTGCTCTTATTTATCAGAAACAGTGACTCATTTCTCCTACATGTTATTTCCCTTTACTTTTATTTATTTGGGTAAGTACGTAACGAGTGTCTCCTTTCCCACATGCGGTAACATGAGCGTGTGTCAGCGTGATTTGGAACGCTGGTACATGGATTTGTCATCTGATCGTCAGTTCATGCTCAAGTCCCCTTATTATATGGTATTTCCATAATAACTTCCAATGCTTTAGTCAGTCGTACACTTTCCAACATCGATTGTAAAAATTAAGTTGTTAATTTAAAAACATTATTAGAACTCCGGGCTAAATACCGCCGAACCCACTTAGAGCGATGCCGTCGTGAAAGGTCCTCGGTCAGCCACTGCTTCAGTCCCCACGTGGCCTCCTTTGGGCAAAGCAGCAAGCTGGTGAGCAGCTCTTACAGAAAAACGACTCTTGAAGGGCTGTTTGTCCATTTCATCGGCAGTCTTGGAGTCTTTCACGTCAGCCAGCAAAACAGTTGTTTCTACCGCCTTGGTGAAGTCACAGCCTGCAGCTGACGGAATTTCACCCATGGTTGTAAGAGCTTGTTTGGCTTCTTCTGCTGGCCCCCCGGCACCAGCTATCCACAGGAGGGGTCCACGCCTCGCTGTGCTGAAGTGTAAATGGTCCTGTCGACTCACCCGGCTTGACTGCAGGAACCAGTGGTCCCCGGGGCTTTCGCAGTGCTGATCACCTTTCTGATCAAAGATCAAAGATAGCCCTTCTATCTTGCCACCTGCCCCTCCGAGAGAATAATCCCTTACATTGCCTCCGCTAGCACCTCTCTGGACTAACTGGACAGACTATTGCTTGTAAAAGAAGGATACAGATATAGAGGATAATTAGTAACCAGAGTTTATTGGAAATAATTATTCTTTGACAAAAACTGTTGTTTGGCAGCCACTTACTCTTTCAAGTTTGCCTGAGTGGCTTTTTCCTGGGGCAGAAGTTTCTATTTGTGAAAGGGACATATTTTGGGGTATCAGGATATGGGTGGGGGAGGATGATATCTGCAGTTGAGATTCCTCCTTGGTGTGTGTGCTTTACCTTCCAAAAGAGCAGTTCTGGCTGAGAGTCAAGGTGCTGATAGCCTGGGAAGGGCACTGATGAGGTCTGGTTCTGCAATTCTCAGGGCATTGTGCATTTTGTCTCATTTCAGCATAACAACTGCTACCTAAGACCCTTTCGACAAATCCTAATTCCTTAAAGCATACACCTGATTCTTTTCCTAAGCAGTTTGACATAATCCCTTCTCCATACAAATAGACCTGCTCACTAACTCTTTAATACTTTTTTAAGTCATATATCTTTTTCAGTCTCAGAACAAGTCAAATTCCTGCACAAATCAAACACCTAATATTTTATACTTCATTCTCATGTCTCTATGTTGCCAATTTTCTGGTAAGATTCATTTAAATTTCAGCTGGAATTAATGTCAGACACAAGAAATATGCACGTCCAGATGGAGTTTAAAGATAATTTCTGATCATTTTTCTCTTTGAAAACTCAGTCCTTCTCTCTATTTCTCCTTCTGAAGATAAGTAAATTTTCTGTGTGAAATATCAGTCTGTGTTGCTGTTGTGACTTTAAATCAAACCTAGTTTTTGTCTTTTACTGTCACTGTAATACATTGCAAAATTATATTGCATTTTGGACGCTTTCCCAAGTTTGTTTCAGGTATGACACTTTTCCCTTTGTCATGCGTTAATGAAGCTAAGCTTCCTGTCTGGTTTGTGAATTTTATTGAAGAACGTAATAAGAGAAACATATAAACAAATCTCTCAAGTTTGTTACTGACCCAAGGCAATAAAAAGATCTTGTTAATTTATAAAAACCATTTTCAGATTGTTTTTTTTTTTCCAAAAGAAGAAGCTCTGCTCTCTGAAAGAAATAATAAAGTGCCTTTTAGTCAGCTGCAAACGCATATAAACAAAGCTAGTAGGGGATTAGCTTGGCAGGAGATGGTCAGATTTTTCTCTGGAAGATTTCTTTTTATTTCCACATGACAAACTTACATGTTAGTGAAGTTTGAACAAGGGTGTGAGGTGAAATGAATTGAAGGAACCCCTTGGCAGACAGCATTGCTCTATGTTCCTATGACACCTTATAGTTGCATAAACTATCCCTTTGGGGCTTACTTCCATGTGAGGACATCTGCTGGATGTCTGAGCCCAATCATGGGACTTGAACTTGAACCAATTCATTGCAGACAAATATAACTGTATCTCTTATAAACAAATACTGGTTAGAATGGATTTCCAATATTTTGTTTTTCAAGAAACATGCTTTGTTGCATTCATGTTCTTGTAATCTGTTCTCCAGACATCTTTTTGTTATTTTAGTCTCTGTCTGTCAGAAACCCACTTGACCAGTGGGGGGAAATTTTTTTCTGCTGAAGTCTTCAGGGTTTTTTTTTGTTTTTTGTTTTTTTTTTTACAGAAAATTACTTGTCACTAAATTCGTGAGTCTGATTTTTTTTCCAAGTAATTTACGTCAGATACAGAGAGAACCAGGTTTTTTACTGGAAGTAACTAAATAGTTAAATACATTTTGTTATGGTTCCTTAATAAGAATTTTACGGTGGGGCAGTACCACCCTTAGAGCTGGGCGACTGGACCCCCCGCTCTGGGTGCCCCTTCCTCTAGATACCACTGCTTCATTGGGCTGGACCACCCGCAAACCAGAAGCTTCCGTTCTTCTGCCTTCCCCACTCCCACACCCACTCCAGGCTCTTGGGGACCACGGGATTCCCTGTGGAAATGCAGGGCTTGCTTTCATGCCCCAAGCCTGCTTTTAATGGCTGCTCAGGCATCTTCCCCAAATGGGTCACCTGAACCTCACTTGAACTCCACTTGTTCACCCCTGCGGCTGTAGGCCAAGGGGCACCATTGAGGGGAATGTGATCAGAGCATGGGAATGTGGACTGGCTTCTCCCCACTGTGCACTGAGGCCCCTTGGGATATCAAGTGGATCTGGGTGGTGGTGGGTTGGAACGGTGGGGACATAGGAACCTTAGTTTGTGTTTTTCCTGGGCTGTAAGTGATAGAGGAGGGCCTTGGACAAAGAAGGAAGAAGTCATAAAAAAACTGAACATCATGTGGTTTTTCTCAAAGACAGTTTATATGCAGGTATGTATGTATGTGAGTACAAGGAGAAGATGACAAATCCATTGTCAAGGGCAAGGGATCTTTAAATTATATGGACTGAATTTGTCTGGTTTCTCCTTTCACCTGTGTACTTTTCCCCTATGTCTTGGAGTCTCCCCAGAGAGTGTGTCTAGTTGAGGTGAGGAAGAGCAGGAGATACACTGAATGACCATTGCTGGGTCCAGGTCACCATCCAATTGGAGCAGAGGTGAGACTGGCCATGAGTGGTACTGGAAAGCATCACGGAATTAGCTGAGGCAATCAAGGGTTCTACGTTCATCATCTGGGGGAATGAACAAGCCTTTGCCTGTGCAGGTGCTCTTTTTAATTTTCCTTTTTTTAAAATTTAAATTCAATTATTCAACATACAGTACATCATTAGTTTCAGATGTAGAGTTCAGTAATTCATCAGTTGCATATAACGTCCAGTGCTTATCATATCATGTGCCCTCCTTAATGCCCATCACCCAGTTACCCCATACCCCTACCCACCTCCCCTCAAACAACTCTCAGTTTGTATCCCATAGTTAAGAGTCTCTCATGGTTTGTCTCCCTCTCTGATTTCATTCCATTTAGTTTTTCCCTTCCTTCCCCTATAATCCTCTGGCTATTTCTTATATTCCACATATGAGTGAAACCATATGATAATTTTCTTTCTCTGACTGACTAATTTCGCTCAACATAATACCCTCCAGTTCCATCCATGTCATTGCAAATGGCAAGATTTCTTTTTTTTTTTTATTCCATTGTATACACCACATCTTCCTTACCCATTCATCTGTCGATAGACATCTGGGCTCTTTCCATAGTTTGGCTATTGTGGATATTGCTGCTATAAACATTGGGGTGCAGGTGCCCCTTCGGGTTACATTTGTATCTTTGGGGTAAGTACCCAGTAGTTAAAAGGCAGAAATTCTTGAAAGCAATGTGGTTGGAATGTCAGATATTACCTTGATAGAACAAGTAAAACTTTTATTATTAAATCAAATCTTATTTGTCTGAATTAAAAACAAACAAACTTTAAGTCTGTAATGAAAACAGATTTATGACCATTGGAAAGATTTGTATTTTATAAAACTTGTATAAAAATTATATTTTAATTACTTCTGTATTCTGACAAAACTAATTACATATGAACATTAAACATCTTTTCTCTAAATTTCTTCCACTCTCATACAAAACTGTGGATAAATAAATGTATGCTATAAAAAATTCTCATATGATGCCATAGAATTTACTGTTTTCATGGTGTAGAGGTAATTTTTTCCTCTAAAAGTCGTACTGAATATTCAGTAGGTCTGAATAAAAAAATGATTTATTAATTTTTGGGGAGTTTTTTGGAGTCTATGCTTAGTCTTTTGGACCAACATTATTTATGAACTGAATTCAATATTCAGATAGGCCGTTAAATATGAGTTGAAAGTTTGCCATAAACCAAGCACTTTTCTAAAATCCTCCCAATTCAGTGATACAGGTATTATTATTGTCATTCCCATTTTTACAGATGAGGACCCTGAAGTCCAAAAAGTTAAGGAATTAATCCAAGGTGCTCAATAAGTGGCTCAGCATAAATCTCATGCATTCTGATTAAAGGGGCAATTATCCTGACTGTTCAGTTTTACCATGTTGGTGTTTTTACTTGAGTCTTTCATGGTAATGAGAAAAGTATAAACTTATATTTAAATTGAAATTATTTGTCAACCAATATGGCAAGTGAATTTTGAATTAATCTCTTTAGATTGGGATTCTCCTTTCCCTTTTAGCAGTATGTTCAGTTTGAGGAGGTTTTGCTGGGTCCGTACAACTTGTATGTGCCTCAGCAAAGGAGTTAGCAGTAAACAATTATTTCTTTTTAGTCAGATCTATGTAAATAATTCCAGAATTGTTTTTTTTTTTTAATCTTACAACCTCTTTTAAAATGTCCATGGAGTCCATTCAAAATAATAGCTTTGTTTCTGTAACAATGTAGACATTTCAACATACTCCAGAACTTTTGGTGATAATAAAAATATGTAGAATGCTGTTTTAGTCAGCTTGGACTGCCATAACAAAATACCATATACTGGGTGGCTTAAACAACAGAAGCTTATTTCTCACAGTTTTGGAGGCTAGAAGTTCAAGATCATGTTGACAGCATGGTCAGTTTCTGGTTGAGGACTTTCTTGGCTTGTAGATTCGCTGCCTTCTTTCTGGTGTCCTCACATGGTTGGGGAGGAGAGAGAGCAAACTCTTTTGTGTCTCTTCTTATAAGGGCACTAATCCCATCATGGGCGCCCAATTTTCATGACCTCATCTAAACCTAATTATCTCCCACAGTTACTATCTCTAAATAGCATCACAGTGGGGATTAGGGCTGCAACTTCAGTCCATAGAACATGCCTACATTACTTTCTCAGAGTTGCCTTATCATATAAAATAACCGGAATTCAAAGACTTTTGCTACTTTAACAAGAATTTGAAAATTGGACATTCTTCTTTTTACTTAAATTTTTAAAAACGTAAATTTGCTTTCTAATTTTTATTTCAGTGAAAAGATTTCCCTTTATTCTAGTGCTGTCACAGGGAGTGAGTTGGAAGTAAAAGCATTTAGGTATAGGAGGCCTTTCCACGTATTGTTTTTATGTAAAATTTTGTGATCTGAATGTTTGTGATTTTCTCATTTACAGCACATCACAAAAAAGCATATGTATTTAAAAAACTATTGGTCTCAGTGGTTCCCATGGACAAAACAATCTGGATAAATGTCACATGGTAATATAACTTTAAAAAAGGCAATATTAGGGGCACTGGGTGGCTCACTTGGTTAACCATCTGCCTTCGGCTCAGGTCATGATCTCAGGGTCCTGGGATTGAGTCCCGCATTGGGCTTTCTGGTCAGCGGGGAGTCGGCTTCTCCCTCTCTCTCTCCCCTTGCCCCTCCTCATTGCTCATGTGCTTGCTCTCTCTCTCTCAAATAAATAAATAAATAAAATCTTTAAAAAAAGCAATATCACACCAAAAATGATGTGGTGTCCAAAAAAACAAAACCCAAACCAAAAACAAACAACAAACAAACAAACAAAACAAAAACAAAACCCCACATTGGGAAGCTCAATCTAGCAGTGGAGAATAGTCACCCAGAAGATGGGGCAGTATGTGCAGTAAATGATAAAATTACTGATCAGAAGTTAGTCTGTCAAATATTTCCTTAAAAGTCTTCTCTCCCTCCACCCCTTCTGCACCTCCTCTTCCTTCTAAAGCCTTTGAAAGAATCCATTCTAATTCTGTTAGAATGTAATGTGAAATTTAGTAAGAACAACTGTTTAAGTACAACACAAGCCTTGCATTTGCATGACCGTGTATTGGCTTCACAGCTACCCATGAAACACCATTTTAGGGATGATGGCACAGAGGCTCAGAAAGTTCTGCAACTGTCTCAGGTTCACAGAGTTAACATGGGTTTGAGATGGACCAACAGCTCAGGCATTTGACTCTGAAGCCCAAGCTTGTAACCAGTGTATTAGAGTTGATTCATTCTGATATACATACTTATTCAGGGACAGTGCTCAGATATTCAGGGGGAAATTGATCTGCACTGTGCACTTCTTTCATGGGAATGGGCTGTCTTCATTCTTAGCCATCGGCTGGCTCCATCTCCAACATCCCGGTCAGAGAAGTCCATACAACAGCTCACTATGAGAAACTGGTTGGTTATGCTGTTTCTCTATCCAGATGAATTAGAGTTTTTCACCCCTCAGGTTGGCTGAAAACAGCAAATTTGAAACTATAAAATTTAAAAGTTTTATAAAAAACTATAAAATATCCAAAGGCAAATGGTTTTATTTATTCTGACTTGGAAACTGCTCTGGAACATATTTCCAAATGGCAAAAAATCTTTTCTGCTATGGTAGCATGGAAAATTTAAGGCATAAATTTCAGGCTGACTTTAATGTCTATTGCATATGAAGAGAATGTGGAGTCTGACTTTTCCTGTTATCTCAGGATTGTGGCTGAAACTCACAGCTGGAGACACAACAAGGCACTAAATATTCCTAAGCCATTAATGGCGGCCAGGGCTCACTAAGTGGCATTTGTCCCTACCGTCACCATTAGTTACCATCTCTCTTCCACTCCCCCATCCCATTTCCTCCTGCTGTCCCAGAATTTGAGGGAGGGAGTACATTCACAATTTATGGCTGGAGGTTCCTCCCTTTCTGCTCTTGGAGGAAGAGACAGTGGTGCTTTTCCATCCATGGAGCCAAGTGAGTCAGCTTCAATAAAATTTGGGTAGAGGCAAAGGTAAAGATAAGGAAAGTCTTATGTTAATAGGTGTTTTTCTTTTCCTGTGAGTTTATTTATTCTTTTTCAAAAAGGTAGTATAGAAGCATCAGGGTGTACTAAGTTGGCTAGGACTTACTTTAATTCAGTTTAAAGAAAATTTTAACAATTAAAAAAATAAGTCACATGTTTAATGACTCATTTGTTAACTTGAGTGTTGAAAGAATGGGATGGAATGCTTGGATTCAACTCTGCAAAAAACTAAGCCATCTTTATTCAAAGATTATTTCCCCATGGGTCATTTTCCAGAAATATTTGCTTTGACCTTAAAGTTAGAAGTCAAAATTTCTTCCTTAAATTTATTCTGTTTGTCAATATTACTGTCTTTCAGTTTGACTGTTTATATCAAAGAATGGCTAAATTAAGGAGTTAAGAAAGCCACAATGGAGCAGGGACCTTTTTTTTTTTTTTTTAAGATTTTATTTTTAAGTTATCTCTACACTCAACATGGGGCTTGAATTCAGGACCCTGAGATCAACGGTCCCATGCTCTACTGACTGACCCAGCCAGGCAACCTAGGGCAGGGACCTTTCTAGTGCATAGGAATGCTTCATAATACTCCTGTCAGAATGGATAAGATGGTGTTCTGCTCCATTTCAGATGGAGATAAATGAAAGCAATATTCTACTCTCTCTTCTCATCAGTATAAACCGACAATCTTGTTATTATTATTTAGGTTAATTGGATTCACATCCTTTTGTTATAACAAACAGAAAAACAAAGAGGTTCTCTACACTGATGATGTGGTGAGACGATCATGGATTAGGAGAAGCCCTGTCATCCTGATTGCCTACTACTGTTAAGAGGACTACACTAAGTTTTCTTGGCTAATGAAGCCCAACAGTCAAATAGTGAATATTTTAAGTATTTTTATACAGTAACTTGGCTGTACATTTCACAGTGAACTCATTCTGGTTGGCTTAATAGGAAGCATCACTGCTCCAAATCAGTTATTGTCACCGAGGGTCCCTACTGGCTGCCTGCAGGCCAAATTCTGCAGGCTGCCACATGGTTCTTGTATTTTTATATGTGAATGTCTTTTTAAAAATTATTATTAACATATAATGTATTACTTGTTTCAGGGGTACAGGTGTGTGATTCATCAGTCTTACACAATTCACAGCATTCACCATAGCACATACCCTCCCCAGTGTCCATCATCCAGTCACCTTATCCCTCCCACCCCCCTCCACTCCAGCAACCCTGTTTGTTTCCAATAATTAAGAGCCTCTTATGGTTTGTCTCCCTCTCTGGTTTCTTCTCGTTTCATTTTTTCCTTCCTTCCCCTGTGATCCTCTGCTTTGTAGTATGTGAATGTCTTTAGGTAAGCATCCCAATCTGTCACTGTTCACACGGGGCCCCATGGCATACTTAGTGACGAGTAGGGCTTTTGAGTTGGCAACCTTCATTCTATTCAAGCTATCCTGAGATTCCTCTATGGTTAAAGCAGCTCATTGACAAAATAGCTGCCCTAAAAGATTTCCAGGCTCAATCATCTACATCTTGCTCTATGGGACTCACCTTAGTGGTTATGTAGGATTTTGAACAAATTAAAGAATTAAGGTAAAAGTGGACCCTGCTGTCAGGCAGTTCTGGAGTCCCCAGCTAGTGAAGTCCTGCTGATTTATGATCAAAGGGAGAGGTGTTGGAAAGAAACCATTTATGGGACCATCACGATGAGGTCCTCTAGATTCAATCATTGCAGCAACTTAGATCAAAAGACATCTACTTGGCCTATATTAGCTTCCCTATAAAAATGTTTCTCCTGGGGCGCCTGGGTGGCTCAGTTGGTTAAGCGACTTCCTTCAGCTCAGGTCATGATCCTGGAATCCCTGGATCGAGTCCCGCATCGGGCTCCCTGCTCAGCAGGGAGTCTGCTTCTCCCTCTGACCCTCCCCCCTCTCATGTGCTCTCTCTCATTCTCTCTCAAATAAATAAATAAAATCTTTTAAAAAAAATGTTTCTCCTGAAATGAGATTTAATATTGTGCCCTTGGCTTTATAAAGAAGAAATGTTGGATGAAAAAATTTTATTGATCAATGTCTCTATATAAAGATACATGGGATACATTACTTTATCTTGAGTTCCAGAGGAAAGTCTGACTCTCTTGAATTGGTGTGATTTTTCTTTATCACACAGCAAGAATTTCCTCACCTACAATGTTTACTTTTTTACCTTGGTTGTCAAAATATTAAAATTAACTGAAAATTAAGCCATGGCCTCTTCCTTACACAGTTGCTCTCCTCTTTCTGTATATGGTTTCTTTCTCATCTCTCTTTCACCTGTACTGCTTTTCTAAATGAATGCGTATGAATTTATTGGTAACCAATATCAATGACCTTTTGAAAATATATGCCTCAAAGAGTGCAAATAAATCATAATCATAAAACATAGCCATATTCAAATATGCCAAATAACTTTTCAAAAAAAGATTTTATTTATTTATTCATTTGAGAAAGAGAGAGACAGAGTGCGAGCATGAGTAGGGGAGGGGCAGAAGGAGAGGGAGAGAGAGAATCCCAAGCAGGCTCTGTTCTGAGCACAGAGCCCCATGTGGGGCTCTATCTCATGACCCTGAGATCATGACCTGAGCCGCAATCAAGAGTTGGCCGCTTAACCATCTGAGTCACCCAGGTCCCCCTTAATATGCCTAATAACTTTTAAAGATTCTATGATTCTTTGTCTTACTCTTTCTCTCTTTTTTAAACAAATAGGAAAAAGTATAGAAAAATCTAGTGTTTTAAAATATAAATTTTCTTAAGGAAATAAAGAGATGTGCAAATATCACCAGATATATTCTTTAACTGCCATTTATAATAAGAGAACAAGGAGATACTTATCTGTATTCATAAACCAGTGGCAATTTGTTAAATAAATTAATGTGTATCAATGCAGTGGGATAGTATGCAGCCATTTGAAAAGATACTGTTGTACAAGTATATTTGTTAGATGAAAGTTGTTAGAATATTGTGATTCAAAACAATATAGTGTTAGATTTTGTTCTTTTTTTTTTTGGCACAGAAAAGTCTGGAATTATATATACCAAGAATTAACAATAATTATGGAAAAACATTCCATGCTCATGGATTGGAAGAACAGATATTGTGAAGATGTCAGTGCTACCTAGAGCAATCTACACATTCAATGCAATCCCTACCAAAATACCATCCACTTTTTTCAAAGAAATGGAACAAATAATCCTAAAATTTGTGTGGAACCAGAAAAGACCCCAAATAGCCAGAGGAATGTTGAAAAAGAAAAACAAAGCTGGCAGCATCATAATTCCGGACTTCCAGCTCTATTACAAAGCTGTCATCATCAAGACAGCATGGTACTGGCACAAAAACAGACCCATAGATCAATGGAACAGAATAGAGAGCCCAGAAATGGACCCTCCACTCTATGGTCAACTCATCTTTGACAAAGCAGGAAAGAATGTCCAGTGGAAACAAGACAGTCTCTTCAACAAATGGTGTTGGAAAAATTGGACAGCCACATGCAGAAGAATAAAACTGGACCATTTCCTTACACCACACACAAAAATAGACTCCAAATGGATGAAAGACCTCAATGTGAGACAGGAGTCCATCAAAATCCTAAAGGAGAACACAGGCAGCAACTTCTTCGACCTCAGCAGCAGCAACTTCTTCCTAGAAACATCGCCAAAGGCAAGAGAAGCAAGAGCAAAAATGAACTATTGGGACTTCATCAAGATCAAAAGCTTTTGCACAGTAAAAGAAACAGTCAACAAAACCAAAAGACAACCTACAGAATGGGAGAAGATATTTGCAAATGACCTATCAGATAAAGGGCTAGTATCCAAAATCTATAAAGAACTCATCAAACTCAACACCCAAAGAACAAAGAATCCAATCAAGAAATGGGCAGAAGACATGAACAGACATTTTTCCAAAGAAGACATCCAAATGGCCAACAGACACATGAAAAAGTGCTCAATATCACTCAGCATCAGGGAAATCCAAATCAAAACCTGAATGACATACCACCTCACACCAGTCAGAATGGCTAAAATTAACAAGTCGGGAAATTACAGATGTTGGCGGGGATGCCGAGAGAGGGGAACCCTCCTACACTGTCGGTGGGAATGCAAGCTGGTGCAACCACTCTGCAAAATAGTATAGAGGTTCCTCAAAAAGTTGAAAATAGAGCTGCCATATGATCCAGCAATTGCACTACTGGGTATTTACCCCAAAGATACAAATGTAGGGATCTGAAGGGGTATGTGCACCCCAATGTTTATAGCAGCAATATCCACAATAGCCAAAATAGCCAAACTGTGGAAAGAGCCAAGATGTCCATCGACAGATGAATGGATAAAGAAGATGTGGTATACACACACACACACACACACACACACACACACACACACACAATGGAATATTATGCAGCCATCAGAAGGAATGAGATCTTGCCATTTGCAACAACGTGGATGGAACTGGAAGGTGTTATGCTGAGCGAAATAAGTCAATCAGAGAAAGACATGTATCATATGACCTCACTGATATGAAGAATTCTTTTTTTTTAAGCATCTATTTTTCCTTTTAATCTTTACCTTTTTTTTGTAGTTTTTAATTTTATTATGTTATGTTAGTCACCATACAATACATCATTAGTTTTTGATGTAGTGATCCACAATCCATTGTTTTCGTATAACACCCAGTGCTCCATGCAGTACGTGCCCTCCTTAATACCCAACACCGGGTTAACCAATCCCCCCTCCCCTCCAAAACCCTGTTTGTTTCTCAGGTCCATAGCCTCTCATGGTTCATCTCTCCCTCCAATTCCCCCCCGCCATTTTTCCCTTCCTTCTCCTAATGTCCTCCATGCTATTCCTTATGTTCCACAAATAAGTGAAACCATATGATAATTGACTTTCTCTGCTTGACTTATTTCACTTAGCATAATCTCCTCCAGTCCCATCCATGTTGATGTAAAAGTTGGGTATTCATCTTTGCTGATGGCTGGGTAATATTCCATTTTATAGATGGACCACATCTTCTTTAGCCATTCATCTGTTGAAGGGCATCTTGGCTCTTTCCACAGTTTGGCTATTGCAGACATTGCTGCTATGAACATTGGGGTGCATATGGCCCTTCTTTTCACTATATCTGTGTCTTTGGGGTAAATACCCAGTAGTGCAATTGCTGGGTCATAGGGTAGCTCTATTTTTAAATTTTTGAGGAAGCTCCACACTGTTTTCCAAAGTGGCTGTACCAACTTGCATTCCCACCAACAGTGTAAGAGGGTTCCCCTTTCTCCACAACCTCTCCAACATTTGTTGTTTCTTTCCCTGTCCATTTTTGCCATTCTAACTGGTGTAAGGTGGTATCTCAGTGTGGTTTTGATTTGGATTTCCCTGATGGCTAATGATGATGAACATTTTTTCATGTGTCTGTTAGCCATTTGTATGTCTTCTTCAGAGAAGTGTCTGTTCATCTCTTCTGCCCACTTTTCGACTTGATTTTTTGTTTTTTGGGTGTTGAGTTTGAGAAGTTCTTTATAGATCTTGGATACCAGCCCTTTATCTGTAGTGTCATTTGCAAATATCTTCTCCCATTCTGTGGGTTGCCTCTTTGCTTTGTTGACTGTTTCCTTTGCTGTGCAGAAGCTTTTTATCTTGATGAAGTCCCAAAACTTCATTTTTGCTTTTGTTTCCCTAGCTGTTGGAGATGTATCTTGAAAGAAGTTGCTATGGCCGATGTCAAAGAGGTTACTGCCTATGTTCTCCTCTAAGATTTTGATGGACTCCTGTCTCACATTGAGGTCTTTCATCCACTTTGAGTTTATCTTTGTGAATGGTGTTAGAGAATGGTTGAGTTTCATTCTTCTGCATGTGGCTGTCCAATTTTCCCAGCACCATTTATTGAAGAGACTTTTTTCCATTGCATGTTTTTTCCTGCTTTGTCAAAGATTATTTGACCATAGAGTTGAGGGTCCATATCTGGGTTCTCTATTCTGTTCCATTGGTCTGTATGTCTGTTTTTGTGCCAGTACCATGCTGTCTTGGTGATCACAGCTTTGTAATATAGCTTGAAATCAGGCAACATGATGCCCCCAGCTTTGTTTTTCTTTTTCAACATCTCCTTGGTGATTCGGGGTCTTTTCTGATTCCATACAGATTTTAGGATTGTTTGTTCCAGCACTTTGAAAAATGTCATTGGAATTCTGATCGGGATGGCATTGAAGGTATAGATTGCTCTGGGTAGCATAGACATTTTAACAATGTTTATTCTGCTGATCCATGAACATGGAATATTTTCCCATCTTTTTGTGTCTTCTTCAATCTCTTTCATGAATGTTTTGTAGTTCCTAGAGTATAGATCCTTTACCTCTTTGGTTAGGTTTATTCCGAGGTATCTTATGGTTTTTGGTGCTATTGTAAATGGAATCGTTTCTTTAATTTCTCTTTCTACAGTTGCGTTGTTAGTGTATAAGAAAGCAACTGATTTCTGTGCATTGATTTTGTATCCTGTCACATTACTGAATTGCTATATGAGTTCTAGTAATTTGGGGGTGGAGTCTTTTGGGTTTTCCACATAAAGTATCATGTCGTCTGCAAAAAGAGAGAGTTTGACTTCTTCTTTGCCAATTTGAATACCTTTTATTTCTTTTTGTTGTCTGATTGCTGTTGCTAGGACTTCTAGTACTATGTTGAACAACAGTGGTGAGAGTGGGCACCCTTGACGTGTTCCTGATCTTAAGGGAAAGGCTCTCAGCTTTTCCCCATTGAGGATGATATTCACTGTGGGTTTTTCATAGATGGATTTTATGAACTTGAGGAATGTTCCCTCTATCCCTATGCTCTGGAGAGTTTTAATCAGGAAAGGATGTTGTATTTTGTCAAATGCTTTTTCTGCATCAATTGAGAGGACCATCGGGTTCTTCTCCCTCCCCTTCTTAATGTGTTCTATCACATTGATTGATTTGCGAATGTTGAACCACCCTTGCATCCCGGGGATAAATCCCACTTGGTCGTGGTGGATGATCCTTTTAATGTATTGTTGGATCCTATTAGCTAGGATTTTGTTGAGGATTTTGGAATCCATATTCATCAGGGATATCGGTCTGAAATTCTCCTTTTTGATGGGGTCTTTGCCTGGTTTGGGGATTAAGCTAATGCTGGCCTCATAGAATGAGTTTGGAAGTTTACCTTCTGTTTCTATTTTTTGAAACAGCTTCAGTAGAATAGGTATTATTTCTTCTTTGAATGTTTGGTAGAATTCCCCAGGGAATCCATCAGGCCCTGGACTCTTGTTTTTTGGGAGGTTTTGGATCACTGCTTCAATCTCGTTACTGGTTATTGGCCTATTCAGGTTGTCAATTTCTTCCTGTTTCAGTCTTGGCAGCTTATAGGTTTCCAGGAAGGCCTCCATTTCATCCAGATTGCTCAGTTTATTGGCATATAGTTGTTGATAATAATTTCTTTTTTTTTTTTTTAAAGATTTTATTTATTTATTTGAGACAGAGAGAATGAGAGACAGAGAGCATGAGAGGGAGGAGGGTCAGAGGGAGAAGCAGACTCCCTGCCGGGCAGGGAGCCCGATGCGGGACTCGATCCCGGGACTCCAGGATCATGACCTGAGCCGAAGGCAGTCGCTTAACCAACTGAGCCACCCAGGCGCCCGTTGATAATAATTTCTAATAATTGTTTCTATTTCCTTGGTGTGAGTCGTGATCTCTCCCCTTTCATTCATAATTTTATTAATTTGAGTCCTTTCTCTATTCTTTTGGATATGTCTGGCCAGTGGTTTATCAATCTTATTAATTCTTTCAAAGAACCAACTTCTAGTTTCGTTGATCTGATCTACTGTGTTTCTGGTTTCTAATTCATTGATTTCTGCTCTAATTTTAATTATTTCTCTTCTAATGCATGGCTTAGGCGTCATTTGTTGCTTTTTCTCTAGTTCTTTAAGGTGTAGAGTTAGTTGGTGAATTCGAGATCTTTCTATTTTTTTGAGTGAGGCTTGGATGGCTATGTATTTCCCCCTTAGGACGGCCTTTGCAGTATCCCATAGGTTTTGGACCGATGTGTTTTCGTTCTCATTGATTTCCATGAATTGTTTAAGTTCTTCTTTGATTTCTTGGTTGACCCAAACATTCTTGAGCAGAGTGGTTTTTAGCTTCCAAGTGTTTGAATTCCTGCCAAATTTTTTTTGTAATTGAGTTCCAGTTTTAGAGCACTGTGGTCTGAGAATATGCAGGGAATAATCTTAATCTTTTGGTATCGGTTGAGACCTGATTTGTGACCCAGTATATGGTCTATTCTGGAGAAAGTTCCATGTGTGCTCGAGAAGAATGAGTATTCTGTTGTTTTAGGGTGAAATGTTCTGTAAATATCTATGAGGTCCATCTGGTCCAATGTATCATTCAAAGCTCTTGTTTCCTTGTTGATTTTCTGCTTAGATGATCTGTCCATTGCCGAGAGTGGAGTATTGAGGTCTCCTACAATTAATGTATTGTTATCAATAGGACTCTTTATTTTGGTTGACAGTTGGCTTATGTAGATGGCTGCTCCCATGTTGGGGGCATAGATATTTACAATTGTTAGATCTTCTTGTTGGATAGACCCTTTAAGAATGATATAGTGTCCTTCTGTGTCTCTAACTACAGACTTTAGTTTAAAATCTAATTTGTCTGATATAAGAATTGCTACCCCAGCTTTCTTTTGAGGTCTGCTGGCATGGAAGATAGATCTCCATCCCTTCACTTTCAGTCTGGATGTATCTTTAGGTTCAAAATGAGTCTCTTGTAGGCAGCATATGGATGGGTCCTGCCTTTTTACCCAATCTGCAACCCTGTGCTGTTTTATGGGAGCGTTTAGGCCATTCACGTTGAGAGTGATTATTGAAAGATATGAATTAATTGTCATCATGTTGCCTGTGAAGACGTTGTTTTTATAGATTGTCCCTGTAAATTTCTGTTGTAGATCACTCTTGGGGTCTTTCTCCTTTTATAGAACCCCCCTTAATATTTCTTGCAGGGCCAGCTTAGTGGTCACATATTCTTTCAACTTCTGCCGGTCGTGGAAGGTCTGCATCTCTGCATCCATTCTAAATGAAAGCCTTGCTGGATAAGGTATTCTTGGCTGCATGTTCTTCTCATTTGGTACCCTGAATATGTCTTGCCAGGCCTTTCTGGCTCGCCATGTCTCTGTGGATAGGTCTGACGTTATTCTGATATTCCTCCCTCTGTTCTTCCCCCTAACTGCCCTTAACATGGTTTCCTTGGTTCTAAGATTTGCAAGTTTTACTATTACATGCCGGGGTGTTGGCCTGTTTTCCTTGATCTTAGGAGGGGTCCTCTCTGCCTCTAGGACTCGAATGTTTGTTTCATTCCCCAGATTAGGGAAGTTCTCAGCTATGATTTGCTCAAATCCATCTTCTAGCCCTCTCTCTCTCTCCACTCCCTCCGGGATTCCAATGATTCTGACATTGGAACGCCTCATGGTGTCACTTATTTCTCTGATTCTATTTTCATGGATTCTGAGTTATTTTTCCCTGGCCTCCTCTTTTCCCTTTTTATCTATTACACTGTCTTCCAGATCGCTTATTCTCTCTTCTGTCTCAGTTACCCTAGCTGTTAGATTATCTAGATTGGATTGGATCTCATTGATAGCATTTTTAAGTTCTGCCAATTCACCTTTTATTTCTGCCCTTAGAGACTCTGTGTTGCCATTAATTGATTTCTCCATTCTAGCCATTGTCTTCACAATTGCTAGCCTGAATTCCATCTCCGACATCTTGGTTATATCTGCATCCATTTGTAAATCTGCAGCATAAGTCATAATCTCTGAGTCTTTTCTTTTTTAGGGGCTCCTCCTCCTAGTTATTCTGTTGATGGGTGTTTGAGGGAATGTATAGAGTCCAAATTATTGACCAGAACCCAAGCAAGATGCACCTGTTTTCTTGGGACCTTAGGGTTGCTGGCCTCTTGTTTTCCCAGCCTGTCTTCTGCAGGAGGGGCCTGCCGCGCTGTTACTCAGGCAACCCTCTTTGGGCAGAGTTGCCCTGCGTCCCTGTGGTGGGGGATGGGCTCAGCGGGAATCAGTTTTTGGGGCTTTTGTTCTCTGGCACCTTTCCCTTGCGGCTTTCCGCATCTCTTCCGCGAGTCAGAGCAGAAGAGACCATTCCCAACCCTCTGCCTCAGAGCAGAGAGACCTCAGTCTGTTCTTCAGTGAGCTCTCCAGGCCACACCGTCTCCATTTCTGTCCGTGCTGCTATAAACTGCAGCATCCTGGGTTGTGCGCCCCTTCGCAGCGCTCCCAGTCCTGCCTCCAGGTCGGGGCACGTCTCTGCCCTTTGTGCTTCTAAAACCGCCAGCCGCTCCCAGTTCGCACATGCATGACTCTGCTGCTTGGGGTTTCCACCCCCTGGAGTTGCAGTTCACCGGCGTGACCCTGGCATACTGGGTTTCTGTCTCGGAGGCTGCAGTTCACATGCGTGTGACCGTTGCTCCGGTTTCTGTCTGGGGGGCCTGCGGTCCGCGTGCGCGTGACCCGGCTGGTCTGGTCCTCCACCCTGGGGGCTGCCCTAAAGTCCTTTCCCCGAAGCTACCGGTCTGCGAGTCTGTGCCCCGTCTGCAGCACGCGAGGCTGTCACTCACCGGCGGGGTAGGATCCCCATGGCCAGGCACCCTCCCGCTGCTGTTTATCCTCCGATATCTGCCCGCAGGATCACGGCTCTTAGCTTCGTACCTCAAAACCAACTGCCTGCGATATTCTGTTTGTAGAGATCCAGATCTTCTTACATCTCAGGCTGGTTTCGTGGGTGCTCAGAGTGGTCTGGTAGATATCCAGCTCAATTCCGGGGACCAGTTGAAATAGGGTCCCCTATTCTTCTGCCATCTTTCCCCCCCTGGATATGAGGAATTCTTAATCTCAGGAAACAAACTGAGGGTTGCTGGAGTGGTAGGGGGTGGGAGGGATGGGGTGGCTGGGTGATAGACATTGGGGAGGGTATGTGCTATGGTGAGCGCTGTGAATTGTGCAAGACTGTTGAATCACAGATCTGTACCTCTGAAACAAATAATGCAATATATGTTAAGAAAAAAAAAAAGAAGGTAGCAGGAGGAGAAGAATGAAGGGGGGGAAATCAGAGGGGGAGACGAACCATGAGAGATGATGGACTCTGAAAAACAAACTGAGGGTTCTGGGGGGGTTGAAGGATGGGTTAGCCTGGTGATGGGTATTAAAGAGGGCACGTTCTGCATGGAGCACTGGGTGTTATGCACAAACAATGAATCATGGAACACTACATCCAAAACTAATGATGTAATGTATGGTGATTAACATAATAATAAAAAATTAAAAAAAAAGAATTAACAATAATTGCCTCTGGACAGTTGGAATTATATTTAACATGTATTTTATTTTTGCCTATTTGTATTTTGTTTCTTTACTTTTTCTATAATAAACATAAATTACTTTACAATAAAAGCTAACAGATTTCAAATTAAAAAGAACCAGCCAGTGGTTTGGGATTTTTTGTCATGAGTGTCTGAAATGGTAAAGGAACATGAACTGTGAAGACAGTGGTCTATGCCGGTCTGTCAGGAAGATGGGTCCCAGAGAGGAACTTCAAATAGCGGCTTTCAGATGAGCCAGGATGGCTTTGATCTTCAGTTAGCACTCCCCTGAGCACCATTTAACTCCTCTTTGTTAGTGGCTGCTGATAAGAAGACAGGATCAGAGATCCACCTGCTCAGTAAAGTAGCTTTGACTTAGCAGAGGTGGAAATCAAGGGATTTTTATTGATTTGACCCATGAAGTCTTATTAGGAATGTTTATTGACATTTTTGAGGGATTTTCAGAGAGGGGCATAAAATCAGTTAATGTCTATAAGATAACCCCTTTTTAAGGTAGAGGCATTTATGAATTTAGCATAAATGGATTTAGAATTTAATAGTATCTGAAAAAAAAAAAAACAACAACAACAAAACAACCAACCAAAACACAAACCTTGATGCCTAGTAGCATCGCAGGAAGGACCAATGTTGCCCTCTTATAAGCCAGTCCTGTTATAAGCTAGTTCATTTTACAAGCTAGTTCTCCAAAGCTATCCGGTGAAGTTTTTTTATTCTTTTTAACGTTTCTTCTGATTCTTTTAAAGCATGGGGATTTTATAAATTTCCGGGTTCCACTTCTCTCTATGACAATTCGTACTGAAACCTGAGGTTTCCATTTCCAGAGCAGAGTCACTTTTAAGACGCAGGTCTCTTGTCATTTTCCAGAAATGGCAGCTGATCCTGACTCAGTCTTCAGGAACACTTACAGTTTGCCCCACATTATGCCAGAAAATAAAACATCGGCCTGGTGGATGGTGACTGACTTATGTGTAGAGTGTGAAAATGAAGACAGCCATTTGGAGAACTGCTCTGTTCATGTGAAAATTGAGAGAAATGTGCTCTTCCAACCTGTGAGGTACCATCTGTCTATGGCTTTATGTAGTCATAAATCAGAGATTTAGATGTAATGGTCTCTGCAGCAAAAGCCTCACTTGGAACGAACTTCTCACTATCTGTTCCCAATATGACCATTAAAATCTACCTTCTATGGCAGTTTATTTTAGTATGCCTGATCCTCTGCTAGGTAGTGAGAGGCCTGAAGAGACTGTGTCTTAGATTTTATTCCTTATAGTGCTTAACGTAATGCTTTTCACCCTGTTTGTATATGGTATATGTTGGTTAAAAATGAGTCTATTAATATTTTCTTCTCTTTAAGGTAATGAATAAAAACTGTCAGCTAAAATAATTATTGGTTCAAAATCCTTTTTTAATGTAGATTTTATTTAATTCTTTGAGAGAGAGAAAGAGAAAGGGAGAAAGGACAAGCGGGAGGGAGGGGCAGAGGGAGAGGGAAAAGCAGATTCCCTATTGAGTGGGGAGCCTGATGTGGGGCTCGATCTCAGAACCCTGAGATCATGACCTGAGCTGAAGGCAAACCCTGAAGGCAAAAACTGAACCAGGGGTCCCTACTCGTTCAAAATCTTAAGCAAGGAAAGTCTATATAAATTTGATCATATGCCAGGTCCTTGAGATAGCTTCTAATAGTCTACACTGTAATCTGTGGTAGATGCCCTCAAATTAGAAGTCCAGACTAAGTATGGAAATCCCTGGTTAGTGATTGGTTTAGGAAGAGTCATGTGACCCCCACACATTTCAAGGGATACAAGGAAAGCCAGTAAGTGGTTTTTGAGGGAGGAAAGTATTTCACATTTTATAGAAGGAGTTATATTAAGAGATGGTTTATTTCATTCTTTGGACATTATATCTGGATGCGATATTTGCTTTCTTGCAGTTAACTTGGGGCCATGTGGAGCCAGCCTGAGGCCAAGGCAACACAATGAAGATAGCAGAAAGGCAACAATGAAGATAGCAGAAAGGCAACAATAAACTAGGTCTTTGATACTTTATGGAGTCACTGTGGCAAACTACCCTGTAGGCTGTACTCCCACAGCAAGTGTAACCATGTGACATCATGTATTTCCCTATTGCTTAAGCCGATTTGTAAAATTATTTTTTGTTATCTGTAGTTATATGCACCCTAACTAATATAACCACCACTGTAATCTCAAGAAATTTTGGAGAATATATATGTTCTAAGCACATACAAGGATAAATAATGAAAGACCGCCTTTCAGAACTTGAGTGAAAAAATAATACCCTTTAAAAGAAATGAGGCATTTTGGGGGTGTCTGGGTGGCATAGTCGGTAAAGCATCCGACTCTTGATTCGTCTCAGGTCATGATCTCAGGGTCATGAGATCGAGTCCCAAGTTTGGCTCTATGCTCAGTGTGGAGACTGCTTAAGATTCTCTCTCTCCCTCTCCCTCTGCCCCTCCCTCCACTTCTGCTCTCTCTCTCTCTAAAAAAAAAAAAAAAAAAAAAAGGAGGCAGTTTATTAAAGAGGCCCACATATTTCTGAAAACCATCCATTTGTTATTTTATTTTTGTTTTTATTTTTTTTAAATTTTATTTTTTTATTTGAGAGAGAGACAGAGAGAGTGAGAGAGAGAGAGCACGAACTGGGATGAGAGGCAGAGAGAGAAGAAGACTCCCCACTTAGCAGGGAGCCTAATGCGGGGCTTGATCCCAGGACCCTGGGATCATGACCTGAGCCGAAGGCAGACGCTTAACTGACTGAGCCACCCAGGAGCCCCTTGTTATTTTTTAAAAATCAATTTGTTATTTCAACCCAGATTTTTTAAAATTTAATTTAAATTTTTTTATTTTATTATGTTATGTTAATCACCATACATTACATCATTAGTTTTTGATGTAGTGTTTCAACCCAGATGTTTATATTTGCTTCTCCACCTGGATGCTGGAGTGTGGGGGAAAAAAAAGATTTGAAAGTTTGAAACCGGAGTTAGGGTCTGGTAAGGTAAGTGCAATGGAAGGGAAAGTGGATTAAGAAACTGACCCTGTGGGTTGGTGAAAAAATAGTTGAGATAATTTATCCTACTGTCCAGGCTGGAGTAGAAAGTAAGAGGGGCGCCTGGGTGGCTCAGTTGGTTAAGCAACTGCCTTCGGCTCAGGTCATGATCCTGGAGTCCCTGGATCAAGTCCCGCATTGGGCTCCCTGCTGGGCAGAGAGTCTGCTTCTCCCTCTGACCCTCCCCCCTCTCATGTGCTCTCTCTCTCTCTCAAATAAATGAATAAATAAAATCTTAAAAAAAAAAAAAGAAAGTAAGTGAATCCAGGTGGACTGAAGAACTGGAAAAGGCTCAGCATCAGTGGATTTGGGTGATAATGATGAGTAGTAATAGTGGTAAAAAGGAGTTCAAGTGATAGAAGCAAAGCAAGTTATCATCATTCTTGAAACAAGCTCAAAAAATGGCTAAACATATTTATTTATTCATTGATACAACAACTATTTCTAGTGGCTTACTATTAGAGCTTATAGGATCCATTCTCACATTTTTTAGTAGTTAAATCAGAGACCATTGGCTGGCAAAATATTAGGAAAATTTTATTTGTACATCATAATTGTGATTCTAAAAGAGAAATTTCTGAAGAGATGTCCCAAGCCAAATCTTCCTTGATGCCTCATGATAGCTACCCCATTGTAAAAGGAAATGTCTCATAAGATACTGACCAAGGATTTTATTTTAATTTTTCATGTAATAGAGTCATCAGTGCCTCATGCCAAAAATAAAAATCCTAAATTGGTTGATTTTTATGTCAGATCCAAGAAGCAGATACGCATATTTTTCCATTTATAACACTCATTCCTAAGGCACTCAAACTAAGGTTGGGGACATGCTACTTTTCAGAAAATCGATTCTTGATCTTACCATCTGGAAATGAAAACAAAGGGCTGGATATTCATACCTATTTGACCTTAAGATATTTCCAGCTAATAATGGAGAGGGTGAGTTATAATTTTTTTCTCCCCTATGAGTTTATTCTTGTCTACATTTTAATATTAGATCTTCTTAATATTTACTTTGGTCAAGAGATTACTGTCAGGTTGGTGTGAAGATACAAAATATGAATCAGGACTAACTTTTTTTTTTTTTTAAAGATTTTATTTCTTTATTTGAGAGAGAGAGCATGAGAAGGGGGGGCAGAGGGAAATAGGAAGGGGAGAAACAGACTCTCTGCTGAGTGGGGAGCCTGATGCCGGACTTGATTCTAGGACCCCAGGATCACAACCTGAGCCAAAGGCAGACACTTAACCAACTGAGCCACCCAGGCGCCCCAGAATCAGGACTAACTCTTATAATCCAGGGCTTATCCAATGCATGTGTTGGTTATAAAGTATCTACATCTCTCATGTAAAATATTTCAAAGGACTGCATCATGTTCAAATATATGGTGGCAATAGTGAAGTGTGTGGGTTTGAGGTGCTGGCTGGAAAGAGAAAATGATAGTTTTAAAAATGTGAAGGAAAGTATAGGAAGTTTTCTTTAGAGTTATGTTGTTGATGCTGTTAATTGAACTTATAATACCTAATTTTTGAGTAGGTAGTTTTCCTACAGAAAATGGTATTTTTATTTTTACCAAGTTTATTCTTACAAACTTCTGACACTGTGTATGTTAGCAGTGGATTTTCAAATTCCACAGGAATTTAGAAATATTCCAAATTACCGATGATATGAAATGCATCAAAAGCAAAAATATTGTTAAAGAAAAATAATATAAATCTCACACATTTTACATTTTCTGTTTGTAATGGTCTATTCCAGGTATCTCCAGAGTAATCTTTGATCTTTTCCTTTGATAGAATTTTCAAGCCAACCACTACAGTAGCCGTAGTAAGGAGATGGTGTGATTTCAAAGGTATTGGTGGAAACTTTAACTTATGCGGGGTTTTTCTCTCCTGGAAATGTGATGCCAGGAATGCCCTTAACTGCACCCAACTCTACACAACAAAATTTTATTATTAAGTATTTAATTTCATGGGAGAGAAGGGTATTAGGAATTAGGAAGATACCTAAAAGGACTCCCTAAGGGTGGTAATGAACAAAAGGTGAGAAAGATTGTTCTACATTGAAAAGTATGTAACACATACTCTGTACTTCTTTGTCATCACTACAACCTTTAGAGCTCCAGTAGGCTTGAACCACTGGTGTTTATTGTTTTTGGAACACTGTACTGTGTTTATTGTTTATGATAAAGTCTATAAGCTCTTCCAAGGCAGGGTCCATAGTTTATTCATGGTTGTATTTCCTACATGTGGCATATTTTCTGTATGGTCCAAAAGTTCTTGAACTTGATTTTAACTCAAACTGTATCTTAAAATCCTCAATGTCTGTCTGTTCCCCTTTCTCCAGGGTAGTTACCTGAATAAATGGTCATAGGTTGAGAAGGATTAGAGGAATCATTTCTATATATCTTTGCTATGGTGTTGGAGGGTCCTTGCTCTTGGGGTTTTAGAGCCAGTCAGTGAGTTCCCAATATGATAATTGGCTCAAGTTCGGAGACTGGGCAATGGATCCTGACTTTTAATTGGAGCAGCTGCTCTCAGCTTTCTGATCATTCATCCTTGGCTTTGGTTATATAAATCCGTGATGTTCAACATGGTAGCCACATATGGCTTTTACATTTTAAATGAATTTAAATTAAATAAACAATTACATTCTCCAGTTGCACTTGCCACATTTCTAAGATTGACCATTTCTAGCCCCTCTTGTTTTGAAAATCTTTCCATTAAATTACTGGCAAAGGGGCGCCTGGATGGCTCAGTTGGTTAAGCGTCTGCCTTTGGCTCAGGTCGTGATCTCGGGGTCCTGGGATCGAGCCCCGCATTGAGCTCCCTGCTCCGCGGGAAGCCTGCTTCTCCCTCTCTCACTCCCCCTGCTTATGTTCCCTCTCTCATGGTGTCTCTGTCAAATAAATAGGTAAAATCTTTAAAAATAAATAAATAAATTACTGGCAAAAAGTGAAACTTTGAGCTTAAAAACTGAGATTTAAAAAACAAAACAAAAACAAAACATACAAAAAACTGTGACATTACCCTGTTCCTTCTCAACTAAATTCCTAACTTTCAGATGGCAAAGGAAAAATGTCTACCCTCTGCCCAATCAGAGTCTTCCCCCGGGCAGCAGAGCTGCTGGTTTTTAACCACCGAACTCGGGGAAGGTAGGGAGGTGTTCCAGGCAAGGGTTTCCTGTCACAGACTCCCACCATCCTAGCAATTTGTCAAATGTAAATACTTTTCTTTTTTTTTTTAATTATTATTTTAAAAAAGATTTTATTTATTTGAGATAGATAGAGAGAGAGAGAACACAAGCAGGGGGAGCAGCAGAGGGAGAGGGAGAAGCAGGCTCCCCCCTGAGCAGGGAGCCTGATGTGGGGCTCAGTCCCAGGACCCTGGGATCATGACCCAAGTTGAAGGCAGATGCCCAACCGAAGGAGCCACACAGGTGCTCCTCAAATGTAAATACTTTTCAATTTGTTGTCTGCCTTTGGCAATATCCAATGCCGTAAATTAATTGTTTCAGACATTTCCCCCCAGTTTTATATTATTCTTTGGGGAGAGAAATTTCCCAAATTCTCTTGATGCTTCCCAAATCAGAAGTCTTTCCAAGGATGTGGTTTTGGGTGGTATAGCCATTAACACGTAGTTAATTCTCAGTAAACATGAGCTAAAAATGGCATTCATAGCAATGTCTATTAGATATATAAAATGAAATCGTATCACTTTTCTGGCAAAACCTTTTAAAACTTAACCCACTTACTTTTCTTAGAGTAGAATGCCACGTTCTTTCAGTGGTCTACCAGGCTCTGCTCTCCTCCTCACCTCCATTTCTCTCTGACCATATTATCTATGAATAGGTTTATTGCTCCCTTTGCTCCAACCACACTAGCCTCCTTGCTGTTTTTCCAAACGCCAAGCACAACTGCCCTCAGGGTTGTTGTTGTTGTTTTTTTTTCCCACTTGTTGCTCCTTTGTCTGGAATATTCTTCCCTGAGACATCTACATAGCTCAGTCTCTTACTTCTCATCAGTGACTCTTTTCCTGACCACATAATATAAAAGATCAACTACCCTCTTGCCCAGCACTCCCTAGCTTTGTTTCTTTATAGCTCTTATTACATCGGGCAAAATAGATATTCTTGGATTGTCTACGCTACTCTAATGTCACCTTTTTAAAAATAAAGATTCTTAAAAATAGCTTTATTGAGGTATAACTGACATATAATAAACTGTACAAATTTAGAGCATACAATATAATTTGAAATACAGATATCTAGATATATCAGTGAAACTTTTACCATAATCCAAATAATAGATATATCCTTCAGTCCTGAAATTACCTACATACCATTGTAATTCTTCCCTTCAACTGGATCCCTTCTCCAGACAACCACTGATCTATTTTCTAATGGTCACTGGCATTTTCTAGAATTTTATTAAAATTGAATCACACAACATGTATTCTGTTTTGACCTGACTTCTTTTGCTCCATGTAAACACTTTGTGATTCACCTATGTTGTGTGTATCAATAGTTCATTCTTTTTTGTCTTAGTTCAGGCTGATACAACAAAATACCACAGACTAGGTAGGTTATAAACAATAAAAATTTACTTCTCACAGTTCTGGAGGCTGTAAGTCCCAGATCAGGGGTGTCAGCATGGTTAGGTTCTGGTGAGAGCCCTCTTCCAGGCTAGATTGCCAACTGTGTTGTGTCCCCATTGGTGGAAGGGGTTAGGGAGCTCTGTGGGGTCTCTTTACCAAGAGCACTATTCCCACGCATGAGGGCTCCACCCTCATGATCTAAGCACTCCCAAGGGCCCCACCTCCTAGTACCATCACACTGTGCATGAGCACTTTAACAAATGAATGGTGGGGACAGGGAGAGCACTCACACTCAGACCATGGGGTTTTTTATTGCTGATTTTTATACAGATCAGGACTGGCTTTTGCACTTCCATATAAAATTTAGGATCAACTTGTCAATTTCTACCCAAAAAAGGTTTACTAGGATTTTGATAGGGACCATGTTTATTCTATAGATCAATTTGGGGGAACTGCAATCTTGACAATATTGAGATTTCTAATCCATAAACATGAAATGTCTCTTCATTTATTTAGCTTTTTAATTTATATCAATAATGTTTTGTAGTTTTCAGTGTACAAGTCTTGTTCTTCTTTAGTCACATTTACTCTCATTTTATTTTTGATGCTGTTGAGAATATAATTTTCTTAATTTTATTTTTGGCTTTTTCTTACCATCACATAGAAATACAGTTGGTTTTATGTATTGATCTTATCCTCCAACCTTGCTAAACTTGTTTAATTCTAGTTTTCTCTCCCTACCCCCTACCTCCTTGGAATTGTCTCTATATAGGATCCTATCACCTGCAAATTAAGTACCCACATTCCTGTCCAATGTGGGTACTTAATTTCTTTCTTCCTTTTCTTTTTCAGTTTGCTTTATGGCACTGGCTAGAATAACCAGAATAATGTTGAAGAGAAGTGACAAAAGCCAACATCCTTGCCTTGTTTCCAATCTTAGGGTGAAAGCATGCAGTCTTTCACCAAAATGTTAGCTGTAGTTTATTGGTAGATGTCCTTCATCAAGTTCCCTTCTATTCCTATGGGGAGAATTTTTTTTTTTCTTCATCACAAATGTTGGATTTTGCCAAATACTTTTTCTGCACCTGCAAAATAGTCACTCTGTGATGGCAAAAGAGAACAGTGGCTAATTTTGACGGAAATTGGTATAGTAAGTGGACAGACACCACTTAATAGAGCAATAAATATTTCCACAATGGAAGGATCCAGGGGCAGAGGTGAAGCCAGAAACAAAACATCTTCTTATATGATCTCAAAAGGTACCTGAAAATGTTGGATGTTTGCACTATACATGCATGAGGGACTCTGACAATCTTAGGTATCCCCATAGCGCTTGATATATGGAGAACATAGGGCAAGCAATGCCGGTGCTCACATCCATGTACTCTTCTGACTTTTCTTCATCGCTGTTCACAGAATTTGTGCTGTTTGTCATTTTTTTCTTTCATATTTCTGTTTTCTGTCATTTAGCATCAATTCCACTTCAACATTTTCCCAGTGGAGTCTGAAGAGTAGAAGGTCATTATGTTCTAAAAGTGTATCATAGTTTGATAATGTTTCATAGGAGATTTGAATTTATTAATTTGCTGTTTTTCAACAAGCCTATAACTTAGATTACATTTTTTCATAAAATGAGTTGATAATGCTGGCGGTAAATCTGGATCAGTAGGAGCATAAGCAGTAGGGACTTGGAGAATTCCCAAAATCCAAGAGGGTGAGTTTATCCCAGGATGGCCTCAGAGACCAACTTCCCAAATCCCTTGAAAGTCACAGTGTAATAGCAGAAAACGTGATACTTCTGAAGCAGCATTAACCACAGTCTTATAGGGGTAATAAACTGGAGGCTGGTTGTTACCATCATCAAAACATACAGCTATTTTATCAAATAAATGGAGGCAGCCTGATGCACCAATCCCTGAAGAGTCATTTCACTGAAGTTTCGCTAAACATCATTGGTAGCAGAGAAGTCTCCTTTCTATTGGGGTGGGCAGGGAGTTTTAGGGAACCACACAAATCTATACAATTAAGATGTTTTTCTACTTTTAACTGCCAGTTTCCCCGTGGTTGCTATGGTAAATTAAGGCAAGATCTATTGTCTAAGTTTTTCATTTTCATTAACTCTATCATAAATATGTTCTCTCCAATAAAGAATGCTATACTTATTGAATACCCAAACATTTCTGGGACTCAGAAGGCCAGAGGGTTGGGGTTGAAGTCTGAACCCATCTGGACCTTCCAACCACCTGACCCTGAAACCTCGCCACACACAAGTAATGTCAGCTTCTGGAGGGAACTTTTACTCCTGCTGTATCCTGATACCTAAAACCATGCCTGGCATATCCTAGATTTTCAATATGTATTTATTGAATTAAGTAAATGAATGAATGTACAATGTAGCAAGGTGAAGAGAACATAACAGAATTGAAAGACAAAACCATAAACAGGAAAGACTGAGCCTTTACTCTTCTCTCCCATAACTTCTTCCCAGGTAAAAACACTTACATTGGCGATACTGGTTATATTGGTAGGATTTCACCCCTCATCTCTCACAATCCACTACAAATATGGATTGTCACATAATGAAATAAGGGAGAAGTGAACTTGGAAAGAATAGCGAAAGATTTCATCATGAGAACAGTTGTCTTACCTATGCAAACCTCAGGAAAGTCTTATGCACATATCTTGAACTTGAGACATCCTTATTGCTTACTGTCACGTCCTATGAAGTCAGTAAATACTCCCAAGTTTCTGCAATTCATAGTAGCCTCTGCCTAATTACCTGAAGGTCCCACAGAGGCCCTGGTTCCTGAGGGAAGAGTTTGATAACAACAATAATGTTAATAATTATAGCTAACATGTATTTGAAATTACTATGTGCCAGGCACTATTAGAAGCATTATAAGTGCATTATCTTATTTGATCCTTCTAACAACTCTGTGATGCAGGTGCTATTGTTTTGCCCATTTTCTTTATGAACTAAAGCACAGAGACATTATTTATTTGGTATTAAACCCTGAAAGTTAAAGTTCAAAATGAATGTCACAAAAATTCAGTGTTACTGGACACAGAGGAGATTGTTGAATAATAATACCATTATTTTCTCTGTCCCAGTCCAAGTAAACTTGCAGATTACTATACTAAATTCATGCAGCTATGGCCCAGAGCCTCAGAGAATCCCTCTAGACCCATGGTTCTCACAGGGGCTATTTTGCCTCCCAAGGGATATTTGGCAATGTCTGAAGATATTTTTGATTGTCACACGGGAGTAGGAAGCTTACTAGCGACTAGTGGGTAGAGGCCGGAAATGCTGCTAACCATTCTATAGTGCACAAGACAGACTCCCCTCCCCACCACACCAATAAAGAATTAACTGGCCCTAACTATCAATAGGTCAAGAAACTTTTGAGAGAAACTCTAGATTCTCTCTTGCTCTCCATTCTGAATCTACTTTCTCTCTTTTGACAACTCTGGCTTCTGTACCATGACTTCCTCTAGTTTCTCTCTCTCTGAATATCTTTCAGATTGCTGCTTCAGTTGGACTGTCAACTTCAGCTTGATTATGGCTTTGTAAAGGTTAGATGTTTCAGGCATCACAGCCCTGCTATCCTATCTCATTTTTCAACAAACTCAGAAAGAAATTGCTGGTGAAATTACTAATGAAACTCTCAGAGGATGTGGGACTTGAATGGGTCAGATTTTAGATGGGTAGCTTTTGTGTCCAATGGGACAGACTCTAAAACATAAAATGATTAAGAAGAAGAGAACTGGGATTTCTAAGAATCCTGGCATAGTACATAAAACCTTCACAGGAAAAAAATTTTTTTTTCTCTTGTAAACCAGGACAACAGATTTATCATAGAAATGACTTGATGTTTAAAAGAATTTTATCAAAATAAGTCAATTTTGTGAATAATATTTTAGGGTGATGTATCCTGTTGTTACAATAAATTATCGTGACCCAAATAACCCTGATGAGCCTGTGTTCTTGAAGAGAACTTGTACTTTTAGGTAAGAATAGAAACCTGACTAGGTATGGAGAAAATAGAAAAAAATAAAAGCAATATTAAAACAAAGCAGTATTTTCTTCAGTTACTGAAGTTTAATATTGCCAGTGTAATTAGGCTCATTTCCAATTGATTTTTTTTCTTCTAGAGGCTAAATTAGTCTTAGAAATATATCAGTGGTATTCAGTGGCATATTCTTTAAGCATTATGATTTATACACAAAGATTGTTGTTATCTACTTTGAAATTTTGAAAGGTGACAACCATACCTCCAGGTAAAATCTTTAATTTTGTCACCCTCTTTGGAATAAACAGACCACAGTTAAGTTCCTGAGTATAGATAATGAATGTATCTCACTCCCAGAAGTACCAATTCTGCAAAGAAGAATGTTTTTAATTGTTATGGTAATCATAACTTTAGTCTTTCATGTGTTGATATGCATTTTCTATAGTACATGAAATAGAAACTCACCGACAAGACAAAAAGGAACAGAGAATATCAATTGCTTTTGTCTTTTTGCTTTTTCTTGCATCAGTATTCTTCACTTTATTTTACCCTTTATTACAACCTACATCAGAAAGCGGCAAAAGACAATGGGTTAAATGAAAATGAATCTATTTTGGCTCTTTCTTGTAGCTCTGCTAAATTATAATTTTTTTTTTTCTGAGATGAGATAAATTATTTGTGAAAAATGAAATGAGTCTTGCTTTAGATCTTTTTTTTTCATTGCACTAAATATGAGTTTTCAGAATTGGAAAGGTAGATATTGAACTGCTATAATTATACAGCTGTACATTTATGGTTACATTCACTAAAATTATTTGAAGAAAATTTTCGTAAGAAAGGCAAAATGTAAACATCTACCTTAGTTTTTATCTTTGTAAAAATAGTCAAATGCTTATAGGAAAAGAGAGTTTCTTTTTTTTTTTTTTTAAGATTTTATTTATTTGCGAGAGAGAGAATGAGAGAGAGCATGAGAGGGAGGAGGGTCAGAGGGAGAAGCAGACTCCCTGCTGAGCAGGGAGCCTGATGTGGGACTCGATCCCGGGACTCCAGGATCATGACCTGAGCCGAAGGCAGTCGCTTAACCAACTGAGCCACCCAGGCGCCCAAGAGAGTTTCTTTTTATATAGTTCTTAATAAGCACCAGGTAGGGACATGATATATTTTACATACACACACACAAAACTTGATTTTCAGAAAACCAAGAATAATGTGTTGTGCTTTTTCTTAAACTACCATAAAATTTCACCTTAAGAGGAACATTTTCTGAATAATCTAGAAGTCATTGTATCTTTAGCACAAAAGTTCCTGTTTCTAAGAAGACAAGATCAGAGGATCTTCTTAAAGAAATCTATTCATGTAACTTCCTGACCACTAGTTAAAACAAAGCCATACCTTATGGATAAAGTCAGGTCATCTCTTCTGTTACCAAAATAAATTAAAGAACTGAGACACTTTCTACCAGTTTCAATGAGGGAGACTTCTTTTCCTATTACCTGTGTATATCAGGTGAACATTTTTATCATCCTCAGTAAACCAGATGTTTCTCTCCATTCTAACTGTTTTACTGGGGTCAGCCAAACATATTGGATATACTGAAAACACAAGCAAAGAAGTATTGACAAAAGCCCTTGTAATGAAAGAGGTATATAGATTCCATTACTGAGTTGGCATTGTCTTAGTCTATTTGAACTGCTGTAATAAAATACCATAGACTGGGTGACTTAAACAACAAACACTTATTTCTCACAGTTCTGGAGACTGGGAAGTCCAAGATCACGTCCAGACTTGATGTCTGGGGAGAGCTCACTTCCTGGTTCATAGATGACCAGCTTCTCACTGTGTCCTCACATGATAGAAGAGCCAACGGAGGTGTTTTGGGTCTCTTTTTATAAGGGACTAATTGCACTCATGAGGGCTCCACCCTCATGACCTATTCACTTCCCCAAAGTCCCACCTCCAAATACCATCAGTTGGGTTTCAACATATGAATTTTGAAGGGACACAAACATTCAGTCTACAGAAGCATGTTTCGAGAACACGCATCAGGGAAGGACTAGGCAGAAGTGAAATATTCTTCCAGGTTCTCCGTCCTTGTATCATGGTATGATCACCAAAGTGCATTCCAGACAATAGAGCCACAGCAGAAACAAATACCTGTAGCAGGGGTTAGTGAACCTGGTGGCCCACTAGAATCACCTGGGAAGCTTTAAAAGATCTCTGCACCCTGCACCTAGTTATTTGAATTTAACTTATCTGGGTTGGGGTCTGGGTATCAACATTTGAATAATGCCTCTATAAGATCTAATGTTCAGTCATGTCCGAGACCCATTGGTCTATAGCTATGGAAATAATGAGATGGAATCCAAGCCAGGAATGACAGCTGTATACCAGATAGGCAGGAGAAAACATGGATTGAAAACCAGGCAGATGTCTTCAGAGGCAGATACTTCATCAACCCTGAGCAGCTAGCCTCTTGCACTTGATTATGTAATGAGTCATGAAGGTCTGTGGATTTCTCACTACTTATGGGGGAGTTATACAAAATTTTTTTTTCTAGATTTATTTGAAAGGAGTGAAAGCACTTTGATTTACTTAAAATGTACCTCATTATCATTAGTTAAATGAAACTTCAATTTTGGATTTTTAAAAAATAATACAGTATTTTTTCCTTTGGCTTCCTTAAATTTAAACACTTAAAAAAAGGAATGCATGCTCATTATTTGTAATAAAGGCTTATATTAAAAAAAAAAAAAGGATGGCCCTTGACCTAACACTCTGTGTCCTCAGTCCTGGTCACCCAAGGCAATCATTATTAACTCTTCCACTTGTTTCTTCTGGTGTTTATTTTCATATTTCTCAATGATATGTTCCTACTGTTATTTTTATTGATCAGCATTAGATCTTCTCTCCAACTTCCTGTTTTGGTAGATGAAGTTTCAGCCTGCTGAAACTCTCCCTTCCCTTCCTGGTATAGTTATATCAACACATCTTTGGTTCCATTTCCAGGAACTCAGCTCCTTAAATGCTGCCTTCTCAGGGTCCTGGATGCACTGGGCACTGGTCAGAGTTGATTTAAACATCTGCCTCTCAGGAATTCAGCAACAAGCCTCCTTTCTCAACCCATAGGGATCATTAGGAACAGGCAGCTTTTTCTTATAAACACTTTTTTAAAAGTTTGAATAAACCTCCTTTTACTGCACAATGGAACTATCAAACGTTTCCTTAAAATTTCCAATTTTTGGGTACACCCCCTATTCTGAAGGGGGTTATCTTCTATGTCTCAAAAGTGACTTACTGTTCTTGGCATCAGCCTGTAATTATTCCAAGATGCCCACTCCCCTTTGGGTTGGGGCCACTTCCAGTGATTTCCAGGAAAATATCTGACATACTTCTAGCCTGAGAAGAGAAAAAGACAAAAACAGAACCTCAAATTCCATTTGTAGCAGGGAGTCTCACCACAATGCTAAATGATTTTCCTGGGTGATTATTATAAGAGAATCCTTCATTACAGCTGCAGGCTCAGACAGGGTTGTCTCAAAACTAGTTTCTTTCCTTTATAGAAATGTCTCTATACACTCTCAACACAGGCATGGGGAAGTGCAGAGCTGAGCAATAGTTCATGACTGGTGATCAAACAAGAAAAGATTCAGGGTGTTTAGCATGAAGAAATGTGAATGTTTTGGGGCGCCTGGGTGGCTCAATCAGTTAAGTGTCCAACTCTTGATTTCAGCTCAGGTAATGATCTTAGGGTCATGAGATCAAGACCCCACCCCATCCCTACCCCAGGGGGCTTCAGACTAAGCATGGAGCCTGCTCCTCTCTCTCTCTCTCTCCCTCTCCCCCTCAGCCCCTCTACCCACTCATGCATGCTTTCTCTGTCTCTCTCTCAAATAAAGATATACATTTTTTTAAAAAAGAAATGTGAATGTTTTAATTTAGAATCTCTCTCTTTTCAGTAATGAGCTTGATTTTTTTTCTCTGCTTGGACTAGATCTGCCTCCTCTTCTCTTCCAGAACATTTTCTTCTTCAATGATATAAAACTATGTGTCATATTCTGGGTATGTGACCCCTGACTTTCCTTAGGAGTCTAGCCAAGAGCACTCAGGGACTCTGTAGGGCAGCCACCTAGACCTGGAGGAAGACCCGTGGCTTCTTTGAATGGCTCTTTCTGGCTGGTTTTACTTCCTCTTGGTATTGTCAGTTCAAATTTCAGTTACTCAGTCCACCATGACAAGTATGTGAGTTGGAATTAATTCGAATGAGGCTAATTCTCCCTTTTATGCCAGAGAACACACACCTCCTCTTTTGCAAGGTGTGTGAGAATCCTGGCTAATCTCACACCCCCTGGCCTTTGTCCTTATTTCCCCTCTGCCTTCATCTTTCACGTGGCAACGGCTTCCTCAGTGGAGCCCTCCTGGAGGTCTGGTATGGTGGTGTCTTTCTAAGTCCTTCCAGGCAGACTTAATTATTCCCTTATTTTTTGTTTTCATAACATTTTGTCCATATCTCTGTAATAGTTCTTCTTAATTTCACACTGTAATTCACTTCCTTCTTCTCCAATTCCTCTATCCTCCATTTTTTACATGATTTAGTGTTCACTGTACCTAACTCAGTGACTGAGTCAAAACAGAGGATAAATAAGTGTTTATTGAACAAAGTAATGAAAAAATGCTAAATTCATGAAAAATGCTAAGATGGAGGCATTGAGAATAGTCTATGATTTATGCTTTTTCTTCATAGGAATATACTGCCAGGCCTCTAATATACTTCAGAAAAAAATAAGCACCTGTGACCAAAAGGAACCATGGACTACCAAAACTGTTCAGGTGTATTTTTAAGGGTTATTGTTCTTCCAAGGACCCAGTCTTTTTTCTGCACTTCAGAGACTGAGAGGACAGAATAATTATCTAGGTATCTGCTCCTCTTCCATACTAGGTGACCTAAGAAAACTCGTTTTCTTTGATTGCCAATGACATTCATCAGAGATCTGTGGGAAATATCTTTTCTAAATTTGCCCTTGGCAATTAACTGAGTGAATTTTTTTTTTTCCAGAGAGCTAAAGAGAACAGGCTGCTAGATATAGCATGTTATAATAAGAAGATAAGAGGATAATTTTCCAAAGAGCCTCTAAAATTTGGAGGATCATGCCAGCCATCCAGCTTGAAAACTGAAAACTATTGAAAGTATTTTTTTAAACTTTTTAAAAAATGATTTTATTTATTTATTTAGAGAGAGAGATAGAACGTGAGCAGGGAGGAGAGGCAGAGGGAGAAAGAGAGAGAATCCTGTTGAGTGCCCAGCCCGAATCAGATGCAGGGCTCGATCTCATGACCCCGAGATCATGACCCGAGCTGAAATCAAGAGTCAGATGCTCAACCAGCTGAGCCACCCAGGTGCCCATTGAAAGTATTAATTTACAAATTCATACAAGTAAAATTCACGTAGAAACTAGAAGATGGGGTACCTTATACACACTGTGCATGTGAATGATTAGTTTTCAGAGTCTTTGCAACCAATATTTATCTTATTGTTTAACTATTTGAATTAGTTTCCTAGGGCTGCTCTTAACAAATTACCACAAATTTGGTGGCTTAAAACAATAACAAAAAAACAAGTCTGGTGACTTGTGAAAATGACTTGCAACATTGCAAAATTACTTGACCATGGGTGTGTGTGTGTGTGTGTGTTTTATTTCTTATGGTCTAGAATTTATGCTCTGATTTGTAATTCTGCAATTTAAGAAATTAATTGGAGTCATTTGGTTAATCTTTATTGAACTCTAGATGTTCAATTATGAGAGAATCAATAAATATATTTAGCTGTTCTTTACTAGCATCCACTGGTCAGTGATATTTACATGATTGAATAAGGTTCTAATTGCTTTAATCTCAATTCCTTTTAACAATTTATTTGGCCTGTGACAGATCAATGGATCAGTGTAGTGAATTTCAACAGCAGTGGAGAATTGTATTTACATTTTCTTAAATACAGCACTTTAATTTATAAAACTTTTCTATACAGTAAATGATTTGATGAATTCCTCTAAAACCTGCTTTGCTTGGTTATGGAATAAATAAGACATGTTTAACAAAATACATAGTTGAATTCTTATGATTAAAAAAGGAATAAATTATAACTGGTAGTTAAGGAAATTGTACAACAATGAGTCATTGTTTGAATAACTTGTTTTTATGAAAGTGGTGAATAAGAAACCTTTTAAAATATTAAAGATCAAGGCAGTAAAAAAGACCATGTTAGCCAGTGTTGGCCCTTTTCATTAACCAAAACATATGGAATATTTACTGCTTTGTAAAGAAATTCTTGGTGCATTTAATATTTTGGGTTTCTTAACTTATCTGGTTAATTTTGAACCAGAAAAAATGAGAAAGAGTGAAATCAGAGAAAGTAGAGTTGAAAAAAATGTGGTAGGAAAAGAAAATAGTATCATTAGGTTGCGTGTAAACAGTCATCAGAAAGATGTACATGTGTGTAGGAAAAGGATCATTGAATTGATTGTTGGCTAGAGAGAAAAGGATAAAGATCCTACCTTCTTACTGCTTCATTTTTCTCCTCTCCAGCTTTTAACACATTCTAAAAAATGTTCATATTAATTACTGAAAGCAATATGTATGTAATTGGAATGAATGAAAAGTTACAGAAATATGGTCAAAGAGTATAGTATGTCTCAACTTTAGGAGAAGGAAAGAAACTGCCTTCATTACTTTTCAGTATCTAGGTTGGAGAGGGAGACACTGTGGGAAGACACAGTCTACGCTATCAGGCAGGGCTGGCGTAAGGAACGTGGAAAATGGTATCTGCCCAGCAGTTCTTTATCGCATGTGGGAAAGGCGTGTGTAACGAAGGGAATACACATGTCATCTTTGTGTTCTCATCTGTGCTTTTTCTCCATTAAGCAAGAAAAAGTCCAAATAACTCCTGGTTAGATTTCCAAAGAAGAGGGGAGATATAAAAAGAAAGGTTTGTTAAGAAGTAGAATAAAGAGAACATAATCCTTTAGCATGGTGGTTTATGAATATAGAAACCAATGGGCGGGCCCTAAGTTAAACCAGTGTGAGAAAGTGGAAAGAATTCGGAGGTTGGGCTCCAGGGCAAGAGTCCCTTCCCCTAATTAAATGGGTAGATGCTGGTAAACCAGCACACTTTTCTGAGCCCCAATTACATCCTCAGTAAGATGAGGGGTCTGGTACAGATGAGAATATCATAATGTGTGGTTGAATGAAAAGCACTAATAAGTCAAAGCTGCACACTTAATTTGACCTTTGGGTAGAAGAGTGATATCACTTATGGTCACATACTGTTTTTAAATGACATTTAACTTTTTGGGAGATATTATTCATTATTTGTAATAGTGTCTGGGCAAGAGGTGATGAATTATCCAAATTTATCACCATTGTCAGGAAAACAACTAAAACTTCATGGCTCTCTCATTTAAGGAAGAATTGATAGATTTGACTGTTTAAAAACAATTGCATGGCAAATCACCATAAACAAAGCAAAAGAAAAATCGCACATTGTGAAGAAAATATTTGCATCTTAAATATTTAAGAAATAAAGAAGGTACTAAAAGTAGGAAAGGGAAAAGCTAATAGTGATAGAAAAATGGGCAAAAGACATGGCACGCAGTTCACAAGAAGTGAAAACTGAGTTTCTGATCTTTAAAGATATTTAAAGATATTCAGGCTCACTTGTAATAGAAGAAATGCAAATTAAAACTATATTGAGATACTATTTCTCACCTGTCAGATTGGCAACGATCCATGTTTGGCAGAATATTCTGTCGGCAAGGTTATTATGAAACAGGCACTCTTGTACAGTACTGGTGGGAATGCAAAATTGTTATGTCCCTATGAAAAGAAATTTGGCAATATTTTTCCAAAGTACATGTTCATTTACTCTCTGACCCAGCATTTCAACTTCTAGGAATATAATCCAAGAACATACTAGTATAAATGGAAATGACATCAGCAAAAGATTATTCATTGTGTTAATTGTGTATATAATAGGTGCTATGCATGTATAATAAATAATTATATATAGATATAAAATTACATATATATGTAAATATACATAAATGCAATTACATATATGCATTTATCCCTCTCTCCCCTCTAACCCCTGACAATTAACCATCTTTTTACTATCTTCATAATTTTGTCTTTTCCAGAATACCATATAGTTGGAATTATACAGTATGTGTATGTTTAAAGACTTGTGTCTAGATTGAACATGATAGGTTGCACATCATAGGTGAACAGAAAATAAATAAATAGAGAACTATGATATTGATAAGAAAGGACTGTTGTGAATTTTTGGAACCACAGTTTCCAAATACAAAGCAGAGAGATGTATACAATGTCAGAGATCGAGCATGTGGGGCAGAGAGAGACATTCTTAAGAGCACCTACATTAAATGATATGAGAGAAGGTAAGAAATACCATATTCCTTAAAAGGTGCTTAAATATTTACTTTAGTGACAAGTGTCCAAAATTCCTACATCTAAGATGTATCTTACTGGATTAGTTTTCAAAGAAGGTCTTTAAAAGTTCCCCAAATGGTAATAATCTGGCAGCATTTGCACCTAAATTTACCAGAGTACTTGCTGACCACTGTCTGAGAGTAACTGTTCCTATTGAATCTTTGGAAATTAAATTTATGCTGGTGGACCATTTTAATTATTTTGATTTGAAATCTGGAAGGAAAGATAAAAACCTTTAGAGAGTCAAATATCAGAGCCCCACTATATTTTGACATGTGAAATCAAGGGAAGAGGGCCCTGAAAACAAATAAGGAAAAGTCATATACTTTTCCTCTTACATAAAACAGCAAGTAATTCAACATAAAAATCAGTATCAAATATAATTGCTTCCAGTCTGCTCATCAGAATTCTTTGCAATTGAACCTTCTTCTTTCATTCATATAGCTATATGGGCTTTTCTTCCACAATATACCAGTGAAATCAAGTGCCCTGACTCATTGTTTTCAGTGGAATCACATAAGAGAACATCTGTATCTAAACTCCTGGTCATCAGGACTCTTCACTCCCTGTCCCTTACCTGTCTCTTGAGCCTCGTTCCCTTTCAGCTCTTCAAATACATCAAAATCCCTTCTGCCAGTCAGTCTTTGGATGTTTGCTCTGCCTGGAGCACTCCCCACATCCCCTAGCTAACTCTTACTTACCACTCTTTGGGTCCCTGCTCAATCAATTGTCAACTTGCTCAGAAAAGTACTCTTTGCTCCTTTAGATCAAATCAGAACTCCTAGTTATATGTTCTCAAAATTTCTATTAAGTGTTCTTTCAAAACCCTTGTCACAGTTTTTAATTACATATTTTATGATGTTTTGATTTTCTGCCTCCTCTTTTAAATTGCATGGTCCATGAAGGCAGGGACCTTTATATTCTCAGTACTTAATATCGTGCCTGGGGTATGTCTATGTCGTGATATCTTTGGTTTCACTTAGCTTGCTGTCTTGATTCTGTATTCCTTGCTGCTTTGAACTCAGAGATCCATCCACAAATTAAAAAAGGTCGGTCTCAATCCTGGCAGCTCCTAAGAATCATCTCAGTGGGTTTTATAAATGGGTCTCACCTCAGATCAATCAAATCAGAATCTTCAGGGCGGTGATTCTCAAAGTGTGAGATGCTGTTGACCAGCACATCAGCATCACCTGGGAATTTACTAGAAAAGCAAAATCTTGTCCCTTCCCTGAACCTACTGAATCAGAAGGTGTGGGTAGAGACCAGCAGTCTGTTTAACAAGCACTCCAGCTGATTCTGGTACATGTTAAAGTTTGAGAACAAAACCACTGTTCTAGCAAACATCGGAGTCAACTCGACAGCTAATAAAAATACAGGTTGCTGAGCCCTACCTCCAGAGCTTCTGAGTCAGTCGGTCTGGGGTGGGCCTCAGAATTTACATACCAAATAAGTGCCCACGTAATGCTGACGCTTGTGGTCAAATTTTGAGAATCACTGCTCTAGGGCTGGGGTCAAAAAATTTTTTCTGTCATGACAAGATGGCAAATATTTTAGGCTTTGTGTGTCACGTGGTTGCATGACAACTCCTCAGCTCTGCCATTGTAGTGGGGAAAGCAGCTATGGACCATATATAAACAAATGGGTTTTCCGGCACTGGGCTGGATTTGGCCCAATGGGCTATAGCGTGCCAGCGCTTTGGCCTAATGGACCATGGTATGCCAGTTCTAGAGGCTGGGCCCCAAGTATTCTCTCAGATGGTGGTTCTGAACCTTGTGTGTACTATACTAAAATCACTGGATGAGATTTTAAATAATCTCAATTCTCCAGACCATAACCAGTATCTCTGAAGTAGGGCCTGGGCATTAGTGTTTTTAAAGCTCCAAGTTATTTCTGGTATGCAGCCAGGTTTGGGAAGTATTGGTTTGAAACATTGGCTAATCCTCTGATTTCTGATTCTGGCTTGTTTTTGACCATATTCCCTGGAATCTCTCTGATCCTTGACTTGTTGTTGACCCTGACCCCCTTAGGGAATGTTAACCAACTATAAACCATGTTAGGCAGGCGGATTGTAAAAAGACCTAGAAACAACATGAAGCATGTAACCTTGAACCTTTAAAATGAGCTTAATTTGCAAATAAAATGTAGTTCATCAACAAAGAAATAAATCATGAAGGAATGAGTTTTGGTGGCTTGGAGACTGTCCAGCTGATCCCTATTATCTCAGGATAGAATTACTGTGGGTCAGTTTTCCAAAGGCTGATCTCAGTTCTTAAAGTATATCAAATAGTTTGGGACCAAAAGGAAACTAAAGTAGTTTTTGGAGAGTCAAAAATGATTGGAACAATGAAGACACAGGACGCAGTACAGTTCTAATTTATCATGATTCCTTTGGTAAATCAGTCTGTTATCTTCTATTTGGAGAAAAAGATAGTGCGTGCCTGGACACGCACGTGCACATGCGCACATGCGCACTTGTGTGTCCTTGTGGTTTATAATTGTCTTGAGAGGCAAGAATGTCTGGAAATGCTGATGGCGGATGCTTCCTTTTACCTGCATGTTTGGTGCTAGCACTCACTTAACAGGCCAGTTAGAGGTGTGGATGCTGCAAAGTGTGGATTTCCTCATGAGATTCTGCAGGCTCCTGAGATTTAATGAGCTTCCTTCAAAAGGAAGGTGTCATCTGTGTCTATGTGTGCAGGTGGTACAACATGGGTCCAGCGCTGTTCAACAGAACTTTCTGTGATGATGGAAACTTACTATATATGCACCATACAGTGCAGCTATTGGCTGCATGTGGCTCGTGAACACTTGAAATGTGGCTGGGGTGAGTAAAAAATTAATTTTTAAGGTAAGTTAAATTTTTTTATAGCTACATATAAGAAGTGACTACTGTATTGGACACTGTGGCTTTCATCAGTTAGAGCACGAGTCTTGGTATATGACCTTCACATTACTCCTGCTTAAGAAATAGCCCCTCAGGCTGAACATCGATAGAGATGGGCGTGGAATACAATGCATCTACTATGACTGGGATGGGGAGAGCACGTGCTCTTGGTGGAGTTATGCCTACCTCATTTTAGTGTCAATTGTGAAAAAAGTAGGAATAACTATGGTGCCCGACCAGCCGCACGATGATTAGGTAGGAAAAAGGTAACAAACACCATTCTGGAATGCACTAGTTACATTTTTTGAGGATAACTAGTTGGTGATATGGTCCGACAGACTGGAAATCTCAGAGGTGAGAAAAAGCTATGTGTGCAGAAGCAAGGACCCCAAAATACACTTCAATTTGTTGAACCCAGAGTTTCTCAAACTGACTCCAGAACTCATGTCTGCATGTGCGTGTGTACTATCTACTAGCAACCACAGAGCTGGTGCTCCATGCAGCACACTTGGGGAAAGAATGCTCTATAAGATGGTTTGGTTGCTGTTCCTGCTGTAAAAAATATTTCCAAACATTCCGTTCCTGGATGTTTCTGCTCCTTTCTTTTTTTCCTTCTGCTTTCTTATGTAGCTGGGTCTATGTCAGGAGCATCCTAAGGCCTTGGCGTGAGGGATTGTGCCATAGGAATCAGAGCCATGGCTCATGCCACTGACTTGCGCCCTTGGTAGCAGTTTGAGCCCCATCTAATGTATGCAGTCTCCACTTGGTGATGGTTGGCTGCTGGGCACAGCCACGAGTTATTTGACTCGTGGGTCAAATAGCACTTGGTTCATGATGGGCATCTCAGGTAACTTTATGTCTTAATAGAGGTTGGGTTTTGAAGTTTGAGGATTTCTAATTTCACTTAAAAAAACTAAATGGAAAAGGAGCAGGTGGTGCTTTTTGAATGTACAATGCCAGAGATGCCTGTGAAGTCAATTTCTCTAGTTTGTAATCATTTTATTATTTCACAGCATATTCAACTAAATGGAAAATTGTTGCTCATATCTAGCTTTTCTGTTAATATCCACCATACCTTCTTATTAGTCTGTGCACTTAGTTTATCTTCATACATGCAGAGTGGTTTCTTTTTCACAGTTGCTCAGCCAAGCAAGATAGGGGACTATAATTACAGAGAAATGTAACCTTTTTAGAGTCAAAGCATTCCCTGCATAATTTTTTGTTGTTGTTCAGAAAATAGATAACAACTGCAAAGTAATCCACATTTATTTTCACCTTTGCCAAATTATTTATCAAATTTCAAAGGCCATGGCTAGTCTAAAGAAATGTGAAAATGAACTTAATTTCTTGTTAAAATATTTTGACTTATGCCTAAAATAAACATATGCAATTTATTGATTGGATAAAATATTAGTACAAGTAAAATATGTTTTTTAAAGGTAAGATTATAGCTAAATACTCACATATTTTTATATTTCATCATACTTATTGCCAGGACTCCCAGAACAGATTGGACAATTGTTTTTACTTATTTTTCACTTTTTTACTGAGCACCAGTATTTTCAAACAAAGGACTTCTTTGGCAGAGCCAGCAGTAACAGAGTTCCAAATATACTTATGTGCAGATTATCCAGTTCTCTTTATTCTTCCAACTTTATTTATTTTGTTTCTTACATGTTAAGATGTTAACATAATAGGTCAAAATTCATGCTTACTTGTCATAAGAATCATAACAGATTTTGGATCATCTTATTACTAGAGAGCTCGGTTTTGTTTACCACCAATGTTGAACCTGGACACATCGTGTTATTTAGAATATTTCTGAAAGGTTAATCTAAATATACGATGTGTGTTGTATTTTCTGGGAACTGGAATCATGTAAATTGATAACCAAATAATATAAAATATTAATTAAATCTTTTTAAAATGTGAAACAATGTGTATTATCCATAGCATATAAAAAACAAAGAATAATTTCAAGGTTGGTCTGGCAAATGATGATACTCTATGTAGAAAACCCAAAAGACTCCACCAAAAGATTGCGAGAACGGATACGTCAATTCAGCAAAGTCACGGGATATAAAGTCAATGTACAGAAATCGGTTGCATTTCTGTACACCAATTATGAAGCAGCAGAAAGAGAACTCAAGGAATAGGTCCCATTTACAATTGTACCAAAAACTGTAAGATACCTAGGAATAAAACTAACCAATGAGGTAAAAGATCTGTATGCTGAAAACTATAGAACACTTATGAAAGAAATCGAAGAAGACACAAAGAAATGGAAAAACATTCCATGCTCATGGATTGGAAGAACAAATATTGTTAAAATGTTTATATTACCCAAAGCCACCTACACATTGAACGCAATCCCAAGGTTGCTGTGGCAAACTGTGTTTACACTATTGCCAGGTGGTGGCGCCACTTCAGCTGATAGAAATGTCCATCACTCCTGCAGCATCCTGGGAACCTAGCTATTACTGTTTATTGGAATTAGGACTTTTTCTGGGGGAATGTGGTGACTGCTATACTGTTATTTTATCATTCATTATTATTGTGGTTTAAAATATTTTCAGATCACATAAAAAGGCATCCGAATATTATTTAAGGCATAGTACATCTTTTAGTCCTGAAAAACAAGCTTTAAAATCAGTAATTTTGGAATGGAAGTTAGAGGTGATGAAATGCAAGGAAGAATTTCTCATAATTGTCATTATGGGTTATACATATTTTTGGAGAACTCTGCAAAACATCAGAGATAATATTGCAAAAATTAAAATGAGACATTAAAGCAAAAATGCATATTTGTGGTAAATTATTCATTCTAGGCAGGCATTTCCTGTCACATACTCAACTTGGGTAAAGGAGGCTTGAATTATCAAGGTTTTGAAATATGCTGTGTTCAGCAACTCAGTACTTGTGCAAAATGCTACTTCTCTAATACGAGAAGAGCTTCCCATTTTTATTTAAGAGTAAGGAAGTTGCCTTGAAGGTGGAGATTGGAGGATAGGAATGAGGAGGGAAAGACAATGGTTTGAGCAAACCTGTTCTAATATCCTCCTGCCTTCACAACTGTCCTGTTTATTTTTCCATTTTGAATATTTGCTCTGATAAAAAAAAAAACAACTGACTCAGGAAATAGGTCCATGGACAAGAAGAAGAGAGAGCAACTGAAGACAGCAAATAAGCGAACTACCAACCCTGAGTGCTGTTGCAATGGAGAGCTAAGTATAGAACCAAAAAGAAACTAACATGATAGATTTCTCTGCATTCTCTGTCATCTTTTTAACTTTTCATTAAGTCCTACCTATTCCACTAGCATATCTCTTCTACCAGCTGGGTCCCCATATAGCAAGATTTTAAATGTCAAGTCCCCTAAATATGTTACTATTGCCATATTTCTTCATGGATATTTTAGCTATCAAAGATGGTAAACATTTTCTCCCCACAATGTATTTTAGATCATATTCATTAGGAGCTGACACCCAGTTCCTGTCCGACTACTATAGCACTTGCAAAATATATGCATAAGGGCCATTCATAAATTTCTGGAGATGAGTAATAAACATGAAAGTTTTATTTCCTGGATTAATAATATAACCTATGAATGATGAAGAATTGTTGAAATAAATTATGGCTTACATGTTGGATACCCTTGGAGAGCTGATTTAATTGGATTTCCTATAAACATCTCTCATTATGTATTAGTACATTGCTTAGTTTGGATTTCCCCCAAGAGACAAACCTTTGGGAGAATCCAAACTAATGAAGTGGGAAAGAGGAAAAGGGAAGGGAGAAAAGCCAAAAAAAGGGGCATGTATTAGTGAGCAGGCTATTGCTGTGATTGCACAGTCATGTGGGGAGCACTTTGAGAAACTATATGGAACACTCCTGTCCCTTGGAGGGCAAGAATGTTGGGGCACTAAAACCCACCAGCTTTTATCCTCTGTTGTTTCAAGATGGCCCCATCATCTTAATTCTTCAGCCCTCCAGTACCTCCTGGTTCTATATGTTGAAAACAACCTCAAGCATAGAAGAGAAACAGACCCTTGACATGGGAAGTTAGCTGGCCAGGTGCTTTGTACCTCAGTTTCAGGTGCACTCGGGTGGGCAGAAGGAAAGGGGAGAAGCATCAACATTACTTGCTGCAGGCATAATGCCAATATTGAGTGAATAAAAAATATTAAAACCTCCATGATAAGTGAAGTTTGTTTATATACACACTACTAAAAGTAGCCTCATCCATTTTGCTTCCATAGATTTTCTTTTAGACTTGATTACTCTCCTTGCCAGTTTTGCCTCAAGTGCATATAATGATTTCCCAGGGCATTTCTCAATATTTTTAAAGTGCTTTACACTTAGAATTTCTCTTTAGGGAGTTTCCAAAATATATGCAGCATCAGGTCCTAAAAATATAAAAAAGCAAGAGTTATTACTACAATGACAACAGAGTGAATTTGTAAAGAATCTTGAAAAGGTAGGTGACAAAGTCAATTTTATGAAACCAACAATTCCTTTTGACATGCGTGTAATATACAAAATGAAATCTTTCAGAATGTATTTATTTTTAACATTTGCATTAATAAAGTTTGACTTAATCTTTATTTAATGTAATATGTGCCAATTTGATGAATCAAAATGTGCATTTTAAAGAAGAAGCAGAATATGGAAGTGAATGGAAAATCGGTATCTTTATTATCTTAATGCAATACCATCTTGATACAGCAAAGACTTCTGGAGTCTGATTTGTTTAACAGAAAGGTAACCTTTGCAGAATGGCTTGGCTACTAAATATTTGGAATTACTTATTACAGATAACACAAATCAACCTCTTACATTTTGTTTTGTTTTTATGTTTGTTTCTATTGAAATGGAAAAAAGTGCACTCTTGATTATCTAATAAATAGTGGAGATAGTGAAAGATTTCCTCTCACATTTGTTATGTCTCTAAAGTAGGATGCTAAAAGTACTTGTAACACACAGAGCCTAGACCTCTCTCTTCCCACAGTGCACACTGCCAAAGCTGTTACTTGGCTGAACTGCCTGTTTTTTCCATTACTATTCACGTATATTATATAAATAGTAATATGTATGTGAATAGTAATATATAATGTATATAATTAAGTATGTATCAATTGCCAGATTAAATTCCTTAAACTGGTGTATATCATGTTATTGCCAAATTTAAGAAGATGAATAATACATCAAGACTAAACTTCACCAAGCTCTACATGATCTACATGATTTTATCTTGCCCATCTAATATTAACCACCACTGTCACCAAATCTATGTCCATGTAAAATTCTGGCCGTTGTCTTTTCAGACTTTTCACATAAAAGGCTCATGCCTTCCTTTTGCTTTCAGTCATTGTGCTTCTAAAATCTAAAGGGAGAATTTTCTTCTTTTCCCTTAAATGTCAACTTTTCATTGACAACTTCTGATAGCAGGCCATGCAGATTTTTCCTCCTTTATCTCCCTTCTTGTTTATTGTGAACTGTGTATATCCTGCAAGAAGTATCTTGTACTTTTCATATTTGCTAATAGTTCAAATAAAAAATACATCAGAACAATTACCTTGAATTGTAATGCACATGACAATTACTTGGGAAACTTGTCGAAAATGCAGATTCTAGAGTCCCTTCAAATAATTCTGATGAAGGCAGTCGTGGACCACTCCCTGAGAAATATTGTTTTAGTTTCTTCTACATGTAAAACTATAATTTACTCATTCTTTTTTTTTTTTAAATCTTATTTATTTATTTATTTATTCATGAAAGTCAGAGAGAGAGGCAGAGGCAGAGGGAGAGAAGCAGGCTCCCCGCCTAGCAGGGAGCCCGATGCGGGACTCGATCCCAGGACCCTGGGATCATGACCTGAGCCGAAGGCAGACGCTTAACTGTCTGAGCCACCCAGGCGCCCCAATTTACTCATTCTTTACAGGCTACATAAAATATTACATTATCTTCCTATTCTCCTTGAGTTGATTAGTTGATAAAGTCCTATCTTGACCACTGCTGGGCCAATAGTTAAGCCTTGACACTGAGGTGGTTTTAGAATGTCATAAACACTGATAAGGAGTGAAAACTGCTAGTTGCCAGATAAATTAGATGTCACTTTGGATTATAGGCAGGGATGCCATTTTAGAGTTAACTGTATCTACTGCCAAATAGCTTTCAACAGATTTGTTGAAATGTTTCATATTTTCCTGTAATATGTTATCACCATCTCTAGATGACAGTTAAGTTTTCCAGTCCTAGATGGGAGTAAATGCTTCTGAGGCAAGATGGTGCCCATCTTGTTGGCCTATGATTCTATTTCATAAAAATAGCCCTCCAGTGAGATAGCCATAAGTAGTTTTGAAGGAAAACAATAAAATTTAAGAGTGAATCTTTAAAATTCAAAGAGCAGGAAGGTAGAATAAAGCCTTTTTATAAAACCAGGCTTCTTTTCTACTTAATAGGGTACAAGTAAACCTTCAATAAACAAGTAAGCCTACAGCTTCTTCTTGTCTATTTCTTTCTGATCTCTATTACAAAAAATTTGTCAAAATATACTACAGTATATTTCTTTAAAATAGCTATTTCAGATTATCTGTTCTTCAGGTTTATCTATACACTTCATGTCAGCAGGTCATGAGAGGCATACAACCATCCTATAGTCTTTTTTTCTTCCATCTGATTCTCAGTTCAGAATTCATACGTTAAGTTTTTCTTATTAAAATAAAAAACTTGATATAAAATTTTCCAATTTCTTCTGTTCTTTGTTAGGAAAAAGTCTCATTGCTTAATGACTCATTTACTTTTTTCCATTTCTTTTCTAATGTTATATGTCCTACAGATTACATTGTTATCACTAACCAAGGCATTTAAAATTTAACTTCTTTTTTTTTTAAATTTTTTTATTGTTATGTTAATCTCCATACATTACATCATTAGATTTAGATGTAGTGTTCCATGATTCATTGTTTGTGCATAACACCCAGTGTTCCATGCAGAACATGCCCTCCTCAATACCCAGCACCAGGCTAACCCAACCTCCTACCCCCCTCCCCTCTAGAAACCTCAGTTTGTTTTTCAGAGTCCATCATCTCTCATGGTTCGTCTACCCTCCGATTTCCCCCCCTTCATTCTTCCCCTCCTGCTACCTTCTTCTTCTTTTTTTTTCTCTTAACATATATTACATTATTTGTTTCAGAGGTACAGATCTGTGATTCAACAGTCTTGCACAATTCACAGCGCTTACCAGAGCACATACCCTCCCCAGTGTCTATCACCCAGTCACCCCATCACTCCCACTCCACCCCCCACTCCAGCAACCCTCAGTTTGTTTGTTGAGATTAAGAATTCCTCATATTACTGAGGTCATATGATACATGTCTTTCTCTGATTGACTTATTTCGCTCAGCATAATACCCTCCAGTTCCATCCATGTTGTTGCAAATGGCAAGATTTCATTCCTTTTGATGGCTGCATTATATTCCATTGTATATATATACCACATCTTCTTTATCCATTCATCTGTCGATGGACATCTTGGCTCTTTCCACAGTTTGGCTATTGTGGACATTGCTACTATAAACATTGGGGTGCACGTACCCTTTCGGATCCCTACTTTTGTATCTTTGAGGTAAATACCCAATAGTGCAATTGCTGGGCATACAGTAGCTCTATTTTCAACTTTTTGAGGAACCTCCATGCTGTTTTCCAGAGTGGTTGCACCAGCTTGCATTCCCACCAACAGTGTAGGAGGGTTCCCCTTTTTCTGCACCCCTGCCAACATCTGTCATTTCTTGACTTGTTAATTTTAGCCATTCTGACTGGTGTGAGGTGGTATCTCATTCAGGTTTTGATTTGGATTTCCCTGACGCCGAGCGATGTTAAGCACTTTTTCATGTGTCTGTTGGCCATTTGGATGTCTTCTTTGGAAAAATGTCTGTTCATGTCTTCTGCCCATTTCTTGATTGGATTCTTTGTTCTTTGGGTGTTGAGTTTGATGAGTTCTTTATAGATTTTGGATACTAGCCCTTTATCTGATATGTCATTTGCAAATATCGTCTCCCATTCTGTCGGTTGTCTTTTGGTTTTGTTGACTGTTTCCTTTGCTGTGCAAAAGCTTTTTATACTGATGAAGTGCCAATAGTTCATTTTTGCCCTTGCTTCCCTTGCCTTTGGTGATGTTTCTAGGAAGAAGTTGCTGTGGCTGAGGTCGAAGAGGTTTCTGCCTGTGTTCTCCTTTAGGATTTTGATGGACTCCTGTCTCACATTGAGGTCTTTCAACCATTTGGAGTCTATTTTTGTGTGTGGTGTAAGGAAATGGTCCAGTTTCATTCTTCTGCATGTGGCTATCCAATTTTCTCAACACCATTTGTTGAAGAGACTATCTTTTTTCCATTGGACATTCTTTCCTGCTTTGTCAAAGATGAGTTGACCATAGAGTGGAGGGTCCATTTCTGGGCTCTCTATTCTGTTCCATTGATCTATGGGTCTGTTTTTGTGCCAGTACCATACTGTCTTGATGATGACAGCTTTGTAATAGAGCTGGAAGTCCGGAATTGTGATGCCGCCAGCTTTGCTTTTCTTTTTCAACATTCCTCTGGCTATTTGGGGTCTTTCTGGTTCCACACAAATTTTAGGATTATTTGTTCCATTTCTTTGAAAAAAGTGGAGGGTATTTTGATGGGGATTGCATTGAATGTGTAGATTGCTCTAGGTAGCATTGACATCTTCACAATATTTGTTCTTCCAATCCATGAGCATTGAACGTTTTTCCATTTCTTTGTGTCTTCCTCAATTTCTTTCATGAGTATTTTATAGTTTTCTGAGTACAGATCCTTTGCCTCTTTGGTTAGATTTATTCCTAGGTATCTTATGGTTTTGGGTGCAATTGTAAATGGGATCAACTCCTTAATTTCTCTTTCTTCTGTCTTGTTGGTGTATAGGGATGCCACTGACTTCTGTGCATTGATTTTATATCCTGCCACTTTACTGAATTCCTGTATGAGTTCTAGCAGTTTTGGGGTGGAGTCTTTGGGGTTTTCCACATAAAGTATCATATCATCTGCAAAGAGTGAGAGTTTGACTTCTTCTTTGCCGATTTGGATGCCTTTAATTTCTTTTTGTTGTCTGATTGCAATGGCTAGGACTTCTAGTACTATGTTGAATAGCAGTGGTGATAGTGGACATCCCTCCCGTGTTCCTGACCTTAGGGGGAAAGCTCTCAGTTTTTCCCCATTTAGAATGATATTCACTGTGGGTTTTCCATAGATGGCTTTTATGATATTGAGGTATGTATCCCCTATCCCTATATTTTGAAGAGTTTTGATCAAGAAAGGATGCTGTACTTTGTCAAATGCTTTTTCTGCACCTACTGAGAGGATCATATGGTTCTTGTTCTTTCTTTTATTAATGTATTGTATCACAATGATTGATTTGTGGATGTTGAACCAACCTTGCAGCCCAGGAATAAATCCCACTTGGTCGTGGTGAATAATCCTTTTAATGTACTGTTGGATCCTATTGGCTAGTATTTTGGTGAGAATTTTTGCATCCATGTTCATCAGGGATATTGGTCTGTAATTCTCCTTTTTGATGGGGTCTTTTCTGGTTTGGGAATCAAGGTAATGGCAGCCTCATAAAACGAATTTGGAAGTTTTCCTTCCATTTCCATTAACAGTTTCAGAAGAATAGGTATTAATTCTTTTTTAAATGTTTGGTAGAATTCCCCTGGGAAGCCATCTGGCCTTGGACTCTTGTTTGTTGGGAGATTTTTTATAACTGCTTCAATTTCCTTAGTGCTTATAGATCTGTTCAGGTTTTCTATTTCTTCCTGGTTCAGTTTTGGTAGTTGATACATCTCTAGGAATGCATCCATTTCTTCCAGGTTATCTAATTTGCTGGTGTAGAGTTGCTCATAATATGTTCTTATAATTGTTTGTATTTCTTTGGTGTTGGTTGTGATCTCTCCTCTTTCATTTATGATTTTGTTGATTTGGGTCATTTCTCTTTTCTTTTTGATAAGTCTGGCCAGGGGTTTATCAATGTTGTTAATTCTTTCAAAGAACCAGCTCCTAGTTTCGTTGATATGTTCTACTGTTCTTTTAGTTTCTATTTCATTGATTTCTTCTCTGATCTTTATGATTTCTCTTCTCCTGCTGGGTTTAGGCTTTATTTGCTGTTCCTTCTCCAGCTCCTTTAGGTGTAGGGTTAGGTTGTGTACTTGAGACCTTTCTTGTTTCTTGAGAAAGGCTTGTATTGCTATATACTTTCCTCTTAGGATTGCCTTTGCTGCATCCCAAAGATTTTGAATAGTTGTGTTTTCATTTTCATTTGTTTCCATGAATTTTTTTAATTCTTTAATTTCCTGGTTGACCCATTCATTCTTCAGTAGGATGCTCTTTAGCCTCCATGTATGAGTTCTTTCTGACTTTCCTCTTGTGATTGAGTTCTAGTTTCAAAGCATTGTGGTCTGAAAATAGGCAGGGAATGATCCCAATCTTTTGGTACCAGTTGAGACGTGATTTATGACCTAGGATGTGATCTATTCTGAAGAATGTTCCATGGGCACTAGAGAAGAATGTGTATTCCGTTGCTTTGGGATGGAATGTTCTGTATATGTCTGTGAAGTCCATTTGGTCCAGTGTGTCATTTAAAGTCTTTATTTCCTTGTTGCTCTTTTGCTTAGACGATCTGTCCATTTCAGTGAGAGGGGTGTTAAAGTTCCCCACTATTATTGTATTGTTGTCAGTGTGTTTCTTTGCTTTTGTTATTAATTGTCTTATATAATCGGCTGCTCCCATGTTAGGGGCATAGATATTTATAATTGTTAGATCTTCTTGCTGGATAGACCCTGTAAGTAGGATATAGTGTCCTTCCTCATCTCTTATTACAGTCTTTGGTTTAAAATCTAATTTGTCTGATATAAGGATTGCCACCCCAGCTTTCTTTTGATTTCCATTAACATGGTAAATTGTTTTCCACCCCCTCACTTTCAATCTGGGGGTGTCTTTGGTTCTAAAATGAGTCTCTTACAGACACCATATCGATGGGTCTTGTTTTTTAATCCAATCTGATAGCCTGTGTCTTTTGATTGGGGCATTTAGCCCATTTACATTCAGGGTAACTATTGAAAGATATGAATTTAGTGCCATTGTATTGCCTGTAAGGTGACTGTTACTGTATATTGTCTGTGTTCCTTTCTGGTCTATGTTGCTTTTAGGTTCTCTCTTTGCTTAGAGGACCCCTTTCAATATTTCTTGTAGGGCTGGTTTTGTGTTTGCAAATTCCTTTAGTTTTTGTTTGTCTCGGAAGCTCTTTATCTCTCCTTCAATTTTCAATGACAGCCTAGCTGGTTATAGTATTCTTGGCTGCCTGTTTTTCTCATTTAGTGCTCTGAATACATCACATCAGTCCTTTCGGGCCTGCCAGTTCTCTGTGGATAGGTCTGTTGCCAATCTAATGTTTCTACCATTGTAGTTTACATATCTCTTCTCCCAAGCTGCTTTCAGGATTTTCTCTTTGTCTCTGAGACTCATAAGTTTTACTATTAGATGTCGGGGTGTTGACCTATTTTTATTGATTTTGAGAGGGGTTCTCTGTGCCTCCTGGATTTTGATGCCTGCTTCCTTCCCCAAATTAGGGAAGTTCTCTGCTATAATTTGCTCCATTATACCTTCTGCCCCTCTCTCTCTTTCTTCTTCTTCTGGGATCCCAATTATTCGAATGTTGTTTCATCTTATGGTATCACTTATCTCTCGAATTCTGCCCTCGTGATCCAGTAGTTGTTTATCTCTCTTTTTCTCAGCTTCTTTATTTTCCATCATTTGGTCTTCTATATCACTGATTCTCTCTTCTGCCTCATTTATCCTAGCAGTTAGCACCCCCATATTTGATTGCACCTCATTAATAGCCTTTTTGATTTCGACTTGGTTAGATTTTAGTTCTTTTACTTCTCCAGAAAGCGTTTCTCTAATAACTTCCATGCTTTTTTCAAGCCCAGCTAGTATCTTTAAAGTGATGATTCTGAACTCTAGATCTGACTTCATACTAATGTCTGTATTGAGTAGGTCCCTGGTAGTCGGTACTACCTCTTGTTCTTTTTGTTGAGGTGATTTTTTCCATCTTGTCATTTTGTGCAGAGGAGAATAGATTAATGAGAGAACAAAATGCTAGCAGAGTAACAATGTCCCCAGAAAATATACTCTAAAGAAATCAGAAAAGACCTGAAGCAGTGGGAAAAGAAAGGAAAAGAGAGAAAAAATAAAAAGAAGAAAAAAAAAAAAGAAAAAGAAAAAGATAAAGATAAGAACAAACAAAAACAGAACAAAACAAAACAAAAAATAGAATGTGATCAAATATGATCAGGCTGGTATATAGATCAGTGCCACACACTAGATTTTGGGTGTATTTTGGTCTGGTTGAAGAAAGTGCCTCCCAAAATTTTAAAGAAAGAAAAACTTATATATGTACAAAAATAAGGGTTGATATGATGAAGGGATGGAATATGACTGTAAAGATGGAAATTATAAAAAAATTTATACCAGGAATTGATAAGAAGTTGTTTGAAAAAAGAAAGAAGAGGATTTAAAAAAAAAAAAGAAAAAAAAGGGAGAGAATGTGATTAGGCAGGGGAGTAGAAAAAAACCATACACTAGAGATTTAGGGTATATTTTGATCTGTTAGAAGAAACTATCTCAAAATTTTAAAGAGAGAACAACTTATATATATATGCCAAAAATACGGGTAACTACTATGAAGGGATAGAATATGACTCTAAAAATGAAAAATAAAAATGTTTTTTAAAAAAGGGATTGATAAGAAGTTGGTTGAAAAAGGGAAAAAGAAAAATTCAAAAAAAAGAAAGAAAGAAAGACAGTTAAAAAAAAAATTAACCTTGAAAGACTAAAGAATCATGGTAAAAAAGCCATGAATTCTATGTGCAGTATTCCCCTAGTGCTGGAGTTCTGCCGTTCTCATTGATCGGTAAACTTGGTCTTGGCTGGCTGTTCTCGCTGATCTTCTGGGGCAGGGGCCTGTTGCTGTGGTTTCCAAATGTCTTTGCCAGAGGCGGAATTGCCCCACCCTTGCCCGGTCCAGGCTAAGTAATCTGCTTGGGTTTGCTCTACGGAGCTTTTGTTCCCTGCAAGCTTTCCATACAGCTTTGGAGGCGGAGAGTGAAAATGGCGGCCTCCTAATCTCCGCCTCGGAGGAGCTGAGAACTCGGGCCCTGCTCCTCAGTGAGCCCCCAGAGAAAAGCCGTCAGTCACTCCCGTCTCCCCGGTTTCCGGCCGCACTCCGTGCTCACCTGGCCTGTGACCGAGCATTTCTATCTCTGGCACATGACCCCTTGTGGAGTCTCCAAACCCAGCAGATCCCTTCGGTGCACTCCCGCACCTCTCCTCCTGGGGGAGGAAGGGGAGTCTCCCCGGATCTGCCACTTGTTGGGTCCCTGCTGGAGGAGCAGTGGCCCACTGTGCCGCAGATCATGGTTTATGAGAACCCCGAGCTGAGAGCCCATGCCTGGGCTCCGTCTCTGCAGCAGGCTTCCCTGCTCCAACACCTGGGAGCTCTGCTGCACTCAGGCACCCCCAGTCTTTCTGTGACCCCGAGGGTCCTGAGACTACACTGTCCCACGAGGGTTCCACCCCCCACTTAGCCACCGGAGTGATGTCCCTCAATGGAACAGACTTCTAAAAGTTCCGATTCTGTTCTCCATGGCTCTATCACTTGCCAGAAGTGGCCGACGGAGGCCCCTCCCCCGCCATCTATCCTCCCGAATATCGCCTTGGATTCACTTCTCTGCACGTCCTATCTTCCAGAACGTGGTCGCTTTTCTGTTTAGAGAGTTGTTGCTATTCCTTTCTTCGATCTCCTGTTGGGTTTGTAGGTGTTCAGAATGGTTTGATCCTTATCCAGCTGAATTCCTGAGAGGAGACGAAATCCAGGTCTCCTACTCCTCTGCCATCTTGCTCCGCCCCCCAATGCATAAATCTTTTTAAAAAAACTAAATAAAAATAAAAAGCTCAGCAGATGTCTTCTTCCAGAAACTGATAAGCTGATCTCAAGTTTATGCAGAAATGCAAATGGCCAAGGATAGTTGAGGAGAAGGCCAAAGTTGGAGAACTTGCACTACCAGTTATTAAGACTTACTATAAAGCTACAGTAGTCAGGCAGGGCGAGGCAGTAATGCCTAAAATTTAACTTCTAAAGATATATAGTTTCTATCCAAATGAGAGAAAGGAATCAGTGGTCCCACTTCAAGTGGAATTTATTTAAGGACAGCAAAACATTACAGTTGGAATCACTTAAAATATGAATAAACCTGCTACACATACAATTTTGGAATGAGGGAAGGGAAACAAAGATTTATGATGTTTGTTTTAGGTATAGAATGCATATGTGGGAGAAATAGGTTCGGCTCTAAGCTTCATGAATATTGGGTTATGCTGAATAGGATAGTCTGATAATAAACAGTAAATGAGTCATTTATTCATGATATAGGAAATATGTGGGGGTAGAAGAAAAGGAATGGGTGAGAATGTAATTCTTAGTGTCAGAATACACAAAAGGACAATTAACAATAAAATTTGTATAAAGAGAGGCTAACTCTATACCTGCCCCTCCAGGGAAAGAGAAGTGAAGATGAGAAATGGAACAGGACCAAAAGGGAATTAAAAACATAAGCCTATTTAGCAAGTATATCAAAGATCAAAGGAATATTGATTCAAGAATTTGCCAAGATTGTCTAAACAAATGTTATTTAATCAGTATGAAATTGTTTAAAATTCTAAATGGCATTATGGTTAACACGTATTGATGGTTGGAATGATTTTAGCACATTTAGCACATGATTATTGTACATTGTATGCTTTTATTAAAAGTTAAAGATAATGCTTGATTTCTCTCATTATAGGTTTATATCAGTTAAGTTCAACAAAAGATGAGAGAATAACTTTTGGGTTCTAGGTGCTGCAGTGGCATTAGAAATACAAAACATTGTTGAGAAAAATTAAGGAAGACCTGAATAAATGGAGAGATATACTATGTTCACGGATCAGAGATTCAATATTTTTAAGATGTCACTGCACCCTTCTCTCACAGTGATCTGTAGGTTCAATGCAATTTCAATCAAAATCTAAGCAGACATTTTTGTAGAAATTGACAAGCTAATTCTGAAATTTGTATTGAAATGCAAAAGACTAGAATAGGTCAAACCATGTTGGAAAGAATAATAAAGTTGGAAGACATACACTGTGTGACTTCAGGACTTGTCATAAATCTATTGTAATCAAGACACTGTACTAATGGTGTAAAAATAGATGTATTATGGAACATAATAAAGAGTCCAGAAATATACTCACATATAAATAGTTGAGTTTTGACAAAGGTGCCATGGCAATTTTGGGTAGAAAACATAGTCTTTTAAGCAAATAGTGTTGGAACAATTAAATATCCACATGCAAATGAATGAAATTTGATTCATAAGTGGTACAAGACACAAAAATTAAGTCCAAATGAGTTATAAACCTAAATATAAAACCTATTATCTATAAAATTTCTAGGAGAAAATTTTGTGATCTTGGATTTATTGGGGTGACATCAAAGATGGTAATCAAAGATTTCTTAGCTACAACAAAAGTTCCATCTATAAAAAAACAAATTGATAAGTTGGATGTAATCAAAAGTAAGACTTCTACTCTCCAAAATACACCATTAATAGAATGAAAATAAGTCATAGACCAGGAGAAATATTTGCAATACACATATCTAATAAAGTACTTCTACCCAGAATATTAAAAAATGTTCAACACAATAATAAGAAACCAAGCACTCCAAAAGAAATAGTCAAAAATTTAATAGACTTCATCAAAGATTTATGGATGGCAAGTAAGCATATGAAAAGATGCTCACTATCATGTAAATTAAAACCACATTGAGATACCATTCTATAGCTGCTAGAATTGCTATAATTAAAGAATGCTCATATCATCTGTTGGCAAGGGTGGAACAATTGGGACTTCCATAAACTCCTGGTGGGAATGAAAAATGGTACAACCATATAGGAGAGTAGTTAGGCAATTTTTTAAAAAAGTTAAACATACCCTTACCTTATAATCTGGCCATTCCACTGCTAGGTATTTATGTGAGAGATGAAAGCCTATGTTCATATAAATATTTGAACACAAACGGTCATAACAGCTTTATTTGTAATAGCCAAAAACTGGAAGCAGCTCAAATGTTTGTCAGCAGGTGAATGGATAAACAAGTTGTTGTATGTCTGTACAATAGGATGATACTCAGCAATAAAAAGGAAAGTACTACTGGTATACACAACAAATGGATGAATCTGGAGGTCATTATTATTTTTTTTTTCTCAAAGATTTTATTTATTTATTTGAGAGAGAATGAGAGAGAGAGCGCATGAGAAGGGGGAGGGTCAGAGGGAGGAGCAGACTCCCTGCAGAGCAGGGAGCCCGATGCGGGACTCGATCCAGGGACTCCAGGATCATGACCTGAGCCGAAGGCAGTCGCTTAACCAACTGAGCCACCCAGGCGCCCTGGAGGTCATTATTATGAGTGAAAGAATCCAGACAAAAGAGGTAATGTATTTCATGATTCTATTTATATAAAGTTTTAGTAAATAAAAATGAATCTATGACAGAAAGTGGATTACTAATTGTCTGAGGAGAGAGGAAAAGCTGTTGGAGTGGAACAAGAGGGTAGGATTACCAATGGGGCACTAGGAACCTTTTGGGAGTGACATATTCTTTATGTTTATAGTGGTGATGTTAAGACATATGAAACGTTCACTTCAAACACCTTAATAAAGCTGATATAAAACAAAGAAAGAATATTAGAATTATCTTTGATGTAAACAAATATTTTGTTTCTCAGATTATAAATGGGTAAATTATAGTCCTATATTTTACTTAATAAAAAGTCTGTTAAAGTAACCTCTCCCTCCCTTTTATGTAAATGTTAGTATAGTCACCAAATTGGATTTCTAAGAAAATATCTAATTCTAGTTTTAAAACTCTTTACCCAGATATTTGTTTTCACAAGGAAAAATTTCTTCCCTTTGCATTTTTTAGAAAAATTTTTATTGTTATGTTAATCACATACATTACATCATTAGTTTTAGATGTAGTGTTCCATGATTCACTGTTTGTGCATAACACCCAGTGCTCCATGCAGAACGTGCCCTCTTTAATACCCATCACCATGTTAACCCATCCTCCCACCCTCCTCCCCTCTAGAACCCTCAGTTTGTTTTCCAGAGTCCATAGTCTCTCATGGTTCGTCTCCCCCTCCGATTTCCCCCCCTTCATTCTTCCCCTCCTGCTATCTTCTTTTTTTTTTTTCTTAACATATATTGCATTATTTGTTTCAGAGGTACAAATCTGTGATTCAACAGTCTTGCACAATTCACAGCACTCACCTTAGCACATACCCTCCCCAATGTCTATCACCCAGCCACCCGACCCTTCCACCCCCCCACCACTCCAGCAACCCTCAGTTTGTTGCCTGAGATTAAGATTTCCTCATATCAGTGAGGTCATATGATACATGTCTTTCTTTGATTGACTTATTTCGCTCAGCATAACACCCTCCAGTTCCATCCATGTCATTGCAAATGGCAAGATCTCATTCATTTTGATGGCTGCATAATATTCCATTGTATATATACACCACATCTTTTTTTTTTTTTAAAGATTTTATTTATTTATTCATGAAAGACAGAGAGAGAGAGAAGCAGAGGGAGAAGCAGGCTCCCAAGGAGCAGGGAGCCTGATGTGGGACTCGATCCCAGGACCCTGGGATCATGACCTGAGCCAAAGGCAGACGCTTAACCATCTGAGCCACCCAGGCGCCCCACCACATCTTCTTTATCCACTCATCTGTCGATGGACATCTTGGCTCTTTCCACAGTTTGGCTATTGTGGACATTGCTGCTATAAACATTGTGGTGCGCGTACCTCTTCAGATCCCTACATTTGTATCTTTGGGGTAAATACCCAGTAGTGCAATTCCTGGGTCGTATGACAGCTCTATTTTCAACTTTTTGAGGAACCTCCATACTGTTTTCCAGAGTGGTTGCACCAGCTTGCATTCCTACCAATAGTGTAGGAGGGTTCTTCTTTCTCCACATCCCCGCCAACATCTGTCATTTCCTGACTTGTTAATTTTAGCCATTCTGACTGGGGTGAGGTGGTATCTCGTTGAGGTTTTGATTTGGCTTTCCCTGATGCTGAGCGATGTTGAGCACATTTTCATGTGTCTGTTGGCCATTTGGATGTCTTCTTTGGAAAAATGTCTGTTCATGTCTTCTGCCCATTTCTTGATTGGATTTTTTGTTCTTTGTTCTTTGGGTGTTGAGTTTGATATGTTCTTTATAGATTTTGGATACTAGCCCTTTATCTGATAGGTCATTTGCAAATATCTTCTCACGTTCTGTCGGTTGTCTTTTGGTTTTGTTGACTGTTTCCTTTGCTGTGCAAAAGCTTTTTATCTTGATAAAGTGCCAATAGTTCATTTTTGCCCTTGCTTCCCTTGCCTTTGGCGATGTTTCTAGGAAGAAGTTGCTGCGGCTGAGATCGAAGAGCTTGCTGCCTGTGTTCTCCTTTAGGATTTTGATGGACTCATGTCTCACATTGAGGTCTTTCAACCATTTGGAGTCTATTTTCATGTGTGGTGTAAGGAAATGGTCCAGTTTCATTCTTCTGCATGTGGCTCTCCAATTTTCCCAACACCATTCCTTGAAGAGACTGTCTTGTTTTCATTGGACATTCTTTCCTGCTTTGTCAAAGGTGAATTGACCATAGAGTGGAGTGTCCATTTCTGGGCTCTCTATTCTGTTCCATTGATCTATGTGTCTGT